>NC_063155.1:3085000-3396173 GCF_020921035.1 Rhodamnia argentea
GCCCATTTAGCTCCCCAAGTCCGCAATAATTCTTAGCAAGAGCTTTATCTTTGGGCAAAATGAAACGCGTTAGCCTATGTAGAGAGCTCAATTGCCCTAGTTCCCATGGCACATAACTAAGTTTCCGACAACCATCTATGTCTAGATTTCGAAGGCTAGCCAGCTTCCTTATATCCCTTGGCAATTCTTCAAGAGATCCACAACTGTAGAGAATAAGCGTTTGCAAATTCTGCAATCTCGTAATGGCATTAGGAAGCCTTTTGAGTTCATCATTGTGAGAGAGATCGAGGTATGTGAGATGCTTCAACTTGCCAATGGACCTTGGCAACTTCTCGAAATTTGTTGTATGGAGATCCAAGATGCGCAACCTCTTGAAACTTTGAATGAGTTGGCATAGATCTACTTCACTCATTGATTCTCGTTCTATTTCCCAATATCCACGAGAAGATAGAAATGTTCTCGGTGCGCCTGCTTTCAAGCGTGAGATTGGAAGTTTACCCATCAAATTGGAAGATATATTATGAGATATATGACGAATTCCTTCAGGTATGGATTTCCTATCATCCCATGCCACCCAACACTCGGTCCCCGCAACCGAGCATGCCAGATCATGCATCAAATCATGCATCTTGCAAGTTTCCTCATTTGTGTATGAATCTTTTTTAAAATCTTGAAAGAAGTTGTTCCATAGTAGATCCATGAAATATCCATGAGCAATATCTTCTAATTCTAAATGCTGACTTCTATCTAATGGTTGGATAAATCCTTCTGCCACCCAAAGATCAACCAAAGTCTGCTTCTTTATCTCATAATCTTTGGGAAATAGTGAACACAACGCGAAACATTGTTTCAAGTGTGAAGGAAGATGGTCATAACTTAGTTTGAGAACAGATATTATGCGCTCTTCCTTTTGAGACACTTCTTGGAGCTCACGATCTTTGAAATGTAACCATTCAGATTCAGTTTTCTTAAAGAATAATAAACTTCCAACAGTTCGAACAATCAATGGAACTCCAGAGCACTTTCTAATTATCTCTTTGCCAATGGCTAGCATGTCAAAATCTTGTATTTGCTCTATTTTTCGACCAGCCATTTTCATTAATAAATCAACAGATGCACTTTCAGATAAGCCCCCGAGAAAATAAGGCGGAATAGTGCCGGTGATCTCCGCAACCCAAGAAATGCGTGTCGTTATAAGGATCTTGCTACCTCCAGCACCTCCCATCAATAAAGTCTTCAAGCTCAGCCAAGTTTCTTGATCTATATTCCACACATCATCTAAAACTAAGAGGTATTTCTTTCCATCAATTTCTTCCCGCAATTTTCTTTGCAACAGTTCCATCGCAACCTCGGTTGGTTCATTCCTCTTTGCACACGCTATCATGTCTTTCACTATTTTTTTCACGTCAAATTCAGTAGAGACACAAACCCACATTTTCAAGTCAAATCTACTATCTTCATACACATATTTAGCAAGAGCCGTTTTCCCAACCCCACCAATACCAACTATCGGAAGGATGGAAACGTGCTCTTTCGCGTTTGAATCTAAAAATTCCATGACTGCCTTCTTATCATCATGTCTCCCTATAATATCTTCGTTACGTATAAACGAATGCGTCTCTTCTCTCTTTCTCCGCTCTCTCTCCCCTTGCGAATTCACAACGCGCTCGTCCAAGTGGAATTTCTTTTCATCCTTAATGGCTTGTATTCTCTCCCTTACTTCTCTTACTTTGTCACTCATCTTCAAGTTAAAAGCAAGCTGGTTTGAGCTTGAGAAAAAAGTGCTTACCTCCTTCATCATTTCATTGTTGCCCCTCAGTTCTCGTCGCATAGCTTCTATGTCAAATTCTTCAAGCACATCCTGCGCCTCATAGAAAGCGTCTTTCAGTTTCCCAACCCAAACTCGGATGTGGGGAATCTGGTGGTATTGCTCTTCTGCATGGTCCAGAAAAGGCTGAAGCATGGAGACAGTGTCCTTGAGCATCTTGAGTTCATGATTGACGCCCCTTAACTTTCCAATCGTTGCTATTGCTTGAGAACACAAAATATCAACAATCTTTTCAGCGATGATGCTAATGACAGCTTCCGCCATTTTTGTTCTCTTTCCTTGTCTCTCTGTGGATCAAAAGATGTCAGTACAGTCGTTCCAAGGCCTAAAGGCTTCTCTATACATGCATAAGAAGTTTATGTGGACGCTCACGTAAGATTGGCCAATCATAATCCTGACAAGTCTAATGTTCAACTTCTTTGGCCGACTCGAGCTGCTGAAGATAGGAATTCTCATCATCCACGCAAGCCTAAATCAGTAATGCATATGTAACCCACCTAGGTCGGGTCCAAAGTCCGCGATTGGTTTGTCTAAATCGAGCCTAATTGTACGCTGTTATTAAGAATTATGCCTGGGTTTCCTGATGAAATTGATTTTCCCCATATATCAACCTTTACAAAAAAAGCTGGCCTTTTTCATCTATATTTTTCAGGATTATCTCGAAACAGTTTCAAAAACCAATCCACAACTCTAGTTTGATTGGATGGGGACCCTCCAAATTTTCAAAAATTCCATTAATCACTTTGAGAGCGATTTGGATAGGATTAAAGAATTTCTAGATTTTGGTCAATTCATGTTTACTGGATTTTGCTATAATTATCATTCAGTGAAAGGCTCTGCTTAGTCAATATATTTATTTAAAATCCATATTCTTAGTTCAAGGCTTCATTCTTTATTTTTAATTTTTTTCAAAGGATGGCTGGTCATTCTCTAAATTCTCAGGATGGACTTGATGTATGACAAGTTGATATCATAGCTTACATTATGAATCTAGGGAAAATTACTTAGCTATAATCGGGGCAGTGTGAGGTGTGAGCTATTTGTAGTTAGTGTATGCGTACATGCATATGCAATATACGTTAGGATAGAGTTTCTTTCCTTGAAAATAGAAAGTTTTGTATGCCTCATGTATGCGTGGGTAACATGATTGGTCTGCTAACATTCTAATATGACTACTATGCCTCAGTTAAAAAACCCTTCTTCTTATTGTCACGTGGGACATTATATTATTGTAGCTGCCTGGGCAGCTTCAGCATCTAACTTCAAATGGTAAAATAATTTATGCTCATGAATCTCTGCTTTTTCCCGAATAAAAAAGGAAACATGAAAATTAAAGTATCATGTGAATGAAGTAGCATGAAAACTTTTATGCGCAAAAAAGAAATTATATGTTAGTATTGAAGTACCAATGTGCGGTGGGCTCGTAAAAGCAAGCTGATGAGGATGTTTTTTTTTTTTTTTTTATAACTTTAATGAGTTCAATGGTAAAACACTCTTGAAGCTGGCCAATCTTCTCTTTTGAGTTCTATCTGGAATTGGAAGTTGGGACAAGTTATATGTTTTTATGTGCCCATTTTGGAGAAGGCTAATAGCATAAATATGTAAATCTCGAGGGCCATATTTACACCATATAAGTCATATCTCTAAATCTAAATAAAAGACGCTGATAGTTTTCCCAAACATTCTTTATTCTGTCCAAAGATGAGTGATCTCGAGTGATGTAAAAGGATTTTGTTTTTCAATTTCGAAATATTAAGGCCAATTTGAGCCATATCATAAAAATAATCACTTGATTGACAGAAGGGGAAGGACCATAAAAAAGCGGAATTCTTTTCAGTTCAAATAGAGTGGACAACCCCATTCAAAACAAAGCTCTAGCAGAGTTTTTCAAAACATAAACAAAAAAATAATAATAAAGATAAGAGAATTAGTGTTGAAAGATGAGAAGCCTTGTTCCCTCTGACGAAGATCATAAGATTTTACAAGAAAGCTCAAATGAATTTACTTGATCTGGGTAACAATTAAGGTCCACCGAAAAAGGCTCGGTCAAACCCGAGATTGTCCATTGATCACCTCTACTCCGTAATTTATCTCGTAATTACGAAAAACTCCTCCGGCCCTACACATGGAGCAAATATTATATTTAGCTAGGATTGGAGTCTCTCACAATAAATAGCCCATCAACTCACCCATTAAAGGGGAACTTTTTTGACTTCTAAACATCTAGGCTTCCACATTGCGATCGACCTTGACACGAGCCACCAAAAAAACTCTTCAACGAGTGGCTTGACATACCTCACCAACTGCTTGGCATTCGAGCCCACTAGAATTGCCCGCTCCTCCTCTCACACTCTCTCTATTTCATCCCACCTACAATGTTACTTCTTCACGACTCTAATCCTTCCAAGAAGCTAGGGGATATCTGGAGCAAACCTCCTCAACATGTATATAATTGGAATTGAAGTATTAACTTATTAATTTGTATCTCATTACCAGTGAAACGTGTTATTCTACAAAACCCTCTTTATGGGTATCTAACCTCAATTATAGTACAAAATTCACCTAATGGGATAAAACATCCTTAAATTGGACTTTCATCAAGTGAAAAACCAATCATTCAGATACGTTTGATCAATTGAAGACATTTAGTACACCGCAGCAATTATCAACCTTGATATTATTTATATTAGATTAGCTTAGATGAGAATGGAAATTTCATCATTAGTTGAAAGAAAATTATCACGATGATAAGTTAGCCGAGGTTTCTTAGGACTTGTTTGTTTTGTGCTTTCTAAAAATGCAAAAATAGACTACTTGCTTTCTCGCTAAAATTTAACGTATTTTGGAAAGATTGACGTAGATTATGTGAAGATTTCATATCTTTCAGAACCAAAAAAATAAAAATAAAAATAAAAATCTTAACATGCGTCTGAAATGAGATGGGATAAAAACATAAACAAAAACAAAAACAAGCCTCTAGCCGTTTTGCCGATGCTTGTGAAAGCATAGAGTTTGAAATCCACTACAGGAGATGGACAAACTTGAGTTATTGAAGATAGGAATTCTCATCATCTGCGCACATTACAAGATGAGGCCTAAATCCATATGCATATGGGACCCCACCGAGCTCGAGTCCGAGGTCTGTGATTGGTTTGTCTAAGATTTTACATGCTTTTAGCGCTTACCCATCCAACATGCTTGCAAAGGCCATGTAAATGCTGGTGCAAAGTAATCACAGATTGTTTAGTTCTTGAAACGTTAAACCGATGCAGGCATGGTGAAAATAACTCGAGAGCAAATTTACCAGGAGTACAGGGGATACTGAAGTATCGAATTCGGCAGCGGCGAGCTTGAATGAATTGCAGGCAACAAGAAAAGATAAGCAACGATGAAGAAATGGTTCTTAAGTGCTGCGTGCATTTATCCTGGTCGCACATTATATAGAGAAAGAAAAGAGGAACATTCCTTTCTTATGTTGACACAACAAGGAAACCTGGGAATTGATGCCTTTCTTTGCCTCCTCAGTTACCGTTAACACAAGAAAGGGATTTCTTTGCATTTCGTTCTTGCAAAAGGGGTCACACTTGATTACTTTCTTTATTCGACGGAATCGTTCGTTCATATGCAATAATCACATTTTAGTAGGAACAGTTTTAGGGCTAAGGGTCCGTATGGTAACGTTTCAGAAAAAGTGTTTTTGTTCCCAAAGTGTTCTCGGAACACTTTGAGAACAGAAATACGTATGGTAAAAAAATGTTCCCAAAGTGTTCCGGGAACACTTTTGAGAAACAGAAGCACTTTTGGAGCAGAAACAAGAAACAAGAAAAACTTGTTTCTGTGTTCCTAGAACACTTTTTAGAAACACATTTGGAACATTTTTTAGAAACAATTGAGAATAATTTTATTTTTGAACACACTTTTTTCTCTTTTGTTTTTGCATGATGTTGACAATTGATTTTTTATCATTTTATTTTAAAAAATTAATTAAAAATATGAAAAAATTCAAAAAATTACAAAATTAACCTTGGAAGCTTTGGCCTAGCTTTAGCAACCAATTTTGAATAAAAAATATTTTCTTGTAATATTTGACATTTTGCAGATTTATTTTAATTATAAAAATAGCCGAAAATAAGGAAAATTAGTATTTGTAGTCAGAAAAATGTGCAAAAATAGTCCATATTCTTATTTTAATTCCCTTTTCATTTTTGTCTCTTAAATTTAAAAAAATTCAGTTTGGGACCACATGCCTCTTCATTGAACATAATCATAAATTGACTAAAAAATTTCATTTTAAATCATTTTAGCCAAAACTTTTACTTTTAGAGTCATGACATGAGATTTTGATACCTTGCATCTTATTTCAGTCCTAATGTTTGGAAAAATTGCACAATTGGACTAAAAGGACCTAAATGCACAAATATTTTTCATTTTAGTCCTCAATTTCACTCAAAGTGCAATTAATATTTTTCTAAGGTCCCCGTTTAAAGGTAATCATATTTTTAACTACTTGGAAACATTTACCTGTAACTCATAATTGTAATTTTTCCTATCTATAGAAAACATATTTGATGTTCTCGTTGTCTAATTCCAATTCGTCTTCTCTTTCATTCTTTTTTTTGTAGTTGATCTTGTCCATATCATCATTTGATAAATCGTGCATAAATTACTTATACATATATTGGTCCAATTTGATTTAGTAAATTGAACAAATGAGATTTAATTTGATTTAGTAAGTTAAAAAGATAAATACATTTTAATTTTAATATATATAGTCCCCTTAATTAAATGAAAAAAATTAAGAACAATTTTTTTGTAGTTACCAAAGGCATTTCTTTTCTTCTTCTTTTTTGTTCCAGAACAGAAATTTTATACGATTACCAAACGTGTTTCTATTCTTTTTTTATTCGGGGAATAGATTTTTTTTGCGGTTACCAAACGCGTTTTTGTTCTAAAAAATCGTTGCTGGGAACAGAAACTGAAAAAAATGCTTATGTTCTAAAAGTTGTTCTGGGAACAAAAACGTTACCATACGCAGCCTAAAAGAAATGTTTGAGTGTTGACACCTGAATTTTTAGTCAGTTTTCCTTTAATTTTATTTTCCAAAATTCATTAAAAATTCACAAAAAATCAAAAAATTATAAAATAAACATTGGAAACCTTGGCCAAGCTTAAGGAACCAATTTGGAACAAAAAATAATTTTTCATATTTTTCGCATTTTTTTAATATTTTCGAAAATAGGAAAATACTTGAAAAATTCATAAAAAAATGCTTTTCGAGGTCACAAAAATACACAAAAATGTCCAATATTTTTCTTTTAATTCCCTTTCAATATTGACCTCAAGAAAAATCAAAAATTGAGTTCAATTTTAGGTGTTCCTTCACAATGCCTAAGGTTGAATTTACACAAAAATACCAATTGAGTCTTTTTATTTGCAATTTTTTGCACATTTGGAGTCTAGACATTCAATTGTGGTCCCTTTGAACTTCAATTTGATCAATTGCACCCTCAATTGCATGAATTGCATGAATTGGACAAAATCTTTAAAAATTTCGCAATTAAGTCCCTCAATTTTGCAATCTTTGAAATTACTTTCAATTGAGGAACTTTCTTTGCAAAATTGGACCACCCCTAGGGTTTTGACACATTCTGAATCAATTGGCATAGGTCTCATGATCCAATTTAATCAAATTGACACTCAATTGGACTTTTTCCCCAATTTGGGCAAATTGAAAAATTTGGGGTTTTCATATAAATTGATGGGAACTTTTGGGAAAAATTGAATTTCTAGATAATATCCAGGCCCCTAAGTCCAATTTTGAAGATTAATTGCAAAAAATCCAAGTCAATTTTGTTTAATTTTGAAAATTGCGCGAAGTTCATTGTCTAAACCGGTTCGGACCGGTCTGACCGCCGGTCGGACCGGTCGAACCGGTCCAGCACAGGGTCATCTTCCTCACAGAATCGCACGAATATGCAGATTTGAGCGGCGAACTTCAACGATCAAATTGACGTCCAATTCGATACTAATTAAACGAATTGACTTGGGGTTTTTGATGTTCGGGTCGAGCTCAGTCGATCACCACCTTCGGCGTGACCGGTCGTCGCCGGAGCGTGGCTGAATCAGCGGTCAAAGGCACGGTGGTCCGAAAAGTCAACATTTCTGAAAACAAGTGAAATTGGTGTTCGTTTGAGCTCGACCGGAGATCTAACGGACATTGGACGGAATCCTAATGATTCCGTCACCGTCCGGCGAGCCTAGACTCGTGTGAATGGCACGTGAGGGCCTCGGCCAAGCTTCACTCGCGCGCGCCCAATTTGAAATCCGAGTATAAATAGCCAAGAGAGGATTCTAGAAAAGGAGAGGCTCATTCGTGCTCGCATACTAACGGAATAGAGAGAGAAAGAGAGAGCGAGTAGTGAGAGAAGGTCTAGAGAGCTTCATTGTAGCTCGCCGGAGCTCGTTCTGCAAGGCGGTCGTCCGGCCAATCCAGGCCATTCCAAGCCGTGAAACCACTTCCAGAAGTTCGTCCGAAGTTCGGGGAAGCTATCGCCACCAATATTGCCGCCCGAAACCGCTTGGATCGGTAAGTTGAGCTCTCAATTTTCTCACTGTGCATTCATGGCGACTTGACCTCCCGAACTCCATTCTTGCAATTACCTTGTGCCTTTTACTCCTATTACATCTCTGACCTCGTTCGCAACTTACTCTTGCATTGATTCTGTCCAAATCTCCCGAGTCGAGCCTCCAACATCATACGGTCCGGCCGAGCACCGGCCGGGCCATTCTAGCCCTCGCGAGCTCGATCTGAGCTCGAGGTAAGTTTCCTTACCTCCTCTTCTAGCTTCTCTGTAATAGAATTGAACTATTGTGCTCTGTGCTTCGTGATTGAACTGCGCAACTACGAGACTGTGTGTGTTTGATTAGTTGTGATTTCGTGGATAGAATTGTCTGATTTTCAACTATGTTGATTCGAGGGGTGAGAGGAGTTGATCGGCGGTGGTTTCACGTCGATCCGGCGAGATCTCACCGTTAGATCTCGCCGGAGGAACCATGGCCGTCCGTTTGGTGTCGTCGCGAGGAAGAAGAAGAAGGTGACGTGGCAGGTCGGCGGGTCAAACGAGTTGAGTTGTCGACGTACGATAGGGTCGGCTCGGATCTGAGTCGGCTCGGCCGTTGGCGCGAGCGGGCTGACTCAAATCTGATCCAACGGCTGAGAAAATTAGGTAGGTTTGATTCTCGGCCGTTGGATCTTCGTTTAGTATTTTCGAAAATTTGATATATTAGATAGAAAATAAGAAATCGTGAAACGGCGCCGTTTTAGTTAGTGTTAGGCGACGTCGTTTAGGGCATATAGGGATTGAACGGCTCGGATTGAGCTTAGGTTAGATCGTGGCCGTCCAAGATGTTAAGTGATGCGGTGACGTTTTGTGTAAAAGACCGAAAGCGGCGTCGTTTTGTGGTTTAGGAGTTTTAACGGCCCGGATCGGTTCTAGCTTGAATCGCGGCCGTCCTTTAGATGTTTAATGCGTCGCCGTTTCATGTAGTGATAGAACAACGGCCGAGATCGAATCCGATGTCTTAATCGTGGCCGCCCATTCAATGTTAGAACACGACGTCGTTTTAGCTAGATCGAATCGACGGCCGAGATTAATTTCGAAGTTGATCTCGGCCGTCCGTTTATTTCTTTTATATTCGAATATTCAGAATTCATTTTAGAAAATAGAAAATAAATATAAAAGAGGAAGCGGCGCCGTTTTTGGTGTTGCGGGTGAGTCTACGGACGGTCGGACCGGGTTGACCCGGTCCAGTTTATTAATAAAAAAAATAATAAAAAATAAAAAGAAATTTCCAAAAAATCCAAAAAAAAATTGTAAAAATACTTAGAAAATTCATAAAAATTCCCCGTTTTTCATAATAAATTTCTAAAAATTTCTAGATCGATTCGGGACTCATAAAGTCTGGATCGAAAATTTTTTAGACTTCGAGGGTCGATTAATTTCGATCCGGAAAATTCTCAATATTTTTGAAAAATAAATAAAAATTCCAAAAAAAATAGAAAAAATTAGAAAAATTCAAGAAAATCACAAAAAATGAGAAATGGCCACATTCAACTGGCCAAATCGAAATTTTGTGATTTTCGGGTCCCAAACCCCAAAAATGACCATTCTACCCTTCCGGGCCATTCGCCCCCCCAAATTTTTACCCAAATCACCCCGACACCCACATTTGATTTTTTTGTATGGGCCGATAGGGCCATTTTAGACATATCGAACCTTGATTGATTGATTTGATCGCTTGTATTGATTTTGATTGCGCATTAATTTTTCTGATTGTGATTGATTAGGATAAAAATTCCGATCTGCGTGAAAACTTAGAATTGTTAGGGCCTACCTCACCCGATATTACATCCGTATGAATTCTTAGGTTAGAAAAACAATTAACATCGGTAACCGAAAGGGCGTCAAATATGAAATTTGGCGTAACCAAGTCCCCGGACCCAAAATCTCTGGTTTTCGCGGAACCGAACGGTTTCTCCCGACCGCTCGGTAAGGTTTTCCGATCGTACCTTCCAATAAATCGATCGGTGGTGACTCCAAAATTGCATGTACACATCGCACATGCCACCCGACCACACAAGGTCAATTTCGATATTTGAAAAATTTCACCCGACATCGCGATTCGAGTAATGGGTCTTGGGAGAGACCCGCGATCCCATAAAAATATATATAAAAGGGGGGATCGGCTCGTTAACCCTACTCGCCCCCGCCGGAACCTAAACGATCCGGACCGACGGAGAGGGTCGCGACATTGAGTTACAACCCAGAACATCAGCAAGTATTTGATCTTCCAAGGAATCTCACAACGGTTAAATTAGTTTTAAAATGGTTGAAACAGTTATATCTTTCATATTGCATGGTCTTTCTTCAACCACCATGAAATATTTATCTAATCAAAGTTTTTTCTCTTTGCTTTTCAATTTTATAAACATAGATATGTTGATTTTAACAATTAGGTACTCTTTACAATAATACTTTTTTTTCTTATGATTCGATTGAGTGTGTGTGTCTATATATATATATATACACACACACTAATACTTTACAATAATACTTTTTTTTCTGTTTCTGTATCTTTTTAATGCATTATGAAATTAGACATTGGCTTTCTTTTTGCTTTGGTTAATTATAATTATGCGCTAGTCTCAACGCCCATTGGCAGGCAAAGGCTATACGTTACTGTCCGTTATGGTATTAAATATTTTGCTGAACATTACGAAATTATAATTTTGGAAAATAGTATGAATATAATTTCGAACATAATGTTAAATATGCATCTCAACTAACAATTAGTTTTAGGTGATGTGGCTAGAGCATTCTAGTCATCAAGATATTTTCTGTTGACTATTGGAGTCTTGCTTATCTTTCTGGATATGATTGTGTAAGAATCTTAGTACACTCTGGGTTGTAGACCTCATGAATTTTGAGTATCCCCGTTCTATGTCTGTAAATGCACTTTTTTTTTCTCTCTTGTATATTAATTGCATAACTGCAATGTCATGCCAGAATTTCACTTTGATTTAGTTGATTATACTTCTCTTTAATTCAATTTTATGGCTGATTACTTCCTTATGATTCAATGGTATCTTTAGCACTACCGAGGGGGTTTCATTCATGGTCTCATCTTTGAAATCATAAAGGCTACGTGAAATAACAGAAACTTCTATACATTATCAGGAATCTATGTAAGGCATTGCCATGTCATCTTCTCCAACTTCTTTCACAATCTTACGGGCATAAAGCTTGAATCATGTGTTTTTTTTTTTATAACCGAGGATCCGCAGGTTTACGCAACGGCTTGCGCCTGTGTCAGCATTGCGTCAATACCTCGAGGGGAGCTAGCACAGCGGCCCACCAGCCGTGGCCCCTCACTTAAGTCACAAAGTCGAGTTGGGAGTTTCGAACCAGTGACTTAGCGAGGAATAGCACGCTCTCACCCAACTCGGCCATGCGTGGGTGGGTAGCTTGAATCATGTGTTTGCAGTCACTAACAACAAGAGATTAATATCCTTGTTCTTAACCATTGACTGATTCTTCACAAAAATATATATGGCCCTCCTTTAGCAAATCTCGAAAGCGTTGTGTAATGTGGCTTTTGGTATTTGATCTAAAAAAACCATACCAAAAAAAAAATAAAAATCAATTGACAAGAAAAGTAACTGGAAATTTAAAAAGAATGATGACTCACCTTGTCATCAAGGAGAACCTCCTGCTTCTTTTAGAGTTAAGTATTTTTTTTTTTCAAACTTAAAGTAAAGAAACCTCTAAATATTAAAAGTTCAAACAATATTTGAATTTCAAGATTCATGACCCGTAAAACAGGCGCTCTTCAAATAAATGATTTGACAATAGAGAAAATTCTAGATATCGGTGAAAGGAATTTTATTAAAAAAATTACATCTATGCATATGTAAACGCTTATTTTTCAACCATTTAGTACCAAAATGTGCACAATCATGGAAAACAAAACTTTATCGCTGATTATCTGGCCCTAATTAAACAATAAAGTAAATGTCAAGTTGGGATAGTAATGTCGCTAGTTGCTATCGCTTGATATTCTCTCTAATCTAAGAAATTCCTTCGGTCCTGCATATATACTTTGCTTAACACGAGAGCGAGAGATGAAAATTTAATTTGTGTATGGAAAATGTGTTGCATAAAGCCAAAGCTGGGCAAGCTAACAATAGATTCTCATCTCTCGCTTTCGTACTAAGCAAAGTATATATGCAGGAATAGGTGGAATTTCTCAAGCACTGGCGACCGGTGACATTACAATCCAATCTTCACAATTGCTTCAATGTTTAATCAGGGGAAGATAATTAGTGATAAGAATTTATATTTTGGGATTATTGCGCAAATTTTGGTGTTAAATGTTTAAAAATAATAGGCAGATTTTATCTTATGCATCATTCCTATCGCCAGTATGTTTTATATGTATGATTTTCTCTTTTATCGAACCACACGTCTAAAGATCGCTTATTTTACGAACTACGAATCTTGCTTCTGATAAAGGGTGTAGTCATATTCAAATTTTGTTTGAACTTTTAATGTGTAGGGTTTTCTTTACTTGAAATTTGAAAACAAACATTAAATTACGAGTTTTGACACTACGGAATGCTATTAACATTCTTGTAGATGAGGAGGTGAGTCGTTGTTCTTCTTGATGAGGAGATATGTATCCGCAAAAGACCGTCATGAAGCGAAAAGCTAATCATTCAATAGTTTAATCAATGGAAGTCATTTAGAATATCACATCAATTGTCAAACCTAATGTTATTTATATTACATTATGTTAGAATTGACATTTTGTATAATATCCATGAAAAGTTAAAAACTAATTTATTAATTGCCCCTAAGGCAACTATCTTACTTCCATGCAATCTCTGCGATCACCTCATTTACTACATGAAACTTAATGTAGGCACCCCACCTCAATTATTCACAGAAACCTCTTAAGATAATACAAGAGTACATAATAATACATAGTGGAAAATATTTAAAGGAGAAATACTAATAGCGAAAGCTCCCACGTCATCAACGCCCATACACACACACACACATGTACATATTCCGTTAGAATAAAGTAGAAGAAACCCTAATCATCTCATTTTTTAGGGCAAACTCTACTCATCTCATTTAACATTTTACATATTAGAACAGCATGTGAACATCAACTTGCCTCTCTGTCAAAAAAAAAAAACATCAACTTGCCTTACTTATGAAATTGAATGTAATCTTTTGCATATGAAACATTTTCCTTAAAAAATGTCATAGCCAAGGCCCACATCTAGATCGGATTTCTTTAATCTCGTTGGTGAATGGTGCAAATCTTATATGTAATTTGGGCGGCTTACTTACAGTGTGTATGAAAGTTGAAAGTAAAAGAAGCACTCTGGGGTGCTGCATGGGAACCATTTACATGTTTAACTTATTGTTAGTAGTTATATCACGTTTGTCCCAATTTAGTTTTGGTCTTTACTCCTAACTTCAGCTCTCACAATCCCCGGATATGTAAGATATTACATCCAATTTAATAACTAAGGCAAATTGATGTTGATATATCGCTATAATAAAATTTTATTAGATTAATTATATGATGAAGTTTCTCCTACTTGTAGAGTAATATGTGTGATTAATCTCAAGGGAAGAGGGAGGAAATAGAGCTTTGTGATGATGTGGGTCAACCATTAAGCTCCCTTTTAATTCACTTTCTTATGTATGCGTCGCAAATGACCCGTAGTAAGATAGAAACAAAGAAGGTAATCAAGAGGATCGGAGTTAATTAAGTTTTTCTTAAGACCTATTTGTTTGTACTTTTTAAAAAGAAAAATATATGTTTACTTTCCTGCTAAAATTTTAAAATGTTATTCAAAGTAGAATAAAATTATGAAAAAATTATATCAGTATTAGTTATAAATAATTTGTTCGCATAGTAAAAATGTCATATGTTTGTCTGTGACAAGATAAGATTAAACAAGAAAAATAGACAATTTCAAATAAAGGCATGAAGTGCCCTCATTTTTTTAAATAATGGCTTGAAATGGACCTTGTTTTAAGTAAGGGCCTAAAATACCCTCATCATTTCAAAGAATGGCTTTCCCAAAGGCATTTTGTCATTTATTTTTTTTTCTATTTTTTGTTTTCTTTCTTTTTGTCCATTTCTTTTTTTCCTTTTTAAATTGTTTCTTTTTTTTCCTTCCTTCTCGGGCGAGGCATCGAGGAGGGTGATGAAGACAACCCTTGGCTCACCTAGGTGAGGGCAACTCATGAAGCCCCGAGACCGGCCACCGGCGAGAAGGAAGGAAAAAAGTAAGAAAAAAGAAATGAAAATAGAAAAAGGAAAGAAAGTCAATGAAAACAAATAACGAAAATGTCATTGGTCAGGCTCTTCTTTTAAAAAATAAGGACGTTTCAAACCCTTATTTGAAATAATGTCCATTTCATATCCTTATTTAAGAAAATGAGGTCACTTCGAGCCTTCTTTGGAATTTTTCTAAAAAACAATGTATAAAAATTTATCAAGCCAAGCCCTTAGCTATTCCCGTGCTTGTGAAAGACCATAACATTATGTTTCGGTTTGATGGGCCCTCGTTTTCCTCTTTTCCTTGCTTTTACTTTTTGCAAATGGTTAATGCCACAAAAACCCCTAAACTATTTTCATTGTGACACAAATAATCCGAACTGTTGTTGTATTACCAAAAAGTCCAAATGATGCACGCTATGACACAAATACTCCAAACTTTTTGTGTATCACAGAAAATCCTGAACTTATACGATTGTGATAAATATGCCCTAGATTGAACTGAAATAAATGACATATATGCCATACATGTATAAGTTTGGGTTTTTTTCATGACACAAATAAAATTTTGGAGGTATTTGTGTCCCAACAGTAGAGTTTAGGATTTGTGATGACACAAAAAACAAGTTTAATTTTTTGGTGGTGTTTGCCCTTTAGCCGGAAGACGACTGGAAAACGTGTCGGTGAAGCAAAGCCGTAATTTTCCACAATGCATGACGTCCGGAACTTTGACATTCGTCTGGAGGCAGCATTATTAACTACTTCTTGAAAAATGAACTTCTATTGGCACTTCAGAATGCCAATTGTCTAACCGCTATCTTTGTCAAAATGCTCGACATTCTTCCAGTTATCCATTGCAATCTTTGTCGCTATGCTTTGCCAGATATCAGAGGAAGTTGAAGGTATTGCATAGGCAATGCTCCTCTCAGAATGCCACCTCTTCTTAGCAAATCGCTGCAATTGGCTCTGTCATATCTAATGAAAAATAATTCTATAACAGAGGATTGGGCTTCGACACAGAATTTGTTGAAACTTCTGAAAGGGATTACATATTTGCAAGTAAAAAACCTTGTCACATCAGAAGTAGACCATAAGATCCCAACAAAACTCAAATAAGTCTACTTGATCTGGCTAACATATTAAGCCCAACGTAAAGACCAGGCCAAGCCCCGAGATTGTCCATGGATCACCTCTACTCCATAGCTTGCCCCATATATTTTGAAAGTCCTCTGTCCCAACGCATGGAGCGGCGACCATATTTAGTTAAGAGTGATGATATGAAAATGGAATTATGATATAGCTGAGTCTCTTTGGAGATAAATAAAAATAAAAAGGCAAAATATTCTGCCAAGTTACCTATTTGGCGTGGTTCAAAATAGAAGAACATCAATTGAATTCGTGCTTTATCCGCAGGTTATGACCAATCTCGTACCATTCTTCTCCGGGTACATGTTGTTGCCATCCCTAAAATGATTACAAAATTGGGCTACTGCGCCTTGAAAGATGTTGAAATTGCTCAAAGCCTGCGAGGTAAATTAAGACCCAAATGCAACAGTAAAAAGGGCAACTTATTAAGGATTCGTTTGATTCGCAAAAAATGAATCATCTGAAAAAAAAATTTCCTAAAAATGATTGTTTGTATTACCTGTAAAAATGAACTAAAAAAAAAAATCTTTTCAGTCATCCCATTGCTTCCACCTAAAGTTCTGTACCGGTTAGGCATGGCTGGTTCGTTAGAATCGCCGGTTCCGATTTAGGAACCGGCGGTTCCGATTCCTAGAAAAAGTGGAATTGGAACCGGCCCTTGAAGGGGCCGATTCCGGTTCATTTTTTTAAAATTAATTTTTAAAATAATAAATAATGAAATAAACATAATAAATTATAAATTATAATCAAATTGTACATTGTAATAAAATTTGGAAAAAAAAAAGAGTGGAGGAATGGGCTTAAACTTAATGAATTATCATTAAGCGCCTACATATCTTCTTGGGGATAGAAGAATCAAAGCCTGTTGACGCCTAAATTTTGACTAATCTATTTTTTGCATAAAAATTATAAAAATCATCTCACATATTTATTTTGAGCATACATTGCATTGGCATATAATTTGGCAAGTAGAACACTTAATTTAGCATGAGTCTAGACTAGGCACGGGATGGAAAAATACACCGAGAAGATTTGAAACTTCAGGGACTGTATTGCAAATACTTAAAACTTCAGGGACCGTATTGCAAATACTTGAAACTTCGGGGACTGTATTGCAAATACCAAAAGAAGATGGAGAAAGGAAGATGGTGAAGAGAAGATAATGAAGAGAAGATAATGAAAGGAAGATGGTGAAGAGAATATGAAGAAGAGAAGATGAATATGAAGAAGGGAAGATGAAAATGGAAGGTGGAGAAATAAACATGAAGAAGAGAAGATGAAGATGAAGAAGAGAAGATGAAAATGGAAGGTGAGGAAATGAAGATGAAGAAGAGAAGATGAAAATGGAAGGTGAAGAAATGAAGATGAAGAATGAAGGATGAAGAACTTTGCCTATAAAAGAGGAGGAGAATGAGAGAGTTTTTGGAAAGAGTGGGAGAGAATTGAGAGAGTTTGTGAGAGAAATTCTTTAGAGAGGAAAAAGAGAGCTCTTGGGGGGTGAGTGGAAGAGAATTGAGAGAGTTTTCGAGAGGAATTTTTAGAGAGGAAAAAGAGAGTTCTTGAGAAAAATCAGAAGAGAAAATTCCAAAGTGAAGAAAAGAGTTTTAGTCGAGCATCATCTTCGACGAGTCCCGACATATATTTCGCCTCTCGCCACCCAACAACGTCATTGCTTGCCATTTCCGACGACGGCCGCGTTCTTCCAGCTCCGAGATCTTGAAGGGAACTATAACGTGTACGTGAGTAAGATTTTGTGTAATAGAAGGTAATCATTTCCATCTCGATCTACAAAATGTAATCGTTTGGTTTGAACATTTGTTTGTTTATTTTAGACATGCCACGTGTTCCAAAATTTAACATTATTACGTGTTAATTTATTTTTGTAAATACTCGTGATTGGCTACGTTTTCTTTCTTTCTAAATCATCCATGGTGTATATCGCACAAAGTTCAATATTTTGCATTCTCATAAAAAAGAAGAAAAAACCAAAAAAATTGCATCTTTGAATTTCATGTAAAATCCATCAAAATTGCCAAATCAAATATTTTTCATGAAAATGGTACCGAAAGGGCGTTAGAGTAATCTAGCGTAACCAAATCCCCGAATTCAAAATCTCTGGTTCGCGGAAATAAGATAGTTTTCTCCCGCTATTTTATTTAGGTTTCTAATCAACCTACCGAAAATGATTAGTGGCGACTCCAAATTCAAAACACATTGCATGTTAATTATTTGAACCTTAAGTTGCGATTTGGTATGGACTTGGGAGAGTCCGAGTTAGGTTAGTTAATTAATTAACCTGATAATCCATTAGCCTGGAATTTAACTTGTTTATTTTTTTTAGAAGGTCGCGACAAAGCCCATGTAGTTTTTTTACCTTTGATAACCCCAACTTACTTCATCATCAATTGTCGCTACCCGTTGTGGTACCTATGGCGGTGGTATCTCCATAATCCTCACTAAAAAATTCGTGTTCTCGATCCAGCTCTTGGTGTCGAAATCTAGCCTTCGTCTAATCGTCGACACAAGTTTGAGCTTCCACAGACTCCGGACTTAATCTTGAACGGTGAGAGTCCAAAACTAATCCTCCAGCGATAAATGTTTGTTCAACTGCAATTGTTGAAAAAGGAATTGCTAATATCCGGCAAGCAATGAGGGCGAGAACTGGGTAATCGATTAAGTAACTCTTCCACCACTCCAGGATTTGAAAATTTATACTGTGTTTGGCATCACGAAACTCAAATCGAGTGGTTAAATATTTTTCTAATTCAGAAATACTATTTGTTGCCCCTCTTTTTTTTTTTTTTTTGTCTACTCTTGAGCATATTGTACTCTCTACTAAGTGAACCAACGGCTTCGCTTCGTGATGCAATAGGTTGTAAAGATCCACAATTACTTAAACCATATCTACTACAAAATTCTCTATATAATACTACTATCGATTCTTTAACATCTCCTTGTATATTTGAAATATATATTGCATCTTCAAAATGTAAATAATCATAATAATACACATTCAGATAATCTAGTAAACCATCTAATTTAATACGTGGATAAAAAACAATACCAACTATATAAACAAGAGGAATTTTGAAATAATAATGCAACCATTTTTCTCGCATTACTAAAATAGTCCGAGCTAATTTAGTATCTTTTTCATATTCACTAAAAATACCATCAATATTAATACATTCTATTAAAAATAAATGCGTAGTAGGATAATAAATACCATATAAAGTATTGGTAGCATCATTAAAAATTTTCAAAAAATCTAAATTTTTTTTGCAAACGTCCCAATGTTACAGAAGTAAAGTAATTTCGAGAATATTTTGCGAAATAAACATACATAATAAATCTTTATAATCAAAAGTTTGACGAAGCAACTCGTAGGTAGAATTTCCACCGAGTCGGAATATCTTTTGGAAACCTTTTTGCCATTCTCCCATGTTGTTTACAAAATTTCCCTATGCTTTCATAAAATGGACACGACTATATAAAAATTTAATTGCACCCTTTATTGGGGCGAGAGAAGTCTCAAGAGTTCGTAAATCATCTTGTACACATAAATATAAAACATGACAAGCACATTTAATATGAAAAAATTGTCCACCAAAAGAGAGTTTACAAATATTTTCTAATTCGAGAATGGAAGCGGTATGTGCAGCAGCATTATCAAAATCAATTGAAAATACTTTATTTATCAAGTTATATTCTTCTAAAACTTGCTCAATTATTCTATAAATATTACGAGCCGAATGCTTTTCATCAAAAATTCGAAATGCAATAAGTCTTTTTGAATGGTCCAAGTAGTCACCTATCTAATGATATGTGACACCCATATAAAAATGAATTTGTTAAGGATCACTCCAAATATCGCTACCTAACTGCACATGTCCATTGAATTCAGCAAAAAATTTTACCAAAGATTTTTTTTATTTTTTATAAAGATGCAAAAATTCGCGTTTAAGAGTAGTTTTCGAAATAGTTGGTGCTTGCGGAACCAACGCAGTATTTATCAAATATTTCTAATTAAAATTTTCACCAGTAGTAAACGGAGTTTGATCAAGGGCAACATATTCAGCTAATGTTTGTTTATAAAGTGCATTAGTGTAACGGAATAAAGGATGAGTATTAAGATTAGCGTACTCGAAAATTTGTTGTTGCCTAGTGTCGATTCCCGCTTACGTTGGATGTTTTTTCATCGGATGCCGACGGAATGCTCCGTAGCCATCTCCTTTGGTAAATTTGTATGTTTGCGAATAATATTTGCAATTTATAATATACTTACCTTTGCTTTCATCATATACATTGTCGAAGTGCAGCTACAAGTCAGATGTACTCCCTTGGCCCTTCCGTTCCGACTCATTTGTCGTCGACATTTCTTCAATACCGGTAGGAGGATGAAGATTTTCTTGTGTTGGTACGTGCTCGACATTCGGAATGGGAACAACGTTGATATTATCATTGTCGTCTTCCCAATATGTATACTCACGAGGATCATATCTAGAAATAGGATACTCGAAATCTCTCATCGCTATCTTGGTCTTCCAGTATTTCTGCTTCCACTTGCCATTTCTGAGAGAATTGATTGGAAATCCGATTGAAAGAATTGAGGCGGGATTGAGAGAATTTGAGAGAATTGTTGAGAGGATTTGTGAGAAAAATGAAAGAGGGAGGATATGTATTTATAGAGAAGGGGAGGGTTATTTAACTTTAAAAAAAAAATTGGGGAGGCCAATTTGACCGTGGGCCCGGTCATCGGGCCGGTTCCGGACCCCCGGTTCCGAATGGCCATGTCTAGTACCAGTAGGCTCTACTGGAGACAGAATACAAGTAGATCCAAAAATCTGTACTAAAACAACCTTTACAGAATGGCCGTTACCTTCAAGAACTAACTTTTCCATCTCTTGGATGAGAATAAGATTAAGGTATGAGGAAAAACAGAGCAAGGCGAACTCCAAAAAGGAGTAGACTAGCCAAGAGTTGCACGAATGACTTGAATCAAAGCCATTTCTCCCCTATGCCTTGATTCCAATCTCATCAACTGCTCGAATGGAAACAAGGATTCTATATTCTATGAGTGACAAGGGTTTGCATGTATTGTTTCTTGAATAGTGAATGTTCGATTTAAAATCTAAGCTTGAATGTTGAGTAGATTAAAGGATTATGCTCTTACCAGCCATGATGCCTCCAAGGGAACATTTAATCACTTCATGTGTGACAGTTATCCTGCAGGCTACAGATTCCAAAGTTCGTTGAACTGCTTAGATTTCACTGTATATTTCAACATGAGTCACCAGCCCAAATTAGATTAACGAGTTCGGAGTTGAATGAGAAGGGATACAAATTGTTATTGCTTGTCTCGCAACTGAAGGGATAAGGCGAGAACTCAGTTTAGGGTCATCTTGAAGAAACAACATGGATGTTGTTTGCTTGCATTCACGATATCCAAGTGTCCAAACCTTTCCTTGAATTCTCCTTATGTTCCCTGATTGAATCAAGTACCTCATTGCTCGTATTATCAATGAAGGAAAAGCTATTGATATACAATTCGAAAGCAAATATTAACGATACGATTGAAATAGAAGTCTCTATAAAATATGAGAAAGAAATGTGGAAAATCTCTCTGGTCATTAACAGTGTGCATCATTACAAGTGAGCTCGTGAATGGTGTGGGACTTGAGCAAGCTATTGTCTAGCAATATCATTTAGAGGGGGTAAATAGGCGATTCTGAACAATTTTGAAACTTAATGCGAAATTAAGACAATTTCAAAACACAGTCTGAATAGAATCACTAAGAGAATGTACATATGAACTAAACACAGTAATAAGAGTTAAGGGAAGAGAAAATTGTACGCAGTGTTTATAGTGGTTCGGCTTATAGTGGTTTGGCTTAGCAAGCCTACATCTACTCTCCCACAATGACAGCCGATTGGTTGGAATCTACTATATAAATCAATGAAAGTTACAAGAGATATCACTCTCAATCACTCTGGTAGAACCTTTCAAAGATAAAGCGTTTATCTCTCTATAACAAATATGTGAATATGAATAACTTAAGCACTTTGAAATTGTATGTTCTAATCTCACTACGCTGGTCACCATGCATCTTCCTTTTATATTCCTTCACCTCCAAACTAGCCATTGGATAGGTCTTCAAAGGATCACTTTTCAATCATTAATTGGACGTCATCAATCATGATTGAACGAGACTATATCCGGGAAGATAGGATAATCGTTGGAGTTGAGTCTGAACTCTTTAGATTCAGTCACCCATACAACTAAATCTTCAATTTCCAAAAGAACAATTGACTCAAATAATCAGCAAACCTTATTCTTGAAAAGTAATATCCAATCGTAGATATTCTCATAATCTCTTATTGAAAAATAATCTTGTCAATAAAAAATTACAAACTTCCATAAAAGATACCGCAAATATCAGAAACCCGCCAAATGTAGGTCTTCGGAATCTATCTGAAAGATATTGTAGAATCTGAACATTATTCCGAAGCAGCCTCCCGAAATAAGACTCTGAATCTGAACAAAATTTGAACAGTGACACCGAGCTTCGGTAAAGTCATTGCTAACGTATCACATAAGTCTTCGGAAGAACAAGTTTTCGGAGGCAATAACCTTCTCCATCTAAATGACTTCATGTCGCGACCCTCCTCCGGAAAAGTTTTCTCCTCTCTCAAAGGGTTTCCGATTTTGGTGAGAGGGTTAACGAGCCGATCCTTAATTTTTTATTATTATTATTTATATATAACCCCTGTTGTCAGCGGGATTTTTAGGATCGCGGGTCTCTCCCAAGACCCATTACTCGAATCGCGATGTCGGAGAAAATTTATCAAATATCGACCTTAGTGTGGTCGGGTGGCATGTGTAATGTGTACATGCAATTTGGAGTCGCCACCGATCAATTTATTGGAAGGTATGATCGGAAAACCCTACCGAGCGGTCGGGAGAAACCGTTCGGTTCTACGAGAACCAGAGATTTTTGGGTCCGGGGACTTAGTTACACCGAGATTTACATTGACGCCCTTTCGGTTACCGATGTTGAGTAATTTTCTAACCTAAGAATTCATGCAAATGAGCTTTCGAGTGAGGTAGGCCCTAACGATCTAGGTATTCATGCAGATGGGAATTTTACTATTCTAATTAATCACAGTCAATGAATTAAAAGCGCAATCAATATAATCGCAAGCAGTCAAATCAATCAATCAAGGCTCGATATATCCGAAAATGGCCCTATCTGCCCATAGAAACATCGAGTTTGGGTTCCGGGAATGGTTCGGGAAAATTTGGGGCGGAAGGCCCGGAGGGGTAGAATGGTCATTTTTGGGGTTCGGGACCCGAAAATCACAAAATCGGGGTCGGGCCAGTTGAATGTGGCAATTTCCCATTTTTTGTGATTTTCTAGAATTTTTCCAATTTTTCTAAATTTTTTTGAATTTTTTATTTATTTTCTAAAAAATGTCGGGAATTTTTCGGATCGATATAGATCGACCCTTGAAGTCTCAAAATTTTCGATCCAGACTATAAGAGTCCTGAATCGATCTAGGAATTTTTAGAAATTTTTTGGGAAAATCTGGGAATTTCTATGAATTTTCTAAGTATTTTTGGGAATTTTTTGGATTTTTTAGAAAATTTTATTATTATTTTTATTATTTTTTATTAATATTCTAGATCGGGTCAAACCGGTCAACGGCCGGTCAACCCGGTCGGACCGCCCTCGGACCACTCGCGTCACCAAAAACGGCACCGTATCTTATATTCCTATTTATTTGATTTTTTTTATGATTTTCTAAACCTAATTTCTAATATTCGGAATTAAAGAAAATGAATGGACAGCTGAGATCAATCCCAAACTCGATCTCGGCCATCGATCATTTGCTAAACAAAACGGCGTCGCATCGATCTAATACACGGACGGCCACGATTGAATTGCAGCGCTCAATATGAGCCGTTCACTCCCTCTGCACACAAAACGGCAACGCTTCGGACCTATGAACTAAACGACGTCGCCTAACTAAATCGACGAACGGCTATGATTCAAAATAAAATCTAATCTGGGCCGTTGAATCCCTTAAACTACAAAACGACGACGTGCGGGTTAAAACGTTGGACGATCACGATTGATCCTAGAAATAATCCAGACTGTCCATTCCTCATTCAGCCTAAACGACGACGCTTTACTCGGACCAAACGGCACCGTTTTGACTTTTATTTTTTTTATCTAATATATCTAATATCCGTAAATAAAAAAAAAAAAGCAGATCTGACGGCCCTACATCAAACCTATCGAATTATCTAAGCCGTTGGATCGAGTCCGAGTCGGTTCACTCGCGCCAACGGGCGAGTTGACTCGGACGTGCGTTGGACCAACCGGAAGACGCCACATCAGCCTTTGACACGTTGATCGTGCCACGTCGACTTCGTCTTCCTCATTGCGACGACACCTAAACGGACGACCGAGACTCTTCCGGCGAGATCTAACGGCTAGATCTCGCCGGATCGACGCGAAATCACCGCCGATCAACTCTTCTCACCCCTCGGATCAACATAGTTGAAAATCAGACAATTCTATCCACGAAATCACAACTAATCAAACACGCACGGTCTCGTAGTTGCAGAGTTCAATCACGAAGCACAGAGCATAATAGGCTAATTCCTTTACACAGAAGCTCGAAAAAGAGTATAGGAGACTTACCTTGAGCTCGGATCGAGCTCGTGAATGCTAGAAATGCCCGGCCGGAGTCCGACCGCACCGGTGTAGATTCGAGGCTCGACTCGGGTGATTCAAGGAAGTTCAATGCAGAAACGAGTTGCGATCATGGTCAGTAAGATTTAAGGATGAAAACGCATGCAAAAATTGCAAGGATCGTGCTCAGCAAGTCAAGATACCATGATCGCACAGTAAGAAGGTTGAGAACTCAACTCACCAATCTAGGAGGTTTCAGGTCAATCCAGGTGGTGCGATCGCTTCTCCTCGGCTCGGGCGAACTTCCTGCGGTGGTCCGACGTTCCGATTTGGTCTGGATTTGCCGGGCCGAAGTCGCGCAATTCGAACTCCGGCGAGCTACGGTGAAGCTCGCGAGAACTTCTCTCACCTCTCGCTCTCTCTTTCTCTCTCTATTACGTTGTTGTGCGAGCACGAATGAGCCTCTCCTTTCACTCTAGAACCTTCTCGGCCTTTTATAGTGAATGTTCAAAATCTGGCTCGCACGGTGAGGGCTTGCCGAGCCTCTCACACGTGCACTCACGCGCGTAAAGGGTCGCCGGACGGTGACGGAATCGGTTGTGATTCCGTCACGATCCATTAAGCCTCCATTGATCGCAAAAGAACATGAATTGGACTCGGCCTTTGTGAATGTTGACTTTCGTGGGCGCCGTGACTTTGACTGGCGATTGCAACCACTTCTGGCGGCCATTGGCCGAGCCGCCGGTGGCAATCGACACGTCTTGTCTTGAAAAACAAAACGCCTCCCTGAATTGATCCAATTATAGCCAATCGATTGTCCAATTTGATCGTCAAAATCCACCACCAAATCTGCAAAACGTCACAGGCTCAAGGAAGAAGATGATACTGTGCTGGACCGGTGCGACCGGTGCGACCGGCGGTCAGACCGATCCGAACCGGTTCAGACAGTGAATTTCATGCAATTTTCAAAATTAAACAAAATTGGCTGGGAATTTTTGTAATTAAACTTCAAAATTGGACTTAGGGGCCTGGATATTACCTAGAAATGCAATTTTGCCCAAAAGTTCTTATCAATTGGCACAAAAGCCCCAAATTTTTCAAAATTCCCAATTTGGGGAAAAGTTCAATTGGATGTTAATTTGACCAAATTGGACTATGAGACCCATGCCAATCAATTCAGAATGTGTCAAAACCCTAGGGGTGGTCTAATTTTGCAGAGAAAGCCCCTCAATTAAAAGTAATTTCAAAAATTGGCAAATTGAGGGACTAAATTGCAAATATTTTGGGGAATTTTGTGCAATCCGTTCAATTCGCGCAATTTAAGGTGAAATTGATCAAATTGAAGTTCAAAGGGACTGCAATTGAATGTCTAGACCCAAAATGTGCAAAAATTGCAAATAAAAGGACTCAATTGGTATTTTTTATGCAAATTCAACTCTAGGCATTATGAAGAAACACCTAAAATTGGATTCAATTTTCAATTTTTTATGAGGCCAATATGAAAAGGGAATTAAAATAAAAATATTGGACATTTTTCTATATTTTTGTGACCTCGAAAATTATTTTCTATGAATTTTCTAATATTTTCCTATTTTTCGAAAATATTAAAAAAAATGAGAAAAATATGAAAAATTATTTTTTGTTCCAAATTGGTTCCTTAGGCTTGGCCAAGGCTTCCAATGTTGATTTTTTTAATTTTTTGATTTTTTGTGAATTTTTAGTGAATTTCGGAAAATAAAACTAAACAAAAATTGATTAAAAATCGAGGTGTCAACACTTCGAAGCAAATATATGACGACTACCACTTGTTTCTGATCGTTAGGTTTGGATCGATATAAGCTTTTGTTCACATATTCACCTTGCAATAAAATATTCATAAACATTAAACAGATTCTTCATAAGGAAGGATAGTTTTATCATAATTAAAATATTCGGAAGGAAGGTTTTCTCAACGCAAACAAGTCCTCTGAAGCCTCATTTTTGCACCTCTTTTCCAAGTTTGAGGCAAGCTTCGAAGTTTAGGTTATTAAGGGATGCAAGCCTTCAATTCAATTCAGGTAATGATGTCAAAGAGGAGCGCCGGATGATTTCAAGCTGTTGAAGTGACTGAAGGACCTCGATCTGCTATGTGTAAAGCCTTCAGATTTAAGCACTTTCTAATAGAAAGAAACTTGAGATTATTGACCTGATGAAGCCACTGTGAGAGAGACTCTTAAGGCCTTGCAATTCCTTGACTTAGATGTTTTTTTGTCATCGGATAAATCAAATTCCTAACAGTCCTAAAAAGAGAGATGTACAAGGTTCAATCGGTATCACATACTGAGTCAGAAGGAAGTTAATAGACGATACTGACAAATATTAAGAGCTTCATGATGTGAGACTTTGAAAGCACTTGTCAAGCAAACATGCTAAAAACTCAATCTTCAAGAAAAATAGACTCTTCAACTATTAAAGCCTAAGTAGGGATCGGTCCCATCAATTTTATATACATTATATATCCCCCTGAATCCTTCCAAATATGGAAGGACTCGAAGGGATTAGGAGATATTTGAAAATTGCTTAACAACTTTATTCTTATTTCTCACTTATACCTTTATTCGATATCATTTACCATTAAGGCATACCGATTATCCCAATGTTTACCTTTCGTGATAACATTTATCTATTAAGTACTTCCATGCATGATTATGCAGTGATTGAAAGGACATTATTACATATACTTTAGTACTTTTTTTTTTCCTACTCTTAAGATTTGTGAGTTAGTCCCACTTAAGTTTTGTGGCCACTCAATAATGAATCAAGGAAAAATTGGAAAATCTTCGTAGGGAGCCAGTTCACATTATCTAGATATGTCACTCATCCGATGATTCCCACTAGTTTTCAAGCATCGATCATGATTTGCTAATTTCTTTCCTTCTTTAAAGATTAAACGGCATGGGTAATGATATATGGTGGGGAAAAGTGTCAAAAAAGTCCTAAACCTATTACATTAGTGCCAATTAAGTCCTAAACCTTTTTTTGGTGCCAATTCAATCCTAAACCTTTTGTATTGGTGCCAATTAAGTCCTAAACCTTTTATTAGTGCCAATTCGGTCCTAAAGCTTTTATAATAGTGCCAATTTAGTCCTAAAAATTTTGTATTTATGCCAATTGAGTCAATTTGGCCAATTTTGATTGGAAATCACTAGCATGGACATCAATTATCCTACGTGGCACGGTTGACGCTAACGTGGATTTTTTTAAATAATTTTTTTATATTTTAAATAATTTTTAAAAATAATTTTGAAAAAAACAAAACAAATGCTTAAAAAATTATTTAAAATATTTAAAAAAATATAAAAAAATATCCAAGTTAGCGCTAGCCGTGTCATGTAGGACAATCCATGTCCACGTCAACGATTTTCAATCAAAATTGGCCGGATTAACTCAATTGGTATAAATACAAAATTTTTAGGACTAAATTGGCACTATTATAAAAGCTTTAGGACTGAATTGGCACTAATAAAAGGTTTAGGACTTAATTGGCACCAATACAAAAGGTTTAGGACTGAATTGGCACCAAAAAAAGGTTTAGGACTTAATTGGCACTAATGTAATAGGTTTAGGACTTTTTTGACACTTCTCCCATATATGGTGTGGTTGCCACATGATTGCAAGTCATCGGATCTAAAATTTTTGGCCGTCCGATAAAAAAAATTAGTCAAATATTGATTGTGAAATCTGAAGTTTTGATTCAAGAACAAGAATATTAAAGATGTAGCACTGCACAACAGAGTCAAAAGCACGCCCATTGTCGGCTCACTAGAAGCGACGAAACAGCCATATAGCTCCTCTGCAATCACTTTCGTGTTTATTTTGCTCGTTGTAGAACGAACTCTATACGACCGGTGATGCATCCGACCTCCATTGTCATTTGAGGTCGAACGTTACATAGAATGGAGTCTATCCTCACCTTCTTTGCTTGCGATTCTGTGGCTTAGGACCTTGAATTTCGCAATTTTAAATATCTTAAGGTCCAAGGGGGCTATTATTAAGGATCAATCGAAATTAAAAAAAAAGGGTTAATGATTTGATTGATGAATTGACATTGTGGTAGCATCGATGACACTTAATTATCTTCTCTAGATAGTGCTTAAGATGTGCTAAACATATGCTTGTGAATTTTTTTCGCCATGTACTGTTTATACCTTTATTCATGCAATGTGATGAAGATAATCACCACATTTTCTTGTTAAAATATATCTTTACACTAAGAATAGAGAGCAAGAGAGAGAATAAGGTTACTTGGAGGAGTCAGGGGATCACTTTGTTTTTGAAGGTAATGTAGCCTTGCCTCAAGCGAGAGGTGCTTTGAAGGGTGACACTAGGCAAGCGTCATTTGATGCTTCAAACTCCAAGCGGCTACCGTCGACTAAGGGTAGCCGAGAGTGGTGGCCGAGAGGGACCAATATTTAGTGCCTCTCAATAACGTAGAAATTCAAATTTCAATTAATGCTGGCATTTATTTAAGCAATGTTGTTTATGGCTCGAATTCTCTATCCTTCTGATATTTAGCTGCTATAGCTACTTGCAATGAGCTGATTTATTCAGTTCTCTATATAATCTTGCTTGCTTTATTTTCTTATATCTGGTACAGGTTTAAAGAGTGAAGAAAGTAGACTTGCTATGACTGAAAAAGGATATTCAGTCGGTGCTGTATGTTGGAGAGTTTTCGATGGGGGTGGGGGAAGAAGAGTGTCCACCTAGGTAGCACCGGCACGCCTAGAAAACCGTCGCGTCGGTGTCGGACACGTATCGGACACCGACGCGTGTCAGACGTCCGACACCTGGTCAACACAGGCGACTCGCCGGCGACATGCATGCCGTTGAGGAAGGAGAGCGGGCAAAGAACGGAACTGGAGGGCAGAGATCGGCGGAAGAGGGGGAGTCGACTTCGAGGATCGAGAGACAACCGGAAAAGTGAATCGGCAAGAAATAGAAGCAGCCGCCGCCGTTGAGGCTGCTATGGTCGTTGAGGTGGAAGCTGAAGGGGAAGGAGATAGGTATCTGAAAGGGACCTGCGTCCATTTAGGTCTTCGGTAGAGGCGGCACTCAAAGGAGGCGAGCTAGGCATTGCGAGAAGGCTGACGGAGGAGCAGGGCCAGATCCAAATCTCGATTGAACCTGTCCTCTGCTCAGGAAGAAGTCTGCTTGGAAGAGGGGAGGAGGGGGGGTGTGAGGGAGGGAGAGAGATGATGGGGTGAGGGAGAGCGAAAGTGAAGGAGATGATAAGATACGTGACTGTGCAAACAGATGTGTCCCATCACATGAGCTGGAATGCAAGAGGCAATAACCGAGAAAATATTATATTAGGTAGTCCGGCCATGCCCCGTCATCGTGCGCCCCAACCAATAGGGAATGAACACCTGGCTCCACGTCAGCCGAATGGAGCCCACCGGCTTTCCGCACACAAAATTCTATTTTCCTATTTTAAATTAAAAAGTTTCCTTCTTTATTGGGCCTACCCACATTAATTATCCTATTCATAGACCTGCTTTTTCTCTCTCCTCCTTTTTGCTCTTTTCGAAGAAAGAAGACTGCTCCTCCTCCCTCTCCCGAACGAGTTCAAAATTTTTGGATCTCTCGTTCCCTCCGTGCTCGATCACTCTCTTCGTTGAGGGCCCTCGTTCCTGCGGATTGCTCCGGTGCTCGGCTCGCTCTCTGCTTCGGCCTCCGCTCCCCCCCTTTGCTCAGACCCTCATTCCCGCTATCTGCTCCGGCGCTCGGCTCGTACTCTTCTCGGGCCTCTGCTCCCACCCCCCTGCTCCGTCGCTCGAGGGCTCTCTGCTCCGGCGCTCGGCTCGCTCTCTGCTCCGGCCTCCGCACCCGCCCTCTACTCTATCGCTCCCGCGTTACGCTTCGGCGCTCGGTTCTCGTTATGCTCCGACACTCACTCCCGTGCTCTGCCCCGACCCTCGCTCCGTCACTTGAGGACTCTTTGCTTCGGCGCTTGCTCGCACTCTGCTGTATTTTGAGAAAATGATCGTACTTTAACGCATCCATGTCTAACTCTTATACTTTCTACAATCCGTTGTCAATTGAACTGTTAGTGGCTGCATTGCTAAGATTATTCTCTTGCTGGAGGTTTTCTAGGGAAAATATTCATTTATTTGGTGTTATCTCTGTTAGGAAGTGCTTTTTTTTTTTTTTTGTTTCTACTTCTTTATGGGATGCTAGATACGATTCCAGTGTACGCGTCAACCGAGTTCAGAAAGATGTTCAATGTTGCCTCTGCGCTTCTTTTGCAGGCATGCTATTGTGAAGTACTTAGCATTGTAGGCGTGCCCATAAACCGTTAATGTTGGATGCTGATCAAAATATCAAAGAGCTCTGTTTTTGGGCACACATTCACTGTTTAATTAAAACGCAATAGAAAGCCCTTCTTCCCTGCTAATCAACTTTTCAAGCTTCGGATAGCTTTTGGGATGGCTTTTTGTAGTTGGAGGAGTACCCACACTCGGACCTCAAACCGGAATGCGAGGAATGTGGGAGAAGATGGAGAGCTCTCATGGTTCAATGCGGGGGTGAGGGTGGTCATTTTGGTCGGTCTTAGAGTTTGTCTTGGAGTTGGATTAGGAGTCAAACCGCTTGTTCAATCACATAATCTGTAGAAATCAGTTAACTAGTGTTGTAGAGATCCTCTCAATGTATGGATTGTCAAATTAGCACTGAAAATTTTACATTATTCTTATATCGTGTATCTATTGTGTATCGAGTTTAATCATTCTGGAATAATTTGCCTCCATGACTCCGTCTTATATATTGCTCTTACTTGTTTCAAAAGTATTTTCTTTTTTCGGCCAAATATTACCCTTCCGGTCACAATCGGTGTCCTCCACAAGCGATTCTAGAGTCGATAATGACCATGTGCGGTCCGAACATTGCCTCATCAAAGTGAACCCGGGCGTGGACTCCACTCGGGTTCGTCAACGAAAAAAGAGATGAACAGATGAAGAAGCATGGGAAACCGCATTTCATTCTAACTTCAGCCTCTTTTCCCAAACCTGTTATGTATTGACGGAAAAATAGAAGACACTTGTTCAACAAAAGCAGATTTGAACACCCATAGAAAATAATCTGCAACAATCAATTGGAAAACTAAATGTCACTTGTTTTGTGGTGGCCAAGTCCACGACGTCCGAACTAAGCTCTGAAGATCGACCTTCCTCATTACCACTCCTCAATCAAGCTTCCCAAACAACACAAAGACAAAAGAATTCTAACAAGCATAAAAAGCAACGACCGTGCTGTTATCTTTTGCCTCGAGACGAATTATGGTGCAATCATGCATTGTCTATGCCTTCGGAATCGTTCAATCTAGGGGTGTGCAAACCGAACCGGACCGGCCCGGACCGACCGGGTTGGTCCGATCCTTGAGGTGGATGGTCTGATCCCCGGTCCCAATAAATGGGACCGGTGGTCGGGCGGTCCGGTCCTCGGGTTTCTTGTATTGGGACCGGACCGGCCCGACCAGGACCGGACCGCCAATAATATATAATTATTTATATATAAATATATACAATTGTAAAAAAAGAAATTGAAAACAAAACAGAATAATAAAAGTCAACTGCCCATTTTTTTCCCAACCTTGCACGGTCGCACTCTCCTCCTCAAGACTCTTTTTAGTCTTATTTTCCATCTTGTTTTTGGTCATCTTTTCTCTCTGCGAGGCTTTTTGAGTGTGGTTGGTGATGTTTTTATCATGTAATGGCTAGATTTGGTATTGAATTCAAACATTTTGGTCAAGTTCGTCGATCATAAAAGTTATAGCTAGTCACTATATTTTTACTATGGCATAGTTTATTAAGTTGACTAGATTTTCAATAATTAGCGGTTCTATCGGGGCGGGACCAAGACCGGACCGGGACCGGCCTGAACCCAGACCGCCGGTCCCGGTCCGATCCTTGGTCCCGAAAATATGGGGACCGGGACTACGGTCCGGTCCCCGGTTCCATGCCGGGACCGGACCGGCCCGGACCATGCACAACCCTAGTTCAATCCATTCATCCAGGATGCTGAAAAGAATTTGATGACCCCTATACAAAGGAAAAAATGACATATTTAGAAAAAGCAAGTTTACTAAAAAATGTACATGTATAAATATTATGTCAAATAATTCCACGTCAACAAAAGTTTGGCAACTTGTACCTGACTCAAAATGTTTTCATGGGATCTATTATGGTACTCCAATATCTATCGATAACAAACCATTATCATTGAGCATTGGAATAGTTTACTAAAATGAAACAAGGGATCTAACATGAATTGCAACATAAAGATTTCTGTTAATCAATCAAGCAACAAGAACCTACAGAAATTAGCGTAACCACACTATAAGTGATAGCTCATTGCTAAGTTCATGAATTAGGCCACATTAGGTTCACGAATCGAATTACTTCCACTGAAATACTCGAACACAAAAGCCCAAAAAAAAAAAAAAACCAAACAAGTCCCTCAATAAATTATCGGCACTTCGTTCTCCAACCGATTGCTCCATACTCTGAATGTATGTCAGTCCAGTAGTCATTTCGACAGTATTTGCAGGACTACATTGTTGCAGATCTATCTAATTCTTAGTAAGGTGAGTCTCATAGTGGATTTTTCCTTCTACTATGGCACGTGCTCCAGAATCTCATTTAAAGACCTTTACACAGGTCTTTCAGGGAATCAAAAAGGCCTTGAACACTACACTAAAATTACTTATGGGCCTTCTGCAAAGGGTTATTAGATACTAACAAACGTGTCCAGCTCAGATCTGGACGGACATACATATTAGCTCATGGCTGCGGACGCTGAGAACATCGCACCAGCCTTCGACATCATCCCCAAAATTACAAACCATTCATTTTCTACTAATCTCCGTGGTTCCATGCTAACTTTCCAACCATTCTTTTCGCCTCGGACTAAAAACTCAGTGTCATCCTAGACAAACCAAACCTCCAAAAAATCACCAACACTGGACACTCGCGGGCAAAATTGCCAACTCAATAGCCAAGTTCTCGCAATTACCCACCAAAAACAGACAAAAAAAAAAAGGTACAACAATCAGGGAGCTTTTTAAGATCTCCATTCATTGCTTCATGGTCCATCAATCCATCTCCAAATCAAGATATCATAACAAAAGAACAACGAAGCATTTTAAAGGACAAAACTATCCAGAGCGGCGCACGGGAACGAGAACTTAGAACAGAGTGCGATCGAGCACCTGAGCAGAGAGCCCTCGCGCAACAGAGCGGGGGTTGGAGCGGAGTGCGGAAGCGAGAGCTGAGCGCCGGAGCAGAGCGCGAGAACGAGGGCCGGAGCAGAGAGTCCTCGAGCGACGGAGCAGAGGGCGGGAGCGGAGGCCGAAGCAGAGAGCGAGCTGAGGGCCAGAGCAGTCCGCAAGAATGAGGGCCACAACGGAGCGAGCGAGCGATCGAGCAGAGAGGGAACGAGAGATCCAAAAATTTTGAACTCGTTCGGGAGAGGGAGGAGGAGCAGTCTTCTTTCTTCGGAAAGGGCAAAAAGGAGCTGAGAGAAAAAGCAGGTCTATGAATAGGGTAATTAATGTGGGCAGGCCCAGTAAAGGAGGGAACTTTTTAATTTAAAATAGGAAAATAGAATTTTGTGTGCAAAAGCCGGTGGGCTCTATTCGGCTGACGTGGAGCCAGGTGTCCATTCCCGATTGGTTGGGGCGCAGGGTGACGGGACGTGGCCGGACTACCTAATATTTTCTCGGCAATAGCCAAGTAACAGTACATGAAAATATCTATTTTGATTTCTTTTCCCCTTTTTTCTTGATTTTTGATATTTTTCTATCAAGAAGACTTTATCGTCGGCACGTCGTGTCGTGTCGTGCCATATTCAGTATCGTATATCGGTGTCGGGTCCACTGGAGCCATATGTGGAGTTGGAGTTAGATACCGCCAATGATGCTCGTGCATTTCACAGCACCTCTGCATCTCGAGTGGGATTTAGGATACGGTCCAGTTAATTGGATCGATCATTAGTGAATGGATCGATTTGTAATAGGAGATTTGTGTGCTGGAAAGAGGGGCTTCAAATTAATGCGAGGACATGATGCCCTGCATTCGTAATGGTGGAAAAATCTAATTCTGGCAAGTGGGTCCTTGACCAATTTGCGAAAGATGATCTCGACTCTTGTGAGGAGAATCATCCTACCAGTTCCCAGTGCAACAACTGTTAAAGGAGTTGATTTGTGCCGTAAGCCACACATAAAATAGTTTAATGATTTCAGCCAAAATTAGCCGGATTAATTCAATTGGCACAAATACAAAAGGTATAGAACTGAATTAGCACCGATAAAAGGTTTAGGACTATATTGAGACTAAAGTAATAGGTTTAGGACTTTTTTGACACTTTTCCCATTGGAAGCTCGATACCCTTTCCGTGTTCAAAGTTTTCCAGGGGGAACTTTTACAAAGCTACAGTAATCTCGGTACCAGTATTCATGAACAAGGGGACATCATCAAATATTTGATCCGTAAGTGCGGCAATGAGGATGAGAAACATACCGTTACCTTTTGTTCATCCAATCTCGATGAGAGTTGTGGTTGTCAAATGGTTGAATCAAAGGGTGTATTTTAAAGACATGCTTTGAGATTGTTCAAGATTCTAGATACCAGGGAGCTTCCATCTTGCTACATCCTACATAGGTGGACGAGGAGTGCCGAGTATGGCACCATTCCTGATTTTGAATCAGGAGGCAGCTCCCATGAAATTAAGGCTAAGATGATCTGGAGTCTTCGTGAAATTGCCGCATATGAAATTATGCCCGAGGGTGGGAGGAAACTTTGCTGGCAGAGGTAAGTGTAGGATAATTTTGTAGTTTGGAATGCATCTATAGTTTCTTTTCCAGCGGGCCTGACTTATGTAACTAGAAGGCATCAACTTGTTTAATACAGTATAAAAGCTTTCTAAATCAGAAGTGGAATTATGTGAATATGAGTTGTGGTGATGCATTTCAGTTTTTTCTCACCCTGAATAATCTGGCATGAACATAAAAGGAAAAGTGAAGTTCCTCTAATATAAATGTATGATTCAATAATCAATCACACTCCAGCGGGAGAAACCATGAGAGAATATTTGGCCGAGGGACCAAGTGGCGTTGATATGTAGCTTAGACTACTAGGATGAAGCCGATGTACAATACCATGTTCATTGAGCTGGGGAATTCACTGATTTCTGTCTAACTGGTTCTAATGGCATCTGCACTGGCTTCAGCACTGAGTTTGTGAGCCAAGCATGGGACTTGAAAGAAGACATTGTCAAGTCGCTCGTTGGTAGTCAATCAGGCAGAGGCATTGTGAAGCATGATGCTGGCTTCAAGATGCCAGAATCAAAGGAGGAGCACCGAAAGTGCGCGAGCAGAGGAGAAGACGTGAGCAAAAAGCTAAGAAGGTGGGAAGGAAGACTTTCTATTCACGTTGTTTTCTTTTTTGCAGGTTCTGGAGGCCAATTCAATAAAAAAATTAGAGAGAAACACGTGTGAGAGAGAGAGAATTTCTCTTGGCTGGGCACCCATCCTCTGCTGAGAAAAAATAAAATAAAAATCCTGACGTTGGTATCCTTCATGCTCCTCCTCGACGGCCTCTGTGGTGGATTGAAGTTGATGCTCTTCAGTCCAACGAATTTCCAGCGTTTGTCGGTCATTCAACGAGTCTATCACAGATAACCACCTCTCATATTGACGATCCCTGCGTTGATTTATCACCCACAAAGTCCTTGTGAGGACCGAAGCCTAATCTGATCGCGGAGGTTGAAAGAGCCAAAGTTTGAGATAGAGATAGACAATCCTGTAGTGGGGAGGGCGAACGTAAGTTTGAAGAGTCTGATATAGTTGACTTGCCTTGTTTTTGTCTTGTTCCCAGCAATATTCATCTAGTGCAACACCGTAGAGAGGGAAAGAAAGGGCCTGGGCGATTCAATCCTCATTGTACGGCATCCAAGAAAAATCCTGCTCCCTGGCGTCCTCTCACGCAACGTATCCAAGGCATAAATCGGAGTGCACCTGGGTGTGGTCACAGCAACAACTGAGGAGATCTTCACCGCACCGCAAGCTGCTGCTGAGTAGCCATCGTCTTCGCTATTCCCGCCGCACCTGCCCCCGTGTCCCCGTGAGGTCAAGCCAACCGGTCACTTGGTCCTTGAAGCTTTTTGCGTGAGTTTTGCGCAGGCTCAGAAAAGGAAAGGCAATCTCGTGGATTCCAGGGTATAATTTCTAATCTTGAAATTAGATATTCAATTGCCTATTTTTTGATTTTTGCATATCTTGCATAAATTGCCTATCTAACTATGCAGATTTGATTAGGAAATCTTTCCTAATCCTCAACTTGCCACATAATCAAAAAGGTCCATCTATAAGATTATAAGTGGAATATTTGATTAGGCAAGAATTTAAGTTTAATGTGTTAACATTGCGGATTGAAAATTGGACTTTCATATAGCAAAAATACTCAAATTGATTGGCATATCTATCCACTTTCCTATTTTGAGATGAGTTGATTTGGTTGATTGCTATTATATTTTAGAATATGTCCATCGCATGATGTAATATTTTCGAAAAGATTAACATCATCAATTGCCATGTTTTAACATTCTTGCATCTTTTAAAATTAGCACCATGTAGATAATTGCACATTTAATCCCTTTTGTAAATATTTAGTTTAGATTGCACTCTTGGATAGAAATCACATGTTTTAAATAGAATTTTATGTTTAAAAATATTTTATATTTAATTTATTATTTTGGCATTGTTCTATGTTAGGTAATAGATTAATCCGAAAATCACAAAAAAAAAAAAAAATCGTTCTTGCCATGTTGTCATTCTTACCATGTCATATAGGTTGCATGTTAATTTCCATTACATGTAGAATTGTATGCTTTGGTTAATTAATTAATTCAAACATCAAGTAATCGTTTTAATTAAAACAGTAGCGTAACTTTGCATATTAGTTTAATTATATTGCATGTCATGTATTTCACATGTGTGTTTAGATTAGTTTCACATTTAATACATGTCATTGCATTCTTAGGATAAGTTACATGTCATTGCATTCTTAGAATAAATTTCATGTCAATACATATGGTTTAGTCTTTTTTTTTTTGGTAAAGGTAAATATGTATATAACTTTCCACCGCGCTAATTACAAAGAGAATGTCGTACACAAAAACCTCGTACCCCAAATGACACAAGGAAGTGTCATAGCGGGTGCAAAGGTGTACCGGCTAAACAAAATACAAAAATAGCAAGCATACTTAGGCTAAAACGCCAAAACAGTGGCCAAAGTGTTGCTAAATCTGAGTGGGTAGAATGTAAAAGACGCCAACCCAATAAAGGAACCCAATCGGCTAAGCTTGCGTCAAACAGCAATAAAACCGAAAGAACAGTAGTTAGGGCAAGGTAGAGTCATAAAAAATCGTGGGTGAGATATCCCAATTCCTCTGTATTCGTCTATTCCGAGGAATGTCTTCAACCCGAGCAAAGGTAAGTCCTTTGTCTCTGACGACCTTTGTCAAGTGCTTAAGGATTGCCGGCACGAACAATGGCTTATTCCCGAAACAAATATGATTTCTCTCTGTCCGGATAATATGGCAAAGGGCCCCAAGAGAAAACCTAGCCATTCGGTGAACAAAAGAAGTGCCTCCAATGTTCTGCATAGCCCACCAAATTGTCTCCTGCCACGAGTAATTCTACCAAGAAAGATTACATTTGGAGGCCCAGTATAATGCAAGTGATCCCATGATAGGGCACCCGAAGAATAGATGGTTGACAGAGTCGGGTCTATCATGACAAAAGGCACATGATCCAGCAGCAATTCTGCGGTAATGTAGCAACAGAGTCCGAGTCGGTAGACGGTCAAGCGTAGAGAGCCACAGTAGAAACACATGTCTCGGTGCTATGTGTCGGTCCCATACAAAGGTGTGCCAATGTACCATCTGGCCTTTTCTTCTAATCAACTCCCAAGCAGAGGCCACCGAAAATCTGCCCGAAGAGTGGCCCCGCCACAAGCACCGATCAGGCTTAGTCGGATCAAGTAATGGGACTGCATTATGCCATGAGTTAAACGTGTGTAGCATTCCGGAGTCTTGCCAGGCTTGAGAGAGGAAGTCCTTAAGCGATGCATTAATAGGAATGCTAGATTCATAGATCTCCCTGTTTGAGAACATTTGATATAATGGTCCTTTTTCATGCCAAAAGTCGAACCAAAAGGAGACAGAGATTCCATCCCCAATACGCTACCTGAAATTTTGGAAGTGTTCCATTCTCAAATTTAGGATCTTCTTCCAGGTCTAGGAGCAAATAGTAGATTTCGGAGCAATCCAGAAATTTTTGTGCCTTAAGAAGGTGGAATGAATCCATTTATACCACAAAGATTCCTTGTCGGTGAATAATAACCATATGTGTTTCAACATGGCAGCCCTATTACAATCTAGAAGCCTTCTTATACCAAGCCCGCCCTCTTTCTTAGGAAGATAGACTTTGTCCCAAGCCACCTTGGCACCCCCATAGCCAAAGTCCGGACCTTTCCAAAGGAATTGACGTAGAATCTTTTCTATGCTAGCAAGCACCGACTTTGGTAAGGTGAAGACAGCAGCCCAATACACATGAATGACATGTAGGACAGATTTAACAAGTTGAAGACGGCCCGCAAAAGATAAGAATTGCTAGGACCAAGATCGAGCACGGGCAGTGATCGAATTTATGAGGAGTGTACAATCAGCTTTGCTAAGTCTAGATGCAATCACTGGAACTCCAAGGTAGCGGAAAGGCAGCATACCTTCAGAGAAGCCCAGTATATGTCAAACTTGTGTTCGCAGCTCCATTGAACCCCCGGAGAAATAAATTTCTCTTTTATTGACGTTCGGGGTAAGGCCGGACCACTCGAAGAACCTGTTAAGTCCCTCCTTCAACAAGGTAATAGATGGGATGTTCGCCTCAGCAAACAACAGCATGTCATCCGCATAAAATAGGTGGGATAGTCGGAGATACTTGCACCGCCGGAAAAATTTGAACCCGGGTTGAGCGGTTTGGAAGGATAGAATACCGATGAAGACTTCCATAACTAAGGTAAATAGATAAGGTGAATCGGGATCCCCTTGGCGAATCCCTCTATTGCTTGCAAAGAACCCATGGAGACTTCCATTAATGGCCACCGAGAACCTCGGGGAGGACGCGCGAGCCATAACGAGCTTAGTAAAAGACTGCGGGAAGCCAAAAGCTCGCAGTGTACATTCAATGAACCCCCAATCGATAGTATCATATGCCTTCCGAAAATCTACCTTGATAGAGCATTTCGGAAGGTATGGCTCAATGTGGAAGCCGGCAAAGAGCTCTTGGGTAAGGAGGATGTTGTCACCGATCTTACGCCCCTTAATAAAAGCATTTTGATTCAAGCTAGTGATAGCCGGCAGAACACTAGCTATCCGATTGGCCAATAGTTTAGTGATGCATTTATAGATGGTGTTGCAACACGCAATGGGACGGAAATCCCCCATAGTCGATGCGTTGGGGATCTTTGGAACCAGGGTGAGGATGGTACTATTGAGTTCCTTGAGCAAATTCCCAGTGGCAAAGAAGTCTTTGATCGCCGAAATCACCAAAGGTCCAACTATATCCCAAGAAGATATAAAAAAATCCACATTGAAGCCATCACGGCCGGGGGCCTTACCTCGGGCTAGGGAGAAGAGAGTGCTACGGATCTCTACATCAAGCACCGGCCGAGATAAAATTCGAATTTAATCTTCGGCTAGGACCGAAGGTAACAATTCCCATATTGGAGTGGTACTGGGTCGAGTTGGAGCTGGGTTGGCCGATAGAAGAGACCGGAAGTAGTCAATAATATGTTCTTGAACTAGTGCCGGGTCATCCGAAGAAAGTCCCCCCGAATCCGTGAGCGAGAGGATGTGATCGCATAAGTGTCGTTTGTTGACATGATGATGAAAGTACCTAGTATTAAGGTCACCTTCTTTGAGCCATTGGATCCTGGACTTTTGTTTGTAGAATAATTCCTCCCGAATCCCGAGAGTGGCAAAGCTTTGGAGCTGATCCTTCTCGAAGCCGCCCGGCGTCAGGTTGAAGGAGTCAAGAGCAAGAGCATCTTGTGTAGAGGTGAGCTCTGCCCCGGCTTGATTTGTTCGAGTCGAGATGTCCGAGAAAGCTTCGTAATTAAGCTGCTTAAGGCGCTCCTTCAAGAGTCCGAGCTTGCGATAAAGAACAAACATATGTGAACCGGATATCGGGATATTCCATACCTAGGAGACAATGCCAGCATAGCAGGGGTGTTCCATCCGGAAGTTAAAGAACTTGAATGGTTTCCTAGACATCGGCGGTGGCTGAATTCTAATAACCATTGGCGTATGATCCGAGACACCGGGCGCCAAGAAAGTAGCTTCTGAATAGGAGAAAATCTGAGTCCAACATTCATTAGTTAGCACCCGATCAATTTTTCGTTGTTTGCGGGTAGCCCCGGAGGAAGTAGACCAAGAGAATCTGTGCCCCACATAACGAAGATCCTCAAGTCATGCCATCTGAGACATTCACCGAATTCATCAAATGCCGGGATCCACTTGTTGGAGCTACCAATTCTATCCGAAATATCCCGTATAGCATTAAAGTCTCCAGCCACTAGCCACGGTTCCTCACTAAAATCAGTCCTCCTTTGAACAAGGTCAGCCCATAAAGAACGTCGCGCAACAAACGTATGTTCGCCATACACTACCGAGAATATACAAGTCTTATTAAGACCGAGCATCCGTAGTCGAGTATGTATAACCTGAGCAGCTATGGAACAAGGCTCTAATTCCACAGCCCGAGGATCCCGGCCAATCCATATTCTACCCCTAGGGGAGAACTCATAATTGGAAATCCATTGCCAAACTGGGAGTAAGGTAGCCGAAACATCCAAAAAGATGGACTCCATGACTTTTGTTTCCAAAATGCCAACACATGAAAGCTTTCTAATTCGAACCAGCGATCTAATCTCGGCTTGTTTAATGGCGTTAACTAGGCCCCTAATATTCCATACTCCAAAAAATATATTTACAATAGGTGAATAGGGAGCTTACCACCATTTTTTCTTGTCCCACTTCTTCTTAGACTTAGTAGTAGTTGTCTTAGAGGAAGAGGGGCTACCGTCCGCAACAATATCGGGCGGGAGCGTGGCTACAGGAGGATCAGGCAAGGTTGGTATCGGCGGTGTCGTTGGAAGGGCCATCACCGTCGATCAAATATCAACACCTGGGGGGACTGGAGAGGGAGGATCATCCTCCAAGTTTCTGCCAATGTCACTAGCAGATTCAACAATGTCACTTTCCGAGGAAGCCCGAGAGGAGCTATTAGAGTCGCTGGGAATTTGGTCATTATTAGATAGTGGGTAGTTCACATCTGGAGCAGGGGAAACTCCATCGGAAGGAGGAATTACAACTTGTGCCTTATCTTTAGGACGACCATGTCGTCTCCTAACATGTTCCCAATCTCCTTCAGCTTGGATAGGGGCAGCTACCGATCCATTAACCGGGACCGACATATCGGTCGCGGGTGTGATAGAGACTATGGCACATGGGTATCCGATGGCTCCTCTCTTATGGCCATAGAGGTTGCACCCTTCACAAGATATCGTCTTCCATTCATATTCCACATCAATAGTGCGAATAACACCTTTCCAACGAAAGTCGATCGAATCAAATAGTAGTTGGGTAGCCGAGTGTTCAATACACACCCCGGCATATGAGATTCTCTGCAGCTGCTCGGTCCGCATGTCTACAAATAACGGTCCGCCAAGTGCACTAGCTATGGAGCTGATCCCCGAAGCCGACCACATTACAAATGGAATCGATCCGAGTTTGACCCAAATCGGCAAGACATCATGTTGCCCTTTCTTAAGTTCTACGTCCGGGTGCCACTATTGAAGTATCATGGGAACCCCGAGAACCGTAATTGGTCCTCCATCAACCACCTTTCGTCGAAAGCCGTCATCGGGTATACGGAAGAAGAAAAATCCATCCTCATTAGCTCTCACCTTAGCAAGATGGATCCCCCAAGCTTTTTTGACAGCCTCCTCGGTCGGTTTAAAAGGAAGTTTCCGCTTGACAAAATAGTCAACCACACAATCATTCCACCAAGGATTTGCATCTTCGGTGATTGCATCCGAAATCTCTACAAGCAGCATACCGTTAAGTATCATAGGTGGAACATAAGAAAAGTTATAACCTTTTTCGGTCGACCTTGCCACTCTCGCCCGGGTTCGGGTAGGAGCTTGCTGCCCAACATTATTGACCGATCGAACTTTGGAGCCGGGCCTAATCCTGCTGCGACTTCGGTCACCATGAGAATTCCCAGCATTCTTAGTGGAAGAGGGAATAGCTGCAACAGGCTGCTTAAAAGACTGTCTTCCCCTGCTTCCACTTCTTCCCCAACCCCGCACATGACGTTGTTGAGGGACTATACCGGTTAGTTCCGAGGAACAACCTATCACAACATCACCCCTATTGATCGGGGATCTACCTCCAGCATCCAACGGATCATTTCTAGTAGGAGGATATCGAGGTAAAGGTGCCTCAGCATGTCCATCCTTCAGCTCACAAGTACCCATTGGTAAAGACGGGGTAGGTGCCCTGGATCGAACACCTGGAGTGCGGTTCGCTGATGTGGCTTCAAAGGCCGGGTGAAGACTAACTTCAGGAGACTCAAGACAATGTTCTTGCTGTTGGATTACCGCAGCCTATTTACCTCTCTTTTTGTCTTTGGGAGGCTTTAACCCGATCAACTCCATCACATGGATAGCACCAACATCCATCTTACGTTTTCACGGATCCATTACAATGTGCTCGGCTACCAGCAACCTTCATAGAACAATGCGGAAGAAATGGTGGACGGACCGACTTTGGACACCAAGAGAGGCCATGATCTACCGGTGAAACCAATCGCAATGAATAGTACCCTGACGGACATATCTCATATCTGCTCTACAAGACACAAGGCGCCATCAAAATGAAATCTAACCGGATGAGTGGTAGGAGGGGGAGGGCGAAGTTAGACACCAAGAATCGGGCCCAACCGCCGCTGCAAATGGCCGGAATCCGCTTCCGCCCGATGGGTAAACAGTACCCAGGCAGCAAGGAGCCGAGAGCAACCTGGATGAACAAGACCCGCGAGATTATATGGTTTAGTCTTTCATTGTTTCATAAATCGAAAATCCTAAACAATAATTCTGTGGCGCATCCTCCTTGAGATTATCATTGATTTATGGATGTTCATTTAATTGATTATGCACTCGAATGATAAACTTCGTTAGTGATTTAGGTTAAAATCAATTAATGTTGCCTTATAAATATTTTTCATGAAATAAAATGGTATTGAAAGGACGTTAGAGTAATTTAGCGTAACGAAGTCCCTGGACTTTTAATCTCTGGTTCGTATGAATAAAATGGTTCTCCGCCATTTTATTTAGACTTCTAATCAACCTACTGTAAATAATTAGTGGCGGCTCCAATTGAAAATCTCTTGCATGTTAATTATTCGAACCTAAGTTGCGAATTGGTAGAGTTTGGAAGAACTCGAACTAGGTTAGTTAATTTAATTAATCTAGTAATCCATTAACCTGAAATTTAATTTTAGGTCGCGATAAGTGTATAAGGTATGGTTATCGATCCAAAATCCTGAATGATAACAGAAACACGAAAAGAGAAGAGAACAACCATAGCGAAAGTTTTATGTGGTAAAAAATTACAAATTGAGAAAAAGCTTTGAGCGGAAAGAATAAGAACTTGAAAGGGCATTGAAGCATGTTTTGGTGAAGCTTTCTCCTGGAGTTGGCTGGGTAGCTTGCATTGGCCATCTCCGAGAAAGGTATTTCCTGCTCGTCCAAATTTTTGTTCTGGGTTAAGATAGTTTATGACTTTGGAGTGATTTGTCTATGCTTCATTTTCTCTCTGTTTTTCTTTACCTTTGAAAATATGAGTAGCAACATAAAAAACTTCTAAGTTCGGTTGTTCTAGTTTTAGTTTATATTTCTAAAGGAATTTGGTAGGAGTTAGAAGACTTGGCCTTCTTAGAGTAATTGAATAGGCAAGACATGATCCTAGGGTTGTCAAGATGACTACGATAACAACTTGTCGACAGGGAAATGACCCGAGTCTCGCTGAATGCCGCTCTTTGGGGTCATTCCTAGTCACCTCTCACCATGGAAATTGTTTGGTTGTGCTCAATGGGGAGACTATCATGAGCTTGTTGGATTAGTCTGGTGCACTAGAATGCCTAACGTCAAATTACGGAACACTATAGCCTATGAAGCATATAATTCATCTCAAGCATCATTGCCAACGTTAGCTAATGGCATTACTGTTAACGCCTAATTTTGGCGGTCTAATATTTTATTTTCTTCATAAAATAGAGAATATATTTAATTTTTTAAATATGCATCTTTTCTTGAGTTATTGAAAATATAAAAATAAAAAATTCGGATCGATTGCTCAATTACGTGTGAATGAGTGGCGGTCGCTTGAGCAAATGAGAGACTCGGGCTTCAAATTGGAGATAAGTCGCCTATCAAGTCATGTGGCTACATTGAGAATTGAGCCGGAAGTGTAGACTAGAATTAAGACCCTGCAATCGACAGACCCTACTATTCGGAAGATCCTTCAAGAGGGCTCGACTAAGTGAAAGGTTGACTTTTAAGTGGCCGAGGATGGGATACTGAAGTTTAGAGGACATCTAGTTGTGCTAGTCGATGAAAGTCTAAGGGAAGATATCTTATCGGAGGCACATCGTAGCAATTATAGTATCCACCCTGGAGGTACGAAGATCTATTAGAATCCGAAGCAACACTATTGGTGGAATCGTATGAAGACAGATATAACCAAGCATGTGGCTAAGTGTTTGACCTGTCGGCGGGTCAAGGCGCAGCATCGTAAACCTCGAGGATTACCGCAACCTTTGGAGATCCTGAAGTGGAAATGAGAGCATATCACAATGGATTTCATGATGGGATTGCCTAGGAGTCAAAGAGGACATGATTCGATCCGGGTTGTAGTTGACAGATTGACGAAGTCGGCGCACTTCATTCTAGTAAGAAAAGACTTCGCTTTGGACAAATATGCATATTTGTATGTGATGCACGTCGTGAGATTACATGGAGTGCCGGTGACGATCACCTCGGATCGTGATCCCAAGTTCACCGCCACATTTTGGAAGAGTTATCGCAACCTAAAAATTAATTTAGGTTAATTAGATGAATCAACTAACCTAATACGGACTCTCCCAAGCCCTACCAATTCGCAACTTAGGTTTCATTTTTATTCTTTTGTAGGAGCCGTCACTAATCTTTTTTGGTAAGTAGATTAGATACCTAAATAAAGTACGGGAGAATACTTTATTTTTTGCTAACCAGAGATTTAGGGCTCGGGGACTTGATTATATTAATTTTTAATTAACACCCTTTCGATACCAGATTTCATGAAAATGACTTTTCTTGATTGATGATGCAAATTGAATGTTTTTTTTTTGTTTTCCCTTTTATTTTTTTTTTTTTGTTTTTTCGAATTTCTTTTAAGTTTGAATTTGAACAAAGTTAAACAAAAATGCCCATAATATACCTTAATTTCCGAATTTTCCAATAAATCTTCTCATTCTCGAAGATCCGGGCTAGAGCGAGATTTTATCCACTGCATTCTCGGGGATTCGAGCTAGTATGCGGATAGATATATAGAAATACAACATCCCTTCTCGCCAAAGGGCATGATACGAATTTCTATGTTTAAATCACCATCCCATCCCATAAGATCATGAGTGTGGCGTGTGATTTAATTTTCTGACAGGACTAGGCACCGGGAAGCATACATTATAGGCGGTTTTGTTTAAAGATGTGCAAATATTTATTAAATTTTTTAAAATCCTTAGGGGATTCCGGAATTTTCAAGGAGATAGGCTCCTATCCACAAAGGATCGATATCTTTTAAAAAATTGGAAAGATTATCTTCTGAAAATTTTCAAAGTATATTAGATAACTTTCTGAATTTTAAAGATGCATCAATATCACTAAAAAAAAATCGGCTTAAGTACACCACAAGTGCCATAAGTTATGTACGACGCTCACTTTAGTGCCAAAACTTCCAAATCGATCACTTTAGTGCTAAGTTTTTGTAACTTCGATCACTTAAGTGCCAACTTCTTTTAAAAAAGATCACTTTAGTGTCAAAGCCGACGTGGTTTGCTGAAAATTCAACATGTGTTATTTTTTTATTAATATTTGAGATGACGTGGCTCGGTGAATTTGACACTAAAGTGATTATTTTTAAAAGAAATTGGCACTTAAGTGATCGAGGTTACAAAAACTTAGCACTAAAGTGATTGTTTTGAAAGTTTTGGCATTAAAGTGATCGAAGTTACAAAAACTTAGCACTAAAGTGATCGATTTGAAAGTTTTGGCTCTAAAGTGAGCGACGTACACAACTTATGGCACTTGGGGTGTACTTAAGCAAAAAAAAATCTGATTGAATCTTGAGTTATTTGAATATTTTGAAAAATCAATATTCTGCAAGATATGATTGTCTCAAAATCCAATGTGATCTTATCTTTTAGTAGTTTATTTTTTCGAATTTTCCAAATCGGGTTAGGTACAAATCGGAAAACAAGGGATATACTTCAATTCGGCATCTATCAATCCAAACAGACAAATATCCGAAAATTCACTTCATCCACAAACATTCAAATCAAACGAACAATTTCCAGCCTAAGCGTGGCAATTTGCACGAATTTGATGAACAATTTCAAAGCAATCCGACTGAATCTATGCATAATAACATAACAAAATGTTTGAGCTCCGTCTAGAGGACATGGAACACGCAAAACAACTAAAAAAACGTGCAAACAACGCATGACAACGACACAAAGCAGCAATTTCAATTCTATCAGAAACATGACAGATTAGTGATCATGAAAACAACGAACGCAGGCGTTTTTTTTTTTTTTTTTTTGTCTTGGATCAAACGTGCACATGGAGACAGCATAAAAAACAGCATGAATCATGTGTAGAACAGCAACTAAAAACAATCAAAGACTCGCCTTTTAGCTCCTGCATATTCCCGCATGAATTAGTTATCATAGAACATGCAAAAATGAATATTTTTAGACCAAACAGCATGCCCATAGTAACAGAAACAACATTGAAATATCAAACAAATCATCCAGAAAACATGCTTATTTCAACCCTAAAAGTGCACAAGAGTTACCTTGATTCGTCGGGCAAAAATTGAGCCAATTCGTGACAAGAAGCAAGCTAGGCAGCACCTCCACAATAGATTGGAATACGGGCAACGTGTTGGCAATTTACGAGACTTAGATGGATGACCTCGGTGAACCTCTCTATTTTACGTGAATAAGATGTTTGAGCAGAAAAATTTTGCCGACCCCCCACTAACCCTAGGCATAAAGATGTATTTATAGAGAAAACTAGGGCTTTGAGTTGTAGCGTTTATTTAAACCATTAGATCAAAAGCTCCAATTAGATATCAATCGTTAGATCGAAAATTCTGATCTTGAGGAGTCCTATTGGACTTAGACTCTTACAATTTTCTGCCAAATGAATGAGGAGGGCGAAATGGGCTACTTTTGAATATTTTATGGGCTCGTTTTGTGATTCCGGACTCACTTGGACCTTAACTAATAAAATAGGTAATTAATTAAGGCTTTTTTGCAATTTTAAGAGCTCAAACGGGCTGTTTTGAGTCTAAAATTATAGTAAAAGAAAAATTCTGCACCCTCTCTAGTGACTTTTGAGTCGATTTTAATTCGGTCGTTCGTTGGAATCATGCTCAATTGACTCATTTCTGGCCCTATTTGACATGCCGTACACTTGACCGACGAAAATCAAATATGCAATGCATGAAAATTTATTTTTTGTGAGAATTATGAATAACTATCATTTTATGCTTATATGAATGATTTTCTAAAATTCAAAATTAAGGTGTCAACAGCTACCCCTCTTTGAGTGGAAGCTCATAGAGGTTTCGCTCAAAGACCAAAGATTGCAACCTAAACTTTGCTAATGCAAGTGATAGTAATTTTTAGCAGGATTGAATCCCATTTTTTATGTGAAATAAATGATGCATGAAATGTGAGACTATAAATAACATGTGAAATCTGCACGTGGATCACATATGAGAATGCATGTTGTACCAAATACCTCATAATACAGATGATTCCCTTAATTTCCAAGTTTCTGATGCGAGAATCTTAAGGTCTTGGGCCCATCTGTTACCGGAGATTTCCCCCTGATGCGAGATGATGCAAGATGACGCAAGATATGTGTATCCTTCGAGATCACAAGAGCTACGTCGTTGTGAGTCGAAAGAAGTGAAATCAAGTTCACAAGAGCTACGTCTTTGTGAGTTGATAAAATGTCAAAATTGCCAGTGCATATGTTTTCATGATTTGACAAAGGGGAACCAAAATCATAAGATCTACATCATTATGATTTGGTTTGGATCAAAATCAAGGGTGCTTATGTCGTCATGATTTGATAAAAGGGCCGAGAATCATAAGAGCTATGTCATTATGAGTCGACTAAAGATCAAGATCACCAGTGCATATGTCTTTGTGACATTCTGAAATCCGACCCTTTTGAAGTAATGAAATGTCATCGATGTATTTCAGTAAATCTCGCTCAGAATTGATCACTCTTGAGTTAACTAACCAAAGGGGAATGGCTAACTGGGAAATGGGTACGTGGACCTAAGAACTTGACCATGGATCGACAATTTGGCCATAAAGGTTGTCGAGAGAAGGTTTAGCTATTGTAGGCCGATCCAGGAACGACTAAGGAACAAATTGCTAGCGTTATATAATTGGATCGCGGGTGATTCCGTTTAACCACAGTATAATTTGTGAACGTTCCTAAACCGTTTCCTAACGATCGCGTCCTTGGGAACTAATGATTGACCCTCGCAATCACATGACAACCAAGGTCGCCATAGCTTGAGTATGATACGAATCATAAGGTCGATACGCGTAACTCCTAAAGAGCCACCCGTTAGTTTGAGATAAACTGAGTTGCAATCGATTGGGATTAGCCATTAATTTGGACTTCGAACTTGGGCATCGGACTTTTAAGGATCACAATATGAATATTTTAGACGTCGCCTCACCAAAGTCAATTAAGTTTACGGTTCGTCCCAAAATGATTAGAAAAGTGAGATATAGATGGAATTAGAAATTTCTCTTTTACCGTTGGATTAGAGCTCATTCCTCAAGTTAGATTAAAGGCAAAGTAGTCTTTAGACTTGAGTTGGATTTACAAGATTGCCTCTCTTGTTGTTATTTGCAAGAAGCCAAAAGTTTGAATTATTGATGTGACTCCCTAGACAACTCTCCTTAAAACCCTCAACCACCTAGTCTACTAAGCCCCCCCTCAAGTCAAAAGGCTAGTCTAAGACAACCCATCACCTCAATCTCTCATTCTTTCTCTTGGCTTTGGGAACAAGCTTTGGAGAAGCAAGAGCTCATTTTCACTCTCCCTCTCCCCTTTCTCACCACCATCTCCTTCTTGTTACCTTGTCCGTTGGTCACCGGGATGCCTCACCACCACCACCATCGACCACCCTCCTCCGCAAGAGCACCGTGAGCCTTGAACCGCCATCCGCGAGCCGTTGAGAGCCCGCAAAGCCAAGCCAAAATAGCTGCTGCCCTTCACTGGAATTGTGGACTTGTAGGGCTGTTCTAAGGAGTTTCTTGAGTGGTTTCAAGGTAAGAAACTCCATATACCTCGCTTAGTATGTTAGACAACTTGTGGAAGAAGTTTGGAGTGGATTAAGAGGATTTAAGTGGCTGACTTCAAGCGTTTTCCTTGGACTGAATCAGCCCTCAAATCTGTTCCAGATCTGGTCGTGAAGTCTTGCCGCCCCTTGGTTGGCTTTTCAAGCTTCAATCTTGTGGTAAGTTGCTCTTAAACTTAGTCTAGGACTTTAGGTTACTAATGGATGGTTTAGAATTGGATTGGTAGGATTTTAGGATAGTTTTGTATGAAGAATGTGTGAAACCCGAGAGACCCGTTAATCCCGTTTTTCAGCGCGCGTCGAAATTGAAATGGCTCGTTCGAGGTCGTCTGGAGTCCGAATTGAGCTCCGTTTTCTCCCACACAACCGTAAGATCATGAGGAACATGATTCTGAGTTTGGATTGCTCAAAAAGAGATTATAAAAATGTTAGTTTTTCTGAGAGTAGGTCTGGATGTGGAACTCAGTAGGTGGATACCGTCGAGGATGCATGGACGTGGCTAAATTAACTTACTTGTCCTATATGTGTTTGGTCTTGAGGTGCCTTGTGGATTGATTACTTATCGTTATTATGTTTGGCTACGGTTTGCCAATGTGAATTGAGCATTTGGAATTGATTAGCTAAGTACCTTGTATTCGGTCATGAGGGATTGAAATGAGCGATTGACTGAATTGATAAATTGCTCCTGGTATGTTTGACATTATGATGTGGAACATGAATGAATCGATGTGTTTGGGGCATAGTGGACGAACCATGTGATGTCCTTTGTGATTGTGCAATTCATGTTTGCTCGAACCCGTGCTATGGTTAGTTGGCATGGCTTGTGTTGTTTAGGTCATGATTGACCTTGAAGTCAAGTTTGGCTAAGAGAACGAATTGATTATATATATGTGATCACATAATACCCTGAAGCGTGATACGCGGGGAATTGAATTTATCTTGAGGCGTTAAACGCGAGATAACGACTTGATGCGTGTTTACGCGAGTCTTAATATTTATAACGACTTGATGCGTGTTTACGCGAGTCTTAATATTTATAACGACTTGATGCGTGATTACGCGAGTCTTAATGCTTAAAATGGCCTGAAGCGTTATGATGCGGGCACTTGGCAATCTGATATCAATGGTTGGTATGTGATTGAGATATACGATAGGAAACACCTTTTATGATCTTGTGATTTGTGAAATGTCCAAGTACGAAGCTCGACCTTAAAACTGTAAAGTATGACTTAAATTGCGAACTTCTATCTTATGTTTGTAGTGTGCTTTTGTCGTTTTGCTTGTTGAGCAATTGTCCCTTTGAGTAGAATTACATGTTTTAGGAATTGTCTGGAGGTACTACCGGCCTGGTTTAGGTTTAGGAATAACTTGCTGAGATTTATTCTCACCCCGTCGTGGGATAACAATTTTCGGGTCCCAAATGATGAAGTCTCATGACCGCCATGGATTGGCTTTTGAAGATGCCCTTTTGAAGTAGATGAACCGTTAACCTTACCCGATTGTACTTCTTTTTGTAGTCTTAGAGAGCTGTTTTTATATTTGGGGTTGTGTTCGCCCGTATAGCTCTGTAAGGTTAAACTTCATCTACCTTGTTTTATTAAGAGAAGTTGTATTTTGAGAATTATCAAGTAGTAACTTTTGAAGTCAATTTGACGTTTTTAAGAAATGTATGGAGTAAGTTTTAAATCTCTCTTTTACATCCCGAGTCATTGTATTTCATTCCGTTGTATGGAGTGTAGTTCTCGCTTCCGCATGTGCTTATCATTTTAGGCTTAAGTTCGTTGCCGTTGGATCCCCGGGAAGTTTATAAATTTACGGCCCGTGCGGGGTGTTGGCGTGCTCGTAAGGTTCGGGGCGTGACATCCCCGTTTAATTGGTATCAGAGCAAGGTCGGCTCGATCCAAGTTGGTTGAGACATGGAGTAATAAGGAGCGATGACTTTAGGATGATTAGATAGTAAGACCTTAGGCGATTATAAAAGTTTAGCACATTCTGCATGTCATGTGAATTGGCGCTTGTAATTGGTACACTTGTTTCGCATTACCTTGTGTGATTAAAGGTCGTAAAGCTTCGTACTTGGCATTGGGTGTTGTTTGGCTAAAGTTTCAATGAGGTGTTAATTGGCATGTTGTGATGATGCTAAGTTGCGGATGCGTCTGGACTTGAGGTATGAATGAGAACTCTTGATGTGTTACCTATGATTGCTTGAATTGTGATGATTCCCTGGTTGTATTTGTTGAGGTGATAAGTAGCCCGAATCGCTAGACTTAAATAGACGGCTTAGGTCTACGATTCCTGGATGGAATTATAGTGGTTCAGGTGTGGTGAGATTAGCGAGGATGAGCAATCGGGGTAGAGGTACAAGAAGAGCCTCTAGCTCAAGAGCACAAGTGGTTGAAGACCCAAGAGTAGATGGGGTCCTTAGAGCGCTAGAACAGATTGGGAATATGATGGGCGGGCGGGGCGAGGAACGAGCTGCCACCGTCGCCCAACAGGCTCAAGAGAGGGCTGCCAATGTTGCCCAAGCTGCTGAAGCTGTAGTTGCTGCCGTGAATATGGCGAATGGGAACAATGGGAATAATGGAAATAATGGTCGGGGTAACGGAGGTGGTAATGCCCATGGTAACGAAAATCGCTTGATGGGTCAGTTAGTAGAACAGTTCATGAAGCTGAAGCCATCCAAGTTTGATGGCAAGGGCGATCCCGAGGCTGCCCCTAAATGGATCGAGGAATTAGAAAAGGCCTTTGAAGTTTTAGGGTGCACTGAGGCTGAAAAAGTAACCCTAGCGGTTTACTAGCTTCATGGGATTGCAAATGATTGGTGGAAGGCCACCAAGGGAAGAGTTTTCCCTGAAGGCACTGTGCCAAATTGGACTGTCTTTGCTGAGGCATTTAATGCAAAGTATTTCTCGGAGGCGGCCCAAGAACAGAAGCTGGTTGAATTTGGGAACCTCCGCTGGAATCGGATGACAATTGATCAGTATGAAGCTGAGTTCTCCAGATTGTCCAAGTATGCTGCAAGAATGGTTGAGAACCCCGTGGATAGGGCAAGGAGGTTTAGAGATGGATCGAGGTCTGATCTTCGCAGCCAGCTAGTGCTTCTGAATTTGAAAGATTATGATGAGCTGTACGAAAGAGGCCAGTTGGTAGAACGGGACATGAGAGAAAGAGGAATCGTATTTGGACCACGATTTACTTACGCTAGGGATAATCGTCACTTTGGCAAGAGGCATGTGATCGACAATAGGCGTTTCGTCCCTTCTGTCAAGAAGAATATTGGGAAGCCAACGTATCAAGCTAACTGGACTTGTCGGCTTTGTGGACGGAAGCATGGGAATGGGCCTTGCCCAAGCAAGATGGGAGTATGCTATAGTTGTGGCCAGCCTGGCCACCATAAGAGGAATTGCCCAAATCTAGCTGCGGGAACTCGGTTTCAAGTGCAACGACCTCGGGCGGCACCTCAAGTTGGAGCTATTCCGCAGGCTAATCTGAATAGGCCGCCAAATCAAGGAAAAGTATATGCTGTGGCGCGCAAGGAGGCGGAGAATGCGCCCGGCGTGGTCACGGGTAAGATTTCTTTATGTGACCAAGCTGCTTATGCCTTATTTGATCCTGGAGCATCGCATTCTTTTGTGTCTGCACAATTTGCTGATTTGGCCGAAATGGAATTGAAACCGTTGGATGTGATATTGCATGTTACCACCCCTTTAAAGGATAAGGTGCTAGTCTCGTTAGGATGCCAGAATTGTAAGATAGTTATTGGTGGTAGCGAAGAGCCGATAGACTTAGCAGTATTGGCCATGTATGACTTTGATGTTATTATTGGTATGGATTGGTTGGGTAAGCAAAAGGCTGTAGTGGATTGTGGTAGCGGGGTGATCCAATTCCATCCGATTGGTCGCCCTAGATTCGAATTTGCGGGAGGTCGAGGAGGAATCTCGATCGCTTTAATCTCGTCACTTGAGGTGACTAAGTTGATAGATGAAGGATGTGAAGCTTATCCGGCTGTTGTAGTTGATCCGACAATTGAAGAGGCTAAGCTAGATGGTATAGCTGTGGTGCACGAATTTCCCGATGTCTTTCCTCAAGAATTACCGGGATTGCCACCCGAAAGGGAAGTAGAGTTTGTGATTGAGTTAGCCCCTGGAACGGAACCGATCTCGAAGGCGCCCTATAGGATGTCCTTATCGGAGTTGAAAGAGTTAAAGGTACGAGATGCAAGAGTTGCTGGACAAAGGATTCATTCGTCCGAGTGCATCGCCGTGGGGAGCACCAGTATTATTCGTAAAGAAAAAGGATGGGTCATTGCGTTTGTGTATTGATTATAGGCAGCTGAATCAAGTTACCATCAAGAATAAGTATCCGTTGCCAAGGATAGATGATTTGTTCGATCGGTTGCAAGGAGCGTCGGTATTCTCCAAGATTGACTTAAGGACGGGTTACCATCAATTAAGGATCAGAAAGGAGGATATACCGAAGACGGCTTTTAGGACGAGGTATGGGCACTATGAGTTTACGATCATGCCGTTTGGATTGAGTAATGCCCCAGCCGCTTTTATGGACTTGATGCATCGAGTATTCAAGGAGTATTTGGATCGGTTTGTTATCGTATTCATAGATGATATTTTGATTTACTCAAGGACTTGTGGGGAACATGAACAACATCCGAGAATAGTTCTACGGACCCTAAGAGAACACTCGCTTTACGCTAAGCTTAGTAAGTGCGAGTTTTGGCTTAATAAAGTAGCTTTCCTTGGTCATGTAGTTTCTGGAGATGGGATCTCAGTGGATCCTTCCAAGATTGAAGCGGTTATGAATTGGCCAAGACCAACGTCAGATTCCGAGGTTCGAAGTTTTCTAGGGTTGGCAGGTTACTACGGAAGGTTTGTGGAAAAGTTCTCCTCAATAGCTACTCCATTGACAAGGTTGACTAAGAAGGAAACGCGGTTTGAGTGGACAGATAAGTGTGAAAGGAGTTTTCAAGAACTTAAGCATAAGGCGACGACCGCACCGGTATTGACTATTCCTTCTGGTCCTGGAGGTTATGAGATTTATAGTGACGCGTCCCTAAAGGGGTTAGGATGCGTATTAATGCAGCATGGAAGAGTTGTTGCTTATGCATCACGACAGTTAAGACCTCATGAGATGAACTACCCAACGCATGATTTGGAGTTGGCGGCTATTATCTTTGCATTGAAGATCTGGAGGCATTATTTGTGTGGCGAAAGATTTCAGATCTATACAGATCATCAAAGCTTGAAGTATTTGTTTTCCCGGAAGGAGCTAAATATGAGGCAACGTCGATGGATGGAATTACTTAAAGATTATGATTGTGATATCCTATATCACCCTGGGAAGGCAAATAAGGTAGCGGATGCCCTTAGTAGAAAATCAAGCATCGCGCATTTGATGGTTAAGGAATGGACTTTACTTGAAGGAGTAAGGGATTCGAAATTCAAGTTCGAGGTTTGTCATCTTTCAAGTTTGATGGTTACCTTGAGGGTTGAACCCGAGATTCAAGAGAGGATTAAGGCATTGCAATCTACGGACCACGACATTCAAAAGATTTTGGAAATGGATGCAAATAAGAGGAAACCTGACTTTCAAGTATCCGAGGATCGGATCTTGAAGTTTCGTGGACGATTGTGCGTACACGACGATAAGGAGCTTAAGGAAAGGATTTTATCGGAAGCTCATCGAAGTAACTATAGTATTCATCCGGGTAGCACAAAGATGTATCAGAACTTGCGACAACACTACTGGTGGAACGGAATGAAGGTGGATGTAGCTAAGCACGTGGCAAAGTGTTTAACATGCCAACAAGTGAAAGCACAACATTGTAAGCCCGGTGGTATGCTGCAACCCTTGGAGATTCCCGAGTGGAAATGGGAACATATCACCATGGATTTCGTCATGGGTTTACCTAGAAGTCGGAGAGGGCATGATTCGATTTGGATAGTCGTGGATAGATTGACCAAGTCTGCACATTTCTCGGTCGTGCGAAAGGATTTCGCCATGGATAGATATGCAGAGTTATACATGCGCCAGATAGTTCGCCCGCATGGAGTCCCAAGTGACGATTACGTCGGATAGGGATCCTAAATTCACTGCGACTTTCCGGAAAAGTCTTCAAGATGCCATGGGAACAAAGCTGCAGTTTAGTACGGCATATCATCCTCAGACCGATGGACGATCTGAGAGGACAATTCAGACATTGGAGGATATGCTTCGTGCATGTGTAATAGATTTCAAAGGAGGTTGGGAAGAGCATTTGCATTTAGTAGAGTTCGCCTACAATAACAGTTACCAACTGAGCATCGGGATGGCACCATTTGAGGCATTGTACGGCAGAGCTTGCGGGACTCCGGTGTGCTGGGATGAGGTCGGTGAAAGAAGTATACTGGGTCCAGAATTAGTTGAACAATCTGTCGAGGCGGTGAAGGTTATTAGAGAAAGACTTAAGATCGCTCGTAGTCGCCAAAAGAGCTATGCTGATAAGCGACGTAGGCCTTTGGAATTTCAAGTAGGAGATCATGTCTTCCTTAAAGTGTCGCCAATGCGAGGACTATCTCGATTTGGAAAGAAAGGAAAGCTAAGTCCGAGGTATGTAGGTCCTTTCGAGATACTAGAAAGAATTGGAAATTTGGCATATCGCCTTGCCTTGCCCCCGAGTTTGTCACGAGTCCATAATGTATTTCATGTATCAATGTTGAGGAAGTACGAACCGAACCCGACTCATGTGCTGGATCATGAAATCATTGAAGTGGACGATAGAGTGTCTTATGTGGAAAGCCCAATTCGAATCGAAGACAGAAAGGAGCAAGTCCCGAGGAATAAGACGATTCCGCTAGTCAAGATAATCTGGGAGTACCATGGAATAGAAGGAGCCACATGGGAGAACGAGGACAAGATGAGGCGTCCGCACCCCCACTTGTTTTAGTAGTTGGATTGATGTAAATTTCGAGGACGAAATTTTTGTAAGAGGGGAAGAGTTGTGACATTCTGAAATCCGACCCTTTTGAAGTAATGAAATGTCATCAATGTATTTCAGTAAATCTCACTCGGAATTGATCACTCTTGAGTTAACTAACCAAAGGGGAATGGCTAACTGGGAAATGGGTACGTGGACCTAAGAACTTGACCATGGATCGACAATTTGGCCATAAGGGTTGTCGAGGGAAGGTTTAGCTATTGTAGGCCGATCCAGGAACGACTAAGGAACAAATTGCTAGCGTTATATAATTGGATCGCGGGTGATTCCGTTTGACCACAGTATAATTTGTGAACGTTCCTAAACCGTTTCCTGACGATCGCGTCCTTGGGAACTAATGATTGACCCTCGCAATCACATGACAACCAAGGTCGCCATAGCTTGAGTATGATACAAATCATAAGGTCGATACGCGTAACTCCTAAAGAGCCGCCCGTTAGTTTGAGATAAACCGAGTTGCAATCGATTGGGATTAGCCATTAATTTGGACTTCGAACTTGGGCATCGGACTTTTAAGGATCACAATATGAATATTTTAGACGTCGCCTCACCAAAGTCAATTAAGTTTACGGTTCGTCCCAAAATGATTAGAAAAGTGAGATATAGATGGAATTAGAAATTTCTCTTTTACCGTTGGATTAGAGCTCATTCCTCAAGTTAGATTAAAGGCAAAGTAGTCTTTAGACTTGAGTTGGATTTACAAGATTGCCTCTCTTGTTGTTATTTGCAAGAAGCCAAAAGTTTGAATTATTGATGTGACTCCCTAGACAACTCTCCTTAAAACCCTCAACCACCTAGTCTACTAAGCCCCCCCTCAAGTCAAAAGGCTAGTCTAAGACAACCCATCACCTCAATCTCTCATTCTTTCTCTTGGCTTTGGGAACAAGCTTTGGAGAAGCAAGAGCTCATTTTCACTCTCCCTCTCCCCTTTCTCACCACCATCTCCTTCTTGTTACCTTGTCCGTTGGTCACCGGGATGCCTCACCACCACCACCATCGACCACCCTCCTCCGCAAGAGCACCGTGAGCCTTGAACCGCCGTCCGCGAGCCGTTGAGAGCCCGCAAAGCCAAGCCAAAACAGCTGCTGCCCTTCACTGGAATTGTGGACTTGTAGGGCTGTTCTAAGGAGTTTCTTGAGTGGTTTCAAGGTAAGAAACTCCATACACCTCGCTTAGTATGTTAGACAACTTGTGGAAGAAGTTTGGAGTGGATTAAGAGGATTTAAGTGGCTGACTTCAAGCGTTTTCCTTGGATTGAATCAGCCCTCAAATCTGTTCCAGATCTGGTCGTGAAGTCTTGCCGCCCCTTGGTTGGCTTTTCAAGCTTCAATCTTGTGGTAAGTTGCTCTTAAACTTAGTCTAGGACTTTAGGTTACTAATGGATGGTTTAGAATTGGATTGGTAGGATTTTAGGATAGTTTTGTATGAAGAATGTGTGAAACCCGAGAGACCCGTTAATCCCGTTTTTCAGCGCGCGTCGAAATTGAAATGGCTCGTTCGAGGTCGTCTGGAGTCCGAATTGAGCTCCGTTTTCTCCCACACAACCGTAAGATCATGAGGAACATGATTCTGAGTTTGGATTGCTCAAAAAGAGATTATAAAAATGTCAGTTTTTCTGAGAGTAGGTCTGGATGTGGAACTCAGTGGGTGGATACCGTCGAGGATGCATGGACGTGGCTAAATTAACTTACTTGTCCTATATGTGTTTGGTCTTGAGGTGCCTTGTGGATTGATTACTTATCGTTATTATGTTTGGCTACGGTTTGCCAATGTGAATTGAGCATTTGGAATTGATTAGCTAAGTACCTTGTATTCGGTCATGAGGGATTGAAATGAGCGATTGACTGAATTGATAAATTGCTCCTAGTATGTTTGACATTATGATGTGGAACATGAATGAATCGATGTGTTTGGGGCATAGTGGACGAACCATGTGATGTCCTTTGTGATTGTGCAATTCATGTTTGCTCGAACCCGTGCTATGGTTAGTTGGTATGGCTTGTGTTGTTTAGGTCATGATTGACCTTGAAGTCAAGTTTGGCTAAGAGAACGAATTGATTATATATATGTGATCACATAATACCCTGAAGCGTGATACGCGGGGAATTGAATTTATCTTGAGGCGTTAAACGCGAGATAACGACTTGATGCGTGTTTACGCGAGTCTTAATATTTATAACGACTTGATGCGTGTTTACGCGAGTCTTAATATTTATAACGACTTGATGCGTGATTACGCGAGTCTTAATGCTTAAAATGGCCTGAAGCGTTATGATGCGGGCACTTGGCAATCTGATATCAATGGTTGGTATGTGATTGAGATATACGATAGGAAACACCTTTTATGATCTTGTGATTTGTGAAATGTCCAAGTACGAAGCTCGACCTTAAAACCGTAAAGTATGACTTAAATTGCGAACTTCTATCTTATGTTTGTAGTGTGCTTTTGTCGTTTTGCTTGTTGAGCAATTGTCCCTTTGAGTAGAATTACATGTTTTAGGAATTGTCTGGAGGTACTACTGGCCTGGTTTAGGTTTAGGAATAACTTGCTGAGATTTATTCTCACCCTGTCGTGGGATAACAATTTTCGGGTCCCAAATGATGAAGTCTCATGACCGCCATGGATTGGCTTTTGAAGATGCCCTTTTGAAGTAGATGAACCGTTAACCTTACTCGATTGTACTTCTTTTTGTAGTCTTAGAGAGCTGTTTTTATATTTGGGGTTGTGTTCGCCCGTATAGCTCTGTAAGGTTAAACTTCATCTACCTTGTTTTATTAAGAGAAGTTGTATTTTGAGAATTATCAAGTAGTAACTTTTGAAGTCAATTTGACGTTTTTAAGAAATGTATGGAGTAAGTTTTAAATCTCTCTTTTACATCCCGAGTCATTGTATTTCATTCCGTTGTATGGAGTGTAGTTCTCGCTTCCGCATGTGCTTATCATTTTAGGCTTAAGTTCGTTGCCGTTGGATCCCTGGGAAGTTTATAAATTTACGACCCGTGCGGGGTGTTGGCGTGCTCGTAAGGTTCGGGGCGTGACGGTCTTCGTGATTCGAGACCAAAATCATAAGAGCTATGTCGTTATGATTTGATAAAATGTCAAGATCGCAAGTGCATATGTTTACACGATCTGAGATTGTAATCATAAGAGCTATATCGTTATGATTTGATAAGATGTCAAGATCGCCAGTGCATATGTCTACACGACCTGACGGGAGAGGCATATTGCCCGATTTGAACAATATTTGAGAGGAGTACCACCGAATGGAATCGATAAGTACGAAAGGGGCATATATGCCTGAATTGAATTATAACAACTATCTTCGGACGAGTTGTTAATTTGCAAACGAGTTCGGAAAACTTACCCGGGTTCTCCGAACGAATAATCGAGGTAGATTGCTTGTATCGTACCTGTTTAATCACTTGAGATGAACATGATCAATTGTTAACACAACATGACACGTCCACAAATTCTTGAATTTTTTTTTGTTTACATTGCAAAGCTTCATTGGGGATTTGTCAATAAGGAAATCGATCTGATCCTTTTGACGAATTTGATCAAATCGAATGAGGAACCGCAAGTAAAAAGGACTTCTCACTCACTCTCATGAAAAATGTTTTGAAACCCGACCATTGATGTGGGTAAAGAAAACACTCGGAACTGTCATCATCACACTTGACAAGGGTCCGGGTATTCTCGCAATCAGTATAACCGGACCAATCTATGAGGTCTTTTACAAGGACTGTAATTCGGGTTTGGTCAAAGGGTTTATCAAAAGGGACTCATATGAGTCATTTTTGGCTTTGAAATGAAATGAGATTCTTGTCACCTGCATCGGATTTACAAGTCGGGAACCCCGCAAAATGAAGTAAAAATGATCTTGCTCGCACTTCTTCGAGCGATATTTATAAGCAATTCAAAATCCTACATTATCCCAAGTGCCCTAATATGAAGAGACTTTTGGTAATGGTTGTAATGTAGGTTTCGGGTAGGCCAAGAAATGAAAAGCTTATTTGCAACAAAGGGTGCATAATGATGATATGGTAACCATCTATTTGCTTAGAATGGTGTTCTTGCGGGCTCCCTGGGGAACATTCCAATGCGTCCAATTGAGATAGTCCTTCATTTCAGAGATTTTCCCGGGAGTTTTTTCCTCTTTTCTTTTATAGGAAATGGCCCCCCTCTTCTCTTTCTTTTTTAGGCCGCATTTCTCTTTTTTTTCTTTTTCCTATTTTTTTTGGGATTTTGGGATGCTCAAAATTTTGCCCATTGTTTTCTCTTTTTTTTTTGAGTGGTAAGCCTTTGCTTTTCTTACTCCCTTCTCTCGCCTCTCTTTTTGATTTTTTTTTTCAAAAGGAAGGAAGGGGTCTCGTCTAGGTCCTGCATGTTTTGTTGGCAAATCTTTCGAGTTCAAGTTTGCCTCAAAGCATTTTGCTCATTTGCTAGATGATCCGAAATGATTCCTCGCTAGGATGATCACCAATTGGGTTACGAGAAATGAATCCGCCGCTCAAATTGGGTTTACAAAGGGATAAATGTGTAAGATGTAGAGAATGAAACGCTCTTCGTCATGCTTAAGACACTTGGACTAATACAGAATTCACATGCAATAAATACACTCAAAGATTGATGCAAGTGAGAGCAAGAAAATTTTACTCATTCCTTGATCCGAGAATTGCCCCGGTGTGGGGTTGTTCCCGATAGGGGCATGAAATGAAACGCCGTTCAAAGGGGTTTAAGCAAAAAGTAACCTTCAATGTTTGGATGGAGGAAATGAATGCCTCGTATAATCTTGGTCATCATACTTCTCGCGAGATAACCCTTTACCTTGTTAGTATGGAAACTCTCTCTTGTAACTGGGAATTATGATGTAGACGTGTATATGAAATGGCTTGCCTTTCATCATCTTGATATTCCTCATTCAACATGATCGGTTTAGCATAATCAAAGAAATTTCCTGATCGAAAACCTCCCACATTGAAGATTAACAATGCGAACAGAAACAATTCAAGTACAAGCATAATGCATGAACATTCATTAGATGAATTGTAACTTGATTAAAATGTCGGAGCAAATCAAGCATAATATTTCTTTACAACATCAGAATTGACAACGTTGGTAAAAACACGACCATCCATCTCGGTCAAAATCAAAGCGCCTCTCGGGAATACCTTCTTCACAACATACGGGCCACTATATTTTGGAGCGAACTTCCCTTTTGCAAGTGGAACAATGGACAATAATTTTCGCAGGACAAGGTCACCAACCTGGAAGTGTCGAGGCCGAACCTTTTTGTTGAAGGATTTAGCAACCCTTTGCTGATAGCACGGGCCGTAACATACGGCCCTAAGCCGCTTTTCATCGATCAAATTTAATCGGTCCATCCTCTGTTGGATCCAATCGGCCTCGATCGGCTTGACTTGAGATAGGACCCGTAAGGAAGGAATCTCCACCTCGGCCGGTAACACCGCTTCTATCCCGTATACAAGAGAGTACGAGGTTGCCCCAGTAGATGTTCGAATCGAAATCCGATACGCCATGAGGGCAAACGGCGACCTCTCATGCCGGTCGTGATAATTCTCAGCTGTCTTAGCTAAGATCTTCTTCTTGTTCTTGTTGGCTGCTTCCACCACCCCATTCATCTAGGGACGGTATGGAAAAGAGTTCAGATGCTTGATCTTGAATTCCTTGAACAGATCATCGACCTACTTGTTGTTCAGGTTTGAACCATTGTCGGTGATTATAGCTTCGGGCGAACCGTATCGCGCGATAATGTCTCGACGGATGAATTTCACAACATTCCGAGCCGTGATCGCCACGTATGATGTAGCTTCGATCCATTTAGAAAAATAGTCAATGGCGACAAGAATAAATCGATGCATGTTAGATGCTTTAGGATTAATAGGACCGATCACGTCAATGCCTCACATAGAAAATGGCCATGGTTCGGACAATTGATGCAGCTCCTTCGGAGGAACGTTAATCCTGTCACCATGAATCTTGCATTTGTGATAGCTCCGGACATGTTGAATACAATCGCTTTCTAAGGTGAGCCAGTAATAGCCCAACCTCATGATCTTCTTGGCTAGCATGTGTCCGTTCATGTGCGGACCACAAATTCCTTCATTCATCTCCATCATTAGGCGGACTGCTTCGGTGGAATCTATACACCTTAGAAGGACCGAATCGAACGATCATTTGTATAAACTCTCTCCGCTCGGAAAAAATTTCGAGGCCATCTTCTTTATGTACCTTTGGTTGGATGCGGTACTTTTCTCTCGGAAACTCCCGCTTCGAATGTAAGTCTTAATATCATGGTACCATGGCTTGCCGTCGAGTTCATCGGTCATAGCCATACAATATGTTGGCTTCCTTAGTACCTCGATCTTCAATGGCTCAATCTCAAGTCCATTAGTGACTTGTAACATTGAAGATAGGGTAGCCAAAGTATCGGTGAACCGATTGTGAGTTCTAGGTAAATACTCGAACGAGATATCGTGAAACTCCTCTACTAATTCATCCAGATATTCGTGGTAGGGCAGCAGTTTGGCATCCCGAGTTTTCCATTTTCCAACTATTTGGAGGATAATCAACGCCGAATCCCCAAATACCTTGAGTCGAGTAACTCCCATCTTGATCGCGGCCTACAAGCCAAGGATGCACGCATCATATTCTGCTATATTATTTGTGCAAGAGAATACCGGTTTCTTTGCCACACGATAATGTCGACCACCCGAATATATCAAAACAGCGCCCGTGCATGATCCCGATAAATTGACGGTTCCGTTAAAATACATAGTCCAGATATAATCCTCCATCGCCATGATTCGATCCTCAGAATGATAGGCATCATCATCTCGCCCCGGATTTTCGGCTAGAACATCCGCTTAAGCTCACGAATAGCCTTGACTTTAGAAGGGTCGACTTCAATACCTTTGCTTGCTTACCATGAATCGAGCGGCTTGCCCGAGCTGGTCCCAAAGACACATTTGGCGGGGTTGAGGCGTAACTTAAACTTTCGGAGTTTGTCGAACAATTTCTTTAGCGTTTCAACGTGATCTTCTCCATGCCTTGTCTTTGCTATCATGTCATTGACGTAAACCTCAATCTCATTATGCATCATATCGTGGAAAAGGGCAACCATGGCCCGTTGGTAAGTAGTCCCAGGCGTTTCGAGACCGAACGGCATCACCCGGTAATGGAACATCCCCCATAGTATGGTGAAAGTGGTTTTCAACTTGTCATTAACATTCATCGGGATCCGATTATACCCGGAGAAACCATCCATGAATGAAAACAGGTTCAAACGTTGCGGATCGTCAACGAGTACATCGATATACGGGAGGGGAAAATCGTCTTTAGGATCGGCCTTGTTCAAATCTCGATAATCGATACAAACCCGAATGCGCCCATCTTTCTTCATGACAAGGACTATGTTAGCGACCCAATCGGAATATTCTATAGTCTCAATGAATCCGACATTAAGCAACTTCATGACCTCCTCTTTGATCTTTTGTACCAATTATGGTCCGGCCCTTCGTGATTTTTGCACCAATGACTTAGCCGAAGGATCGATCAGCAAGCAATGTTCGACAATGGAACGGTCGAGACCGGGCATATCTATATAGGACCAAGCGAAAACGTCCCGGTAATCATTCAAGAGCTTGATCAAGCGCTCAAACGTTTCTGGGGAAAGGTTCACCCCTATCTTAACCTCTTTAGGATTTTCCTCATCGCCCAAATTGATTGGCATAGTTTCCTCACCAATTAGAGGTTTAAGCGTTTCGTGCTGCTTGAAGTCTTGACGTATTTCCTTGCAATCGGGAGTGAACTCGTCTAAGTCGTATACTCCGAAATCCACTGGGTCTCCCTCTTCCCATTTACCCTCGAAACAAAAAGTAGTAAAATCGGGAGGACAAACGGGGTTTAAACAATCGATGCGTTGCGTTTCTTTGCAAATCGAGCACCTTTAGCCACGTTTTAATTTTCGAAGACCCTGGGACGAGAACTCTTGACGGAGTCCAACCCTCGGTGCTTACCATGAATGACGGATTGTTCAATCGTTGGTTATTGTCATTGGATTGGTTTGGGATACTCCGACAAGATTTCAAAGATTATAATAAAAATTGTCTGTAATTTTATTGATATCAAATCAATGAATTACATCTTATTAAAAGGGAAGTACGACATTGAATCAAAATCCTACGAGAGCAATGTGACCTAAAAGAAAGCAGGAAATGTCCCACGCAGGGGAACATGAAAATAAATAAGCAAGTGTTACTCGAAACCAATCCCTCCAAGCAGATCGTCAAACGTGGCGTTGACGGATAGCCTCGGGAGTTCACGTGCTATATTAAGCTCTTCTTCAAATGCGCCATCAACCTCTATGGTCTCTTCCAATGCAGAAGCAATGTGAGATTATCGAACTAGCCAGCAAGGTTGAGGTCCTCATCCTTTTTGTCTAGCATCATCGGATCGGCATCTTGGCATTCTAGGAATACTATTCCTAGATCGTCTTCAAACCGACTCAACTCATTGAAACCACCGGTCACTTCAGCTAATCGGAAGGTAGTGTACAAGGGCGGTGGCAAAGGGCTGCGTTCTTCCCGACTCCGACCCGTTGTATATCGCTTGTCACGCCCGAGGCGATTATACCCTCGATATCCCAAACCACTTGTATGGGACTGCTCTTTAAGTTTGATCGGGGTGCGGATCCCTTGGCTGTGCCGACCTAAACCCATGCCAGGCTCAAAACCACAATTGACTATTACTTTTGCCACTATAAGAGATGTGGATGACACTTTCGGAATGGATAAAGGGCTCTCCGGAGATGCATGAATGGTGTATACTATCTCTAAAGCGTGGTAAGAATCTTCTTCATCATGAATCGGCTCAATGTAAAGGATGGCCGTTTCATTGAAAATCCGATGATCTTCCTCTCCGTGGACAATCACCAACTTCTGCTCAACCACAAACTTAATTTTCTGATGAAGGCTCGATGGAACAACCCCGGCGTTATGAATCTAAGGAAGGCCTAGGAAAAGGTTAAAGGCTTAAGGAATATCCAGTACCTGGAAGAGAACGTTAAGCAAAGAAGGTCCGATCTGAATCTCCAAGTTGATGTACCCCAGCACATCCTTCTTCACGCCATCGAATGACCGGACGGAAGTCTTGGCCGTCTACAACCTGGCCAGGTGGATTCCAAGACGATTCAATGTGGCTAATGGGCAAATATTCAGTGCCAACCCGTTGTCAATAAGTACCCGAGCAATGTGAGTTTGCTTGTGTTTGATCGTTATGTACAAAGCTTTATTATGACCCCGCCCCTCGAGCGGAATCTCATCGTCGGTGAATGCAACTTGATCCTTTAGAAGGATTGTCCCTACAAAATTCTCTAGTTTGTCTTGCTCAATATTCTCGAGTACGTGAATTTGATCAAGTACCTTTATTAAGGACTCTCGATGTTTCTCAAATGATTGCAGAAGTTCAAGCGGGGACACCTGAGCCGGTGACTTCCGCAAGCGGTCGACAATGCTATAGTCACTCGCCTTGATTACAGCCAAAAATTCCTTAGCATCTTTCTCAACGACTTGCTTAGTCGGTTGGTTATTATTATAAGCACGTCATGATCTTGTTACCGGGGCAAGATCGTAGGACCAATGGACCGCATTGTCACTAACCTACGGAAAAGGTCGGGGCGAGGCAATGACGATTCCGAGTTCATCATCCTCTGCATCTTCTAAGGCGGGCATGTCTCGCCAACTCGGGTCATTCTTGATCAAGTTAGTCACATCAGCATCTTCTACCCGTGACACTCGAAAGGTCCCGGGTTGGGTCAAAGCTGCAAGCTCTTAGTCCCGATCAATGATAATCTGGGATATAATGGCCACCGTCCCGACCTGACTTGCCTAGACTATGAATCCGTTCTTCATGAGACCGGAGACCTTTTCCTTCAACCGATCGAGCGATATCAATTCACCGACCTTATAATATCTTACCCCGATTAGAGCGTCGAGAACATCGGCTACTTCAATCTTGACAGCACCAACCCGCCTGATTCCTAGCTCGAATACATCATTAACTTTATTTAAATGATCCGGCAAAGGATTATTCTGGACATTCGCTTGTTTGTTGCCTTGGAACGAGAATGCCTTAGAATCGAGTAGATCTTGGATCCGATGCTTCAATACGAAACAGCCGTCGGTGTCATGTCCAGGCTCCCCATAGTGGTAATCACATTTTTTCGATGGATCATATCTCGGCGAGCTCGTGTTACTAGGTCGCAGAGGCTCGGAAGTCAATAAGCCTCTCTTACGTAGGACCACGAGTACCTGCGATGGGGTTCCTAGTAGAGGGGTAAACTACCGAGGGGACCGTAGATTCCCTTTTTGTCATTGCGCGTTGAAATTAGCCTGCTGCTGATTAGGAATCTGCACGACTGGCGTCTGGATCGTGGGCTTTTGGCCGTAGGTCATGTTGACCTGTGGGACCGGCTCCTTGTCTTTCCTTACCGCAAACCTCTTGGTTATCATGGCGGCATCACCGTACCAACCTTTATTCAGCTATTGCGATGAGATAGCTGAATGACATGGCAGCAGATCCCAAAATTCAAGTTCTCATAACTTGCGGCGGGGTGGAAACAAACAATTTCATGAGCTCCCTCTCGGGAGGGACCGGTTTCAGCTAAGATGGTACGTTCCTCTACTTGGCGGCATACTGCTTGATCGTTTCCCCTTTCTTCATCTCAAGCTGCTCAAGATCTTCTACGATGGTGAGCACGTCCAAGTTAAAGCTAAAATGTTTGACGAAACCATTAGCGGCCTTCTCCCAATCATCCATCCGATAGATCTCGTAGTCCGTATACCATCTCATGGCAGCTTCTTTTAGACTAGCCTGGAAAGTTTGAACCATTAGGGGGTCGTTGGTTGCATGCTTGTTCATTCTTGTCTGGTACATCCGGACGTGTTGGACCGGGTTGGAAGTCCCATCATACTTCTCGAAGTCGGGCATCTTGAACTTTTTTGGCACCGTGACCTTTGAAAAGACAGACGTGTCAATTTGATGTATGCTGTGCGTTCCTTCCACCTCACGGATCCATTGCTCCATTTGGGCCAATAACTTGGCCATTTCATCATACGGTCCCATAGCCACGGGGCTGGCTTGGGAGACGAGAGCTGGTGATAGGGCGTTCGAGCTAGCACCAGCAATGACAACATCCTTTAGTGGCATAGTGTAACCGGGGACGTACTCGGAAACCTTCTCGGGATTGCTTGCGGGAGGAGTCGGGAGAGGCGTCGTTCGAGGTGTTGGACCGATCGGGTGATTAGTACAAGCAACAGTAGCGGCCATCATGCGTTCCATCATTTGGCTCATCGTACCCTCAAACCTCTAGTTCATAGCCTCGAATTGCTCCCCTTGAGCTTCCTAGACCGCGTTGTTGATTTCAGCCTTGTATGCCATTTTCTTAGCCGGAGATCGGGTAACTCGTGGGGAACCTGTGATAGATTACCTGCAAAGGAGGGTCATATGATGAGTATAATGCATGAGAGACGTTGAGTCGATCCATGGCTATACTAGACTCATAAGCACTTGACTCGTGACCCTAACCTACGGGTTCCAGCCTTGTCGGGTTTCGGGAAATTATTCATGAAAAATCATCCGATGGTGAAAATGGTGTGAAAATTTACCAGCTTATAGCCAAGAGGCTGATAAACAGCTTTTGTGTTGGATGATCGAGTAGATCTGAGCGGATCAAATCAGTTGAATGTGTCTTTGCGAAAAATTATGTTCAGAAAACTGTTTCGTGCACCTGCTGTTAAAAGAACGAAGGGGTCCCTGAAACTGAGAATTTAATTCCCAAATTTTGTAGGCTATTAGTTGAGACATCAACCTACAACTTTCATGTTTGGTGGTTTAACAGAGGAGACCGTTCATTGAGGGTAAATCGCGAAATGGTTATGGAGTCTGAAAAACGTGTGAAATTCCAGCTTGCTCTATCCCAACCATTAATTCGATATTAAATAGGAAATGCATCAGATCGCCACAAAATTTTCCAACGTGATAGATTAGAATCCTGTGAACATCTTTCATTGGAGACTCAGAGACTAAATCCATCTTGAAACTGGTGTAAAAATTCGAAAACTTCCCGCAGGTCAGACTAAAACAGAACTGAATAACTGGACGAAAGTATGATCGAACCCAAAATCTGACAAAAATCCATAACATGAGACCTAGGAAAGTAAGAAATAACATAATGACACGACTCGACAAAAGCCTATCACTTCGAGGGCCCGGCTCCATCCTTTGATCGCTTTGGTTGGGAACCGGCTTGAGCCTTCGGACGCTTGATTGTCTTTTGTGCCACGGCGATCTCTTCATGGGCCTCGGCCAATGAACGCCTCAACTCATTGTTTGTGTAACCGGTTGGGGTGACATCAGGAAGCTTCGAACGCCAATCTTCGGGAATGGAATGTTGCAACCGATATTCTCTGGTGGATCGATAAGCTTCTTCAGCGGGCTCCAAAGGCTTCCTCGAAAAACTAAGCTTGATTGGTTGACTCGCGGCCCATAGGTAACGGGTGTTGACAACTGTCTGCTCATGATCCATCGTCAAGTCTTCAAGGTTCAGTTGGGTTTGGACGGACGGTAAAGGCGGAGGCATCTTCTGAACGCATCCGAAGCGGCGAACAACTCGAGGTGGATAATACTCAACTATCCCCGTAAAGCCCAGAAAGGGGACCAGCCCGACGCGATTAGAAGCAAGACGAGCCTCCTTACATTGGAACCAGTTAGCATGCCATTGGAGAGACTTAGCGGACGGAGCCCTCACGAGTTTTATCCATTCAGAAAAATGATAGTCGTGGGTATTAGATTGCTTTTCTTTGTAAATAACCAACGGAGGTGCGGAGTTTCTCAAGAAATCAGTTGATACAAGCTCCTTACATTCCTTAATATGCGACAGAAACCATACTTGCAAAAGCTCAGCAGGGGCCCTAAGGACTTTAGACTTGCCCCGCCTAAAATTATTCGGAGAAATGACGGTTTCAGCCAGGATGGTATGCACAAAATTCCTTTCCTCACAAACCTGTTGGACAAAGTGTGCTAGACGGGGAATGAAAGAATTTTTATAATGAGGAAAAATGAGCAAACCAAAGAAAGCCAGTAAAAAGATATTGCCCTTTTGCAGTGATCGGGTTTTGTTAAAACAGTCTATGAGGAAAGTAAACGAGCAATATCCATAATTTGCTTTTAAAATTTTTTGCACAACTGACAAATCGACCATTAAAAACTCAGCTAGAACCCGTAAGGCATCCGCTTTGAAGTACGGGCTAATGAGTTCGGCGTCGAGAGACTTACCAATGAGCATGCTATACTCTTCCAATGTAGGGCGAGCTCATGCTTACCGAGCAAGAAAGTAGCCATCCGAGGGACCCAACAGTGAGCAAGGGCCTGGATCATACCGACACGAACATGAATATTGAGAAGATGAATGAGCTTCCCTAGTCGACTCTCCATGTAATGGCGTGCAACCTCATCAAGTTGTGGGAGCCAGTTAACCAAATCCTTCTTCGTCACCGTGACAATACGAATATTGTCGTGCCCCATGAAGTGATAGACTAACAAGACGACACACATAATAAGACAAGATGCCTAATAGCCATGGATCGACTCATAATAAAAAACGCATAGACGAAAGGATGCTCATGATATCGTAGACAAGCAAGATGGCATATGCATGCTTTATTAGCGAGATTTTTAGAGCCTTCAAGAGTGAGCTTGACTTAACGATTTAAGCCGTGTTTTCGCCCTTTTAAGCTTAGGGAATGTTAAGAAAAGCCTCTCGTGCCCGCAGATTCATGCCTGAACGGGGAATCTTAACACGGTCGGGGTCAAGGGTAAGAACGCCCATTCCTCCATCCCGAGGTCGGGCAGATTCTTACCCCGACACCATCCTAGGTTCGTCTAACATTTTAAGGTCAAATGCAATGTCATGAATCATGCATAACGAGTACAATCCATCGGATCAAACATGTTATAAAAAGCATAAAAATAATGAAAAAAATAACTAAAAATACAAAGAAATTTCCGGAAACCCATCAAGACGATCCCGAATCGCTAAAATCCATCGTACCTCATCGCCAATAGGAATGACTTATGTTTAGAACGCCATTTCCGTGCAGCCCACAAAATTTGAGCTTATTCTGAGCTCGCCAACCGCTAATTTAATGTCGCCCAACAAAACTTAACGAAGGGCAAAATAGCCCAAAAAAATTAATCCAATCACCACAAACGATTACAATACATACCAAGGCAAATAGTCAAAAGTAACATACACAATTATAGGACAGCAGATGAGTCTTAACCCTACTGAGCTACAGAAATATATACAACCCCATACTTCGGGGCGGCTCACTAAGACCTCAAAAGGGGTACCGGGTCAGATAAGGTTAACTTCTCATCTACTCCAAAAGACTACCCTCATAACCTGGCCTTGGTATCCGTAAAACTCCATCACTTGGGACCCGAAAGTGGTTCCCACAACGGGGTGAGATATAAATCTCAGTGAATCAAACCTAAGCTCGGTTAGGACACCGATTCGCCTATAACATCCTAACACAAGGATCATAAAACCACGATATAAACATATGTCTAGCAATCATACCACATGGCATTAATCATCCACATGCATACTTACTAGCCTTCAGCCACACATAATGCAATGCTTGACTCAACTCAACCGTCACATCGGACAACCAACCGAACACGCATCACACTCACAAGTATGCATTGGACACCACACAAGTCCATTTATTAACGATGATCGCGCCCTTGGCACCACAGTAATGAGGATCCACGCGATCGGCATGATCGACTCTCACAATTAATGCGATCCCGCACTCTTCCGGCGGGACCGGGCTACGTTCCTTTTCCCTCTCGGCAACGGCTACTACAAGCGGTGTATCCAATGCACCCTACACGGCACGGCAAGTAGGCATCCCTATACTGGGCTTCGGTCCATCACAAGTTGCGACCAGCATCCAATAATCCCTTAAAATCGTACGTACCATACAAGGCATGAATTATCGTGCTTCTGGCAAGTCGTGTGGTTCCAAAAAAATGGTACGGTGTGTACTATGTATACGATACGAACTTGCTAGGAAAAACCCATCATCGTTCCTTCATATGACCATATAGCACGCCCGACACATCAATCAATTTATTCTCTTTGATTTAGGCCGGATGCTCACACAAACGTGCTCAAAGACTCGACCCAAGGCCATTTTCATGCTAAAATATGTCTTTGATCTTGAACACGATCATATGCATATGCAGACTACCAAATAGATACTGCAAAGACACACGGGACGATTAATTCCCAAACGAACGCCAATTCACTCAACGAGCATTCAGGGTACTCAAATCAACATTTCAACGCAGCGATCCGCCCAAACAAAGTCATCAATTCAACACGAATAAACCAATTCGATTAGGCCACATAAATGCTCAATTTCGTGCCAAAGTCATTGATTAGCCAATTCGATTTATAATCACCAATTGATCGCTCGTCCTTAACCTATCGCTCGCTCGCGATCAAATCACAACATACAGTCAAATTCTTCTAACATCAATTAGCCATAGAAAATTCTAATTTAATCGACTATGGCCATTTACCATAAACCGGATTTCTAACTAATCCGACCATAATCAAATCTACCTAAATTCCCTACCGACTAGCTAACTAATCCCGGCCGCAATTAGCGCCCTAACCACGATTTTCGAGGCCAAGGCCAAAAATCACTATTCACGCACGAAAAATACTGTTCACACCGGAAACATTGTTCACCGGCGGCACTGTTTCAGCGACACTGTTCACCGCCGAAATAGTGACGAGTTCGGCAGTGAAATCGTTGCAAACGGCAGCGACTTAGCGATTAGAGGTCCGGTGAGCGACGGAGGCTGAAAAACGGAATCAACTGAGGTAAAAACAGGGGAAACCGGGCTGAGTTGGGGGAAAAATCGATCTCACGGGCTGAGGCGAGATTGGGGAAGGCTGGGAGACTCACCAACAGGTCGAGGACGACCTTCGGGACCAACTGGGGGCGGCGGACGGCGGCCGAGCAGTGGCTGGACGTAACCGCGCAGCAAACAAAGGAAAAACCGGCAGAACATGGGAGGTTCGATCGGGCTCAAATCGAGCTCCACGGGCGGCGGCCGGCCACCACAAGCTTCAAGGGACGAGATAGGACACTAAGGAGGTCGTTGGTGGCGGTGGTGAGCGGCGAAAGGCGGCGGAGACGGCCGGAACACCAGCTGCAACTCATGCGACGAAAAACAGGGTAGGCGGGTTTCAGATCTGTTCAGGGGCTGTTCGCGGCGGTCCGAGGCAGTGCACGGCAGTGGGTCGAAGTCTGGAGGTTTAAGGGAAGGTGATGTGGTGGTGGGTGGTGGTCGGAAGTGGTGCGGAGTGGCTGGAGCAGCCCGGGCAGCCCACGGACGCGAAACAGAGTAGTCCGGCGTCGGGGCTGTTCTGGGCTTTCCGGCGGGTCTGCGGCGACAGGAGGTGGAGGCGGTGAGGTTGCGGAGGAGGCTAGTGGTCGGAGGAAGCAGTGGCACGGGCGGTGGTCGCACGTAAACCGCTGAAGGAGGTGAAACCGTGCGGGTGGGCTGTTCGTTCGTGAACAAAGGAAGGAGAGAGAGAGCAACGGGAGAAAGAGAAGAGGGAGGAGAGAGAGAAGACTGAGTTGATCGGCTTTGACTGGGGGGCTGAGGATTTGACTAAAGTTGGGGTCCACAATCACTTCAAAATTAATTTTCCTCATCTTATACGTATAATATCTAAGGGCGAAATGGTCTTTTGATAAATCGGGATCGATCGGATTTTTGGCTCAACCGATTGGGAATAAAATTTGGATTTTCATGGGCTAGGTTTGGTCCGGAAAAGTTTAGGTGCGAGGACTAAAAATCCTAAGTCACAGTGACCACAATTTCGAGACCCAATCGATATCGAATGACGAATCGAGAAACGTCCAAGAATCGTCACTTATGTCCTTGCGATCCAAAAATTTGCACCGACTAAAATTTAATTTCTTCCTTTTTAATTGAATTTGGGCAAATTACATAGTCCAAATTTCCTGGGTGTCACAAACTATCCTTACCTTTTTGAGTAGTTGTGGTGTCTTTGTAATTTCGGGGACGAAATTTCCTAAGATGGGGAGAGTTGTGACGCCACGAAAATTCGTAGTCCGTAAGAGATTGAATTCAATAAAAAGGACTATTATTGGATTTTAGTCGGTGTAAAACTTCGGATCGTAAAGAATTAAGAGACAAATTTTGGACGATTCCCGAAATGTCGATCTATTTAGATTAGGTCTCGAAAATCTTAGTCGCCGCATTTTAGGATCTATTTCCTCGCTCTCGAACCTTATTCCGACGTAGTCCGATCTGTGAAAAGACCAAAATTATTTTCTATCGGTTGAGCCAAATATTCAACCAATCCTATTTTACCCGAGATTTAAAAAGGCCTTCGGATATTAGTGCACAAAAAGACAAGAACTTTAATGGGTGATGGGATAAGTGGTGTCCCATCACCACCAACCCACTCACTCTCTCTCCTCCCCCTCTCTCTCAGCCAGCCCCCCACCCCACGTGACTCTATCTCTCTCTCTCTTCTCTCTTTCTTCCTTTTTCCCCCTCCCACGTGCTCTCTCTCTTCCCCCTTCTCTCTCTCTCATCGAACACTCTGTCTCTACCTCACATCACCCTCTCTCTCCTCCCCCCAACCCCTTGACCGAAACCCCCTTCTCTCTTCTTCTTCTTCTTCTTCTTCTTCTTCATGACGCCCCCCCAAACCGAAGGTACTGCTCTCTCTGCCTAGCCCGCGTCATCGTCACCTCTACCTGCCACTACCGAGCTCGCCGACTACCACCTTCATCGCCGTGACCAGCTCGAGAGTTGCGAGCTTCATCCGCACTCTCCAACCCTTCGACGCCAAGCTGCCGCACTACTAGATCCGTGCCCAAGCCCGTCGCTCCCTCACCTCACCCCTCACCTCAGCCCCACCTTTCCTCTCTCCCTCCCAATCACCCACGCCCACCGCTAGCCTCGACCAACCCCACGTATGCCGAGGGCCATCTAGCCACCGTGAGCCGCCGAGACCTAGTCGTGCCCGAGCCTGTGCCCAACCGCGCTTGAGCTTTGTGCCGGCCATGTCCGAGCTCGGTGCTAGTTGTGTCCGAGCTCCGTGTCGGCCGCGTCTACGATTTGAGCTGGCCTTGTCCGAGCTCGTGTGCCAATTTTCCCGAGCCGTGGCCGAGCCCGTGAGCCCAAGTGACCTAGTCCGTGGTTGAGATTTTGGGCCGAGTGGCCAAGTTCATGGGCCAAGAATCTGGGCCACGTCCGACATTTATGCCCGAGGATTTTCAAGGATTGTCGTAGCCTCTTGTGAACACTTTGGCCGAGTGTTGAAGCTAGAGGACCCCGGAGTTTTAAGTTTACCGCGAGTCGTCGATCGCCGAGCCGAGTTTGTTGTCGTCGTCGAGACCGTCCGAGGTAGTTTAATTTGTGAGTTAAACCCCTAAACCTCGATTAGGACACTAATTATGCTAAGTTAGTGTAATTAGTGTAATTAGTATAATTAGTTTAATAGGGCGTTTAGGTGGCTTAATCGTGGTCGGTTTAAATAGAAACCGTGTTTAAGTTAAATGGCCACAATTAATTAAGTCGATCTGTTAGTTAGGTTGTCTGCGGTTATTTGGTGATTAGATTGGACTGTTTGACCGGGCCGTAGACCGCCATTATTTGATTGCGAGTGAGCGATAAGACAGAGTCGAGTGGACGATTGATTTTCTATTGGAGTAGATTTTTGATAGATCAATTTTATAAATCTAAATTGGCTTTTATGGTTTGATCATTGGAATATGTTTGGCTCGTTGTCCCGATTGTTCATTCGTCAGGATGTTTGGTTTGGCGTGTTGGGTGTTATGGGTGAAATTTACGGGTGTCGGTCCCATGTTTTCGGATGCAAAGTCTGGTGGATAATATGTACATTCATGTGACCTGTGTGGAATCAAACTACATATTTTAGCATGAAAATTGCCTAGTGCCGAGTCTTTGATCATGATTGCATGAGCATCCGGCTAAGTGTAAAGATAAGAATTTGACTGGTTGTTGTCGGATGTGCTTGAATGATCACGTAATGGTTGTCCCCGACAAGATCGTGCCATGTCGATCGGAATTTCACGACTTGTTAGATGCATGTCAATCCGTGTCATCGGGTTGATTGGATGCCGGCCGCGACTTGTGACGGACCGACGCTCCTTTTGGAATGCTTGTTATGTTGTGCCGTGTCGATCAGAATTACAATGGCATAGTAGTCACCGTCGCCGAAGTAATGGGACGATACCTGGTCCCGCCAGTAGAATACCAACTATCTATTGTGCTAGGCACCAACTGTCTAGTGTGCCGGGCCATGTGGCCTCATTTGTTAATAATTGGACTTTGTGTGGTGTCTCCCGTGTACAAGTTGATGTGATGTCGTGCCGGTTGTTTGCCTGTCGTGATTGTTGATTTGAGTCAAGCATTGCATTATGCATGGCTGAGGATTGGTAAGTTGTATATAGTTGAATTATATGCTTGATGCCTTGTGGATGCTTGGTAGGTTGGTCCGAGTGAATCGGCGCCCTAGCCTGGCTTAGGCGTTGACTCACCGAGATTATTCTCACCCCATCGTTGTTAACCCTTTTTCGGGTCCCAAGTGATGAAGCCGTGGGCGTTTAAGGCGAGGGTCATCGTAGGATTTTGGAAGTAGATGATAGTTTAACCTTACCCGATCGTATTTCTTTTTGAGGTCTTAATGAGCCACCCCGAAGAATGGGATTGTTTATGCCTTCTGTAGTTCCATAGGGTTAAAACTCATCTGTTTTGGCTTCATGAATGAAATTGTCTTTTGTAAATGACTTTCATATCTATTTCCTACTTTACTATCTCATGTCATTTGTTGACTGGAGAGTTGACGTTTCCACGTGCCCCGAAAGTATATAGGTCGATAGTGTGCCTGGGATGCTATCATTCGTGACCTGAGGCGATATTGGTATGGATGTCGCGAACTCGAGAGTCGGAGCGTGACAGTGATGCTGGTAAAATTTAAGAAGAGTTGCTAATTTACCAATTCATTTGAAATTCGGTGAATTCCTAATCGTATTGGTGACTTCCTAAGAGGTCTTTTGACCTTTGAGTTACTGGTCATACTTTTCTTTATCAACATCATTAGAAATTTACCGCCAACTTCATAAATCTATTAACTGCAGAAGATTTTGCAGTTTTTTCCCTTAAACGGACCCGGGTTTCGTTGGAGAACTCCAATCAGCGTGTTTTCTCATCAGTATTTCAAGAGAAACACCTATCCCACTACTCAAATTTTTGTCTATCTTCTAGTCACAGCAAGATAGACAAGTTAGTGCCGTCATTATTTGTTCTACTGTTGAAATAAGAGAGTTGAAAAGGGTCAAGGAGACGAAATGAAAAAGACGTGAGTAACTTTCATTTCTGTAGAACCAAAATGGTAGGTAATAGTATTGCCAAATTGTTGTTTTCATATTTGTACTGCACTTCCCATGGGAATGAGAACATTTCTTTGCCTCACAAAGAAAAAAGAATAGCCAGGTTACACAGACAAACTTGCGCGACTTCAAGGATTGCGGTCTGTTTATACTTCCCAAAGTTCTCTTGATAAGACATTGGAAGAGATGAAACAAGCTGGTGCATCTCATGTTCATTGAATCAGAAGTCAATCTGCCTTTCATTCAAAAGAAAGTCGGACAAGCCAAATCGAACGAGCTTAGCATATGACGACACTGGAAATTTGGATGAATTGTGCTGAAATATCGAGTAAAGTGACAACTTGAACACAAGAAGATGTCCATGACGCTGAAGGGTAATAGTGAACTCAAATGCCCGAAAAGTTGAGACTACTTGCGAAGATGAAACCAATGTAAAGGAGATCAGGTCTGAGCTTGGACGCCTAATTTTATCTCCCTCTGGGAAGCTTTATTTACGTGCCAATCTTCCCTCAATGATCTAAATCTGGACGAAGAGGGATTCGCAGGCTTTCAACTAGTAGGTCCTCCCCGATTTGATTAATGCTTTTGGCCTTTCTTAACCAGCAACTTCAATGCTAGCTTCGGAGCAGCAAGAGCTTCAGCCTCGAGGGTGGGCTCTCATAAAATTGTAGTTTCAGCAAGTAATGGGTAACGACGTATGACTTCATGTTTGAGGTAGGATGCCTGTCTTCCAAGTAACCTGTATAACATTTTAAGCCATTAATTGACTGAGCAAGGAAGGTGAACTTTCTATGTTGTATGAGAAACATAAAAATACTGTAGAGCATGTCTGTATGCACTTACTTTGTTTGCTGTTGACGGCATCCCGTTATTTTTCTGGAGCAAGTAATTGAAATTTCACCTCAAAAGATATCTTGGACACCGTATATGATCTCCCGCTTCAGTTTCCCCGCTTGGTATTCTTACTGCACGACAGAAGCCAGTGTTCATGGCAACAGTTCTGTTTTTATTTTTATTTTTTATTGGTCCCCGGAAAAAAAGGCAAGATGGAGGTCAGATATTACCTGGTCCGGCATTGCAAGCCATGTAGTGAGCATCGGACATGTCTCGGCCGAATGACTTACCAGCCCCAACACCATGGTAATAAGGTCAACCAATGGCCATTGAACATTTGTCGGCAGTAAGGTGTTTTCTTGCTTGATTGCAAACCTAATGTGAACATTCAGCCTAAAGTCGTGAACTTGTCCATTTGGGTTGCTGAAAATTTCAGCAACCCCAGCACATATGTTCGTTGGGATAGGCATTATTGACATACCAAATGTGTGCTGCAATTATCGTATCGGTGGGCATGATGTCCAAGCTGAGATGACTCTCGAACCTGTAATAGTATTGTTCTTGGACTTCAAAGCATACACCTCAAAACTTAGGAAAGCTCTTGGTGATTCCACCCCTCTTCTGTCTTAGCAAGATAGAAGCCCATGTATTTGCTGTCATGGGACCGGTAGTCAGTGAGTTAAAATAGGTAGTGATTGATTTTATTCATAAAAAAGAAACGACAACAATGGCTACTGCTTCGTTCATTCATTCTGCCTCACACAGCTGGCATTTCTTTTGCAGGCATTGTTGTGACAAAGAGATGATGTCCATGTCAATTGTCAACCAAACAAAATGTGATGGTACTCAAAATGGAAGTGTCATATATTAGACGCCCAGTCCAACCGTCATAAGACCTATTTTAATGTCAAACATTCACTCAATTGCTTAAGATGGTGCTCAAAATTGGCAAAGCATTTACCTGAGAACCTCTGCAGAATGGCTGAACACCAAGCCAAGAATGTTTGTGCGTGTAAGATCACTTCACTATCCTCCCCGGGAGCTTGACCAGTACTTGATCCACAGTAAACCAAGAATGCGCGCGCGTGCACTTAAGATGGCCTAGGGATCACCTGATTATTCAGGAATTAGTAGATCAGTAGCATGTAGCACGAGAAAAGAAAAACGCTACATCATTTAATTGTCGCCATTCGTACCCTTGATTTGATGCACACTATATCTACAGCATGAGAGTTTTACAGAATCATCGCATAGCGCAAGCATTTCCCTCCTTGTGAAATCAAATAAGCAGATTGCACACAGTGTCTACAGCATGAGCCACGACCCATGTGTGAAAATGGATGAGGAATATGTATTTTCTTCATTTTTCCTCGCACGTTTGGGAAATAAAGCCATGTTTCCACACCCTGCAAATATATTTTGAAACCTTAATTCGAGAATTACCTTCCTCGATAATTTCTGGTGTTACTATATGGTGAGATATGCTGGGGATATGAGCAATCTTGTGCCAGTCCTCGCCTGCGTCTCTTTTGCACCTCTCCACCAATTCTGGGCAACCGAAGATTGTTAGGTGAGTAAGGGATGTCAGCCTTCGCATTCCTTCAGGTAATGACGTCAACGAGGGGCACCCGATGATTTCAAGCCATTCAAGCGATTGAAGGGCCTCTATCTGCTCTGGCAATGACTTCAAATTGGAGCATTGGCAAATACGGAGACGCCTGAGACTGCTGAGCTGCAGAAGCCACTGTGGGAGAGATGCTAGTTTGGGAAGTTCTTCGATGAACAAGGACCGGAGACTCTCTAGTCCATGGAAATCAAAGATGTTGCCGCTTTCGTCTTTGGATATATCCAGCTCCCAACATTCTGAGATATCGAGATGCTCAAGACTCGACAGATGTCGTATACCAAGCGAGAGGGAAGTTAACTGATGACATCCCCTGATCCAAAGACATGCAAGTGAGGTGAGGCTTTGCCAACACTCCTCTGACAAACATTCTAAAAGCTCCATCCCCGAGATTTCTAGTTTCTTCAACTTATTAAGGCCAAATCCAAGGACATGCTTACATCTCTTGCAATCCTTCAAGACTAACTCAGCCAAATTGGGCAAGGAAGACACATGGCAATCTGTCATCCACTTCGGAAAGCCCTCGCCATTATATCCTTCGATGTTCAACTTCTGCAGATTTGAGTGCGGCCTCAGTTCGTCTAATAACGCTTCACTTCTGTCCCCAGTTACTGCATCATCAATATGGCAATCGCCCCAATAAAGTGTCAAAGATTCTAAAGAATGCTTCCCTATCAAATTCGCAGTCTTGGATTCTACTGCTGTGTCTGTTACACTTCCCACATTTTCAATTCTAAGGCTTCCCCGGATGTTATTAAGCCCATTTAGCTCCCCAAGTCCACAATAATTCTTAGCAAGAGCTTTCTCTTTGGGCAAAATGAATCGAGTTAGCATATGTAGAGAAGTCAATTGCCCTAAACCCCGTGGCATATAACTAAGGTTTGAACAAAAGTCAATGTTTAGATTTCGAAGGCTGACTAACTTTTTTATGCCCCTTGGCAATTCTTCAAGGGAACCACAACCGTAGAGGTTGAGTGTTTGCAAATTTTGTAATCTCGTAATGGAGTTAGGAAGCCTTTTGAGTGTCACATTGTGAGAGAGATCGAGATACGTGAGTTGCTTCAACTTACAGATGGACCTTGGCACCTTCTCGACAACTGTGGCTTGCAAATCCATGATGCGCAATTTCTCGAAATTTTGAATGAGTTGACATAGATCTGCTTCACTCATTACTTCTCTTTCTTTCATTTCCCAATATCTAGCAGTAGATACAATTGTTCTCAGTGCATTTGCTTTCAAGCGTGAAATTGGAAGTTTACCCATCAAATTGAAAGTTGGACCATATGAAATATGACGAGTTCTCTCGGGTATGGATTTTGTGTCATCCCTTGCCACCCAACATTCAGTCCCAGAAACCATGCAAGCTAGATTATGCATCAAATCATGCATCTTGCAAGTCTCCTCGTTTGTGTTTGGGCTTTTTTCATAATCTTGGAAGAAGTTACTCCAAAGTAGCTCTATGAAATATCCATTAGCGATGTCTTCTAAATGCTGATTTTTATTTGATGGCTGGATAAATCCTTCTGCCATCCAAAGATTGACCAAAGTCTGCTTTTTCATCACATAATCTTGGGGAAATAATGAACAGAACGCGAAACATTGTTTCAAATGTGAAGGAAGATGGTCATAACTTAGCATAAGAGTAGATTTTATGCTATCTTCCCTTTGAGACACTTCTGGGAGCTCATGATCTTTGAAATGTAACCATTCAGATTCAGTTTTCTTAAAGAATAATAAACTCCCAATAGTTCGAACAACTAATGGAACTCCAGAGCACTTTCTAACTATCTCTTGGCCAATGGCTAACATGTTAGAATCTTGTATTTCCTCTATTTTTTGACCAGCCACTTTCATTAATAAATCAAGAGATGCACTTTCAGATAAGCCCTTGAGAGAATGAGGAGGAACAGTGCCGGTGATTTCCGCAACCAATGGATCACGCGTTGTTATAAGGATCTTGCTTCCTCTAGCACCTCCCTCCAGTAAAGTTTTCAAGCTCAGCCACTTGTCTTGGTCTTTATTCCACACATCATCTAAAACTAAGAGATATTTCTTTCCATTAATTTCTTTCCTCAGATTGCTTTGCAACAACTCCATCGTATCCCCGGTTGGTTCTTCCTTATTTGCACAAGCTATGATATTTTTCACTATTTTTTTCACATCAAAGTCATCAGAGACACAAACCCACATTTTCAAGCCAAATTTACTGTCTTGATACACACATTTAGCAAGAGCCGTTTTCCCAACCCCACCGAACCCAACTATTGGAAGGATGGAAATGGGCTCTTTCACGTCTGAATTCAGTAAAAAATTCATGACCGCCTTCTTATCATCATGTCTCCCTATAATATCTTCCTCACGTATAAACGAATGTGTCTCTTCCCTCTTCCTCCGCTCTCTCTCTACTCGCGAATGCACGGGGCGCTCATCCAAGTTGAATTCTCTATCAGCCTTAATAATGGCTTGTATTCTCCCCCTCACTGTTCTTACTTTGTCACTCATCTTCAATTTAAAAGCAAGCTGGTTTGAACTTGAGAAAAATGTCCTTACCTCCTTGATCATTTCATTGTGACCCCTCAGTTCTCGTCGCATAGCTTCGATGTTAAATTCTTCAAGCACGTCCTGCGCCTCATAGAAAGCGTCTTTCAGTTTCTCAACCCAAACTTGGATGTGGGGAATCTGGTGGTATTGCTCTTCTGCATGGTCCAGAAAAGGCCGAAGCATGGAGACGGTGTCCTTGAGCCCCTCGAGTTCATGCCTGACGCCCCACAACTTTCCAACCTTTTCTAGTGCTTGAGGAACCAGATAATCAACTATCTTTCCAGCAATATTGAATATGACAGCTTCCGCCATTTTTGTTCTCTCTGTCTCTCTATGTGGGTAAGAAGATATTAGTCTAGTCGGTCAAATGATAGAGACTTCTTGCAACATCTATAACAAACAAGTTAATGTCGATGCTCACCTGAGACCGTCAAATCAAAAGCATGACAAATCTAATCATCAACTTCTACGACCGACTTGAGCTATTATAGATTTTACGTGCTTCTGGTGTATACTAGTCTTACATGCTTGCAAGGGTAATGAAAAAAATGGCGAAAGCAAATTTCTGACATTATTGTACATGCAACAATAAAACCGATGCATGCATGGTAAAAATAACTTGAGAGCAAAATTACCAGGAGCACGGGAAGAAATCAATAATGAAGGACCAACTGGACAGTGGCTAGCCTGAATGAAATGTAGGCAACAAGACGAGGTAAGAAACGAGGAAGAAATGGTTCTTGAGTTTTGCCTGCATTTATCCGCCTCAGGCGTCGTATATATAGAAAGAAAAGCGGAACATTCCTTTCAAACGAGGACACAGCAAGGAAACGGCGAACATGATGCCCTTCTTGCTTTGTAGTCTCGGTAGGACATTGGACAGATAGGGAAAGGTGTCACGTCCTACTCCATGATTTTTGTAATCTCAATAGTCATTGATGTATTAGGATGAATACTTCTGTTTCTGTCTACATAAGACAGTAACCATGATTTCCATCAGAGACAATTTTCCCCCAGAACTCTTCCGGATTCCATTTATTTCAATCTCTACAATTCTATAACAGTTCAATTTCAGTGGTAATTAAAATGTGAAACAAAATTTCCAATCGTAACTCCAAAATCTATATATAATTGTAAATAGCATATGGTATACTTCTTGGTCTTATAATTGTAGCTCGTTTTTTTTTTATAATAATTTTAACATATTATTACAATTGCCAAAGGGATAACTACTAGTATCCGTAACTAGATAAATTTATCATAATCATCGTGTAACAATAGATCTCAATAATGAATCAATGTAATAATTTTCACCTTAAGCTAACTGCAAATTAAAAAATCATAATTCATGCATTAGAACTTTTAGTGTAATCAAGTTTGGTTTCGTCATGTGGCCATGAACTATCACTTAGTGATATGCATAACCTTTATTGATAATGACAATTAATCTTAGTCAGACCAATCTTATTCAAGTAACTATATCTTATCATTTAAAACTGAAATTACCATTAAAAAATTAATATTTGTAATATATATTGTTGGATGAACCCTAACACCAAACACAATGCAGGTGAGTGGGAATTAGATGCTCCTTAGCATTAATTTGTCAAGAATAAGATTCATGCCATCTGTAAAATGGCTTGTTCCCATCAATCTTGTGATTGGCTTACAAGATTTATTTATTTTACAAAAGAAGAAAAAAAATCCCGGGAACAATTTTCACTAAAATTTTCACGATAACATTTTTCACTAACAGGACAGAAGGTTTAATATCTTAAAAAAATTCCAACCTTTAGGTTTAATCTCAATCTCTTTCCGAATTTCTTTTTGTGTAGAAGAAATTTCAAACTTTCACTTTAGTCCCAAATTTGTCCACGAGTCCGTAAAACGCAGCCAGTCAGTTTTTCTATAATTATCAACCTCGGGGTCAGACATCAATAGCTTCACCTTTGTATGGAACAACAGTAGCCACCTAATGTTGATAGTTTTTAAATCAATGGCGATTTTTGGATGCGTTGGCGGATTTAGGACTATAGCAAAAAATTGAGGATGTAACGGCCTAGGCCCACCAGGCTTCCGCCATGTCACTTGCAAGATATTGTCCGTTTTGGACACATAGTCCTCACGATTTTGTTCTTCGGAGGACCGCCCATACAACCCTTAGAAAATGCGTCTTGCAATTCCGAGGAGACCCATTGTCATATAAACTAACCTAAGACTCTCCTCCTAAGCGATGTGGGACAAGGGATGTCACAGAGGATTTTTTCTTAGATGAAAAAAAGTTTGGGGCAAAATTGACATTGACCCTCAAATTACAAATTTTTTTAAGAAAAATTTAGTCAATGAGTTGCGAGTGGACCCACATTATCCCTAGGACAAAATATGACGGACATATTTATTTCGCGATTAATTTTATCTCGACAGTTCCCCAATGCCCACAAGCGAATGAGAATAGGAGGATCGAGTTAGGAAAGTAAATTGTGTCTCGAAGGACGAACACTTTATTATATATATTATAATATATATATAGGTCCATGTTCAATTTCTAGGGATGAATTTGAGGTCCGGTAAAGTTAGTAGCATGGCTTACCTTATAAACCGAGGGAATATTAATTTGTTTTGATTCGGGCATGTTGAGATATGAGGTGCGACTAATTAGTAATTAAAATATAATGATGCATGTGTGATCCATATTAGGACTGAGTTTCTTTTCAATGAAATAGTTAGTTCTATATGCGTAGGTAACATAATAGACCTGTTAACGTTCTATTGCCAATACTACACCTCTCAATTCAAAACTCCCCTTGTATCCTTTTTTTTTTTTGGTCGAAACAAAAAGCTTTATTTCATATGAAAGAAGAATACATAATTTGAAAATAAACATGCAAAAGCGATATACTCTACTTGTTTATTAATGCTTTAAAATGTTTTTCAAATATTAAAATATTTTGAAAAATTATGTACAAAATTAAATATTAATAACGTCATTTGACATTATTGCTATTATTTATTTACTTATTTTTTGTCGAGATCCTACAATTTGATGTGCGCCCTTTTTCCCTTTGTCCTTTTTTTCCCTAACTTTCCTTTTTCCAAAGGCAACATTGAGTGCGTGAGAAGATAACGTGCTTGGTGAAGCAAAGCAAAAAAAAGAAAACAAAAACAGAATAAAAGCATCATTAGGATGGGGCCACGATCGCACTATCGCGTGGGGAGAATCCGTCGGTACGTGGCGAATTCATTTTGGACAATGTGTACAAAGACAGATGGGATGAGTACGGCGGAGTTGGGTCCCACGGCTATTCGCCGACGCCTATGAAGCCGTACTATCGTTTACAGCATGAGGTTGACAAACTTAACTCATCATGGTTAGTTATTAATCATCCCATTGTTCTTTTGTTTCTCTGTGTTTTTCTTTTGTGTCATATATTTCTTCTAAAGATGAACAAACCAGGTCGATTGAATCGAGAATTATCCAAATCGGATCGGATCGGATCGGATCGGATCGAATCGGTAGTCTGAATCCCGATGCCAAAGGATGGCGGTTCGATTCTTGATTCTTAAAATTAAAATCGATGTCCAGTCTGTTCGATTATCGATTTTAGAAGTACAAGATCGGACTGGATCACCTAGACCAGACCGATCGATTTTATATGTTTCCGTGACAAAAATGAGTCCGTCCCTTGCCAACAAGCTAATGATTTTACTACTCTAACTTTTGCAACAGATTACCTAGTGATTTAAAAAATGATAAGTGGACCCGTTCATCAATTAATACCAAAGAGCAAGTTTTTTCACTTTGAAATCTTTTACTAAGTACCAAAGTAATTTTTTGGTTGTTGTTGTGCTTTTATATATATGATTATCTTGATTTTTTATTTTATTATTTTGGGATATCATGAGATAATAGATAATTTATCGATTTCATTAGACTATCGAGAACCGGACCGAACCGGTTCGCGAGACTGTTGGTCCGTTCCTCATTTTCAAAATTGAAAACTAGGATCACCTTTCCGATTTCCTATTCTTGAGAAGAACCGGATCAGACCGAAAACCGCTCATCCTTACTTTCTTCTCCCTCCTTCTCAGCATTCTAGAAAGACAAAGACCTACTTTTGAAAATCTAAAAATTAATATGAAATGTTGACTAATTAATTGTCCTCCCCAATGGCCAGCCGCCTCATTCATTTCATAAAACTTAAAGACAATATAAACCCACATATCGAAGACTAGCGGCAGGAGAACCACAAATGATTGCCGATGAATGGTGACCGGTGACTAGCGAACAACGATCGGTGGACTGGCGAACGACAAACAAGCGAACAATGATCGGCGGAATGACGAATGATCAGAATGGCAAACGACGATGGGCGACTGGCGATTGGCAGCGGGCTACCATCGGACGACGATAGGTAGCTGGGATACGAGAGACGCGATCGGCGAATAGCAACCGGCTGCGACTAGTGACTGATGACCGCGGGACAGCAATTGGGGACCAATGGCAGGCGACCAGCGGCTAGCGGATGGCGAATTGCTGCCAAGACTCGAGAGAGGCGATCGACAAATGACATCAATGTCTAGACATTAAATCGCTCAAAATAATTAGTCAATAAATAAAGTTTTATTACAGACAACAATTTACCAGACATTTTTATGGAAGATGAAATTAGTTTTCATTCGTTCATTTTCATAAGTGATATAAGTAATTATTTTTAGGAAAATATTTTATTTTTCGCAAAACAAACGGAGTCTAAATAAATGTTATTCTAACGTATCCTCTTTTGAAAAACTCACTCAAGCATTGGATGCGTTTCAGCCTCTCTTATCTGGAAATATATTTTAAACTGAAATGATAGTATAAAGATCGATACTGTTTCGGGGCTTAATCCTGGCCAACTTGATTTAAGTGGTTCAAGCATATCTAATGTGATTTTTTTGGAGATTAACAATGGCTGATAATATTTTTGAGTTTGATATATGCTAGTTACATTTCGAGAGTTATGGTATAGTGCATAAATTTTTATTCATTGGCCGTCTTGACACATCGATGCAACCTTGTTTCTAAGGCTTGGTCCTTAAATTATGCTATCTCACCAAGATAATTATAAAGGTAATTATATTAAATTACGTATTCATATAATAACTTAAGTTTTTAAAATATTTAACTATAATCACATAAAAATTTCAAACTGATACATTTGTGATAAATTTACTCACAAACTGATTTTTCGATCACTAAAAATCCTAAACTGATGATACACATGTGACACATTCCTATAAGAAATCCGTTAAGATGGTGCAAATCATATGTTGGATTTTTCAAGCCTAACACTTGTATTATGTTAAACACGCCAAAGGAATAATAGATTGACAACAATAATGCAAATTTACCGACGATATTACATAAACATGCAAGACCGACTTAGGGATAACTAATATTGGAAGGAATGAAGCTTTATAATGATATAGTCCGACCATTAACCTCAATTCTGTCTTACTTTCTCATTTTCATACAATACATATTAACTTAGCAATGATCTCTTCAATAGACCCATCATTTTGATTTTAATTTTTCAACTTTTTTCGTCTAAAGCTGGCGAGGGCCACCAATTGACTCTTGCCGATCACCTTCGAGGGCTAGTTGACTTTCAAAGACCACAGGTGAGGCCCGACAACCATTGCCGGATTTCGTAAAAAAGAAAATAAAAAATTGAAAGTAAAAAAATTAGAAATTTTTTTTCATGACTCACTAAGATAGATAACTTATTTATGACAAATTCAAAATTCATTTAGGACTCATTAAGTTGTTAAGTACTCCATTATGACCAACTTAAGCTTATTTTTAAAATTTAAAGCAACCAATTTATTATCTCTACCCTTAAATATAAGTTAAAATATAAGGTCTAGATCTATTTTGCCACCTTTACTCTTCAATAATGCTCCCGATGACAGTTTACGTCGTCTTTATTATCTCTATCTCTCTCTGTGGAGGGAAGATATTAGTCTAGTGGTTCCAAGGCTAGATAATTAAAATGTAGCAAAAAAATAAATTTCCAACCATAATTCCAAAATCTATTTAATTGTAAGTAGCACATGGTATACTCCATAGTCTTATAATTGTAGCTCACATTTTTTTTATAATGATTTTAACATATAACTGCAATTGCCGGGGGATAACTGCTTATATCCATAACTAGATAAATTTAATATAATCGTCGTATAACAATAGATTCCAATAACGAATCAATGTAACAATTGTTACCTTAAGCTAATTGCAAATTTAAAATCATAATTCATGCATTAGAATTTTTAGTGTAGTCAAGTTTGATTTCGTCGTGTAGCCATGAACTATCACTTAGTGATATACGTAACCTTTATTAATAATGATAGTTAATCTTAGTCAACCAATCTTATTCTTTTTTTTTTTTTGTCGAAAAAAAATACCACTAAAAATTAATATTTTTAATATATATATATATATATATATATATATATATTTATGAACCCTAACACCAAACACATAGCAGGTGAGTGGGAATTAGATGCTACTTAGTGTTTTCAAGAGCAAGCTTCATGCCATCCGTAAAACGGCATTTGTTCCCATCAATCTTTTGATGTTACCGTACATGTACCAAGAGGCAGGTGAGTGGGAATTAGATGCGACTTAGCGTTCATTTGTCAAGAATAAGATTCATGCCATCTGTAAAATGGCTTCTTCCCATCAATCTTGTGATTGGCTTACAAGATTGATTGATTTTACATAAATAAAAAAAAAATCCCGAGAACAATTTTCACTAAAATTTTCACGAGAACTTTTTTCACTAACAGGATAGAAGGTTTAATATTCTAAAAAAAATTCCTACTTTAGCTTTAATCTCACTCTCGTCCCGAATTTCTTTTTGTGGAAAATGAAAATTTCAAACTTTCTCTCTAGTCTCAAATTTGGCCACGAGTCACTAAAACGCAGCTAGTTTCTCTATAATTATCAACCTCGTGGTCAGACATCAATAGCTTCACCTTTGTATGGAAAGACAGTAGCGACCTAATGTTGATAATTTTTGAAGAAATCAATGGCACTTTTTGGATGAGTTGGCAAATTTAGGATTGGAGCGAAAAATTGAGGTTCTTTTTAGATGAAAAAAAATTTGGGGGAAAATTGACATTGAAGTTCAAATTACGAATTTTTTTAAGGAAACTTTGGTCAATGAATTGCTATTGGACCCAAATTAGCCCTAGGACATAATGTGAATCTTGAATCTGTCTATCTACCCCCCCTACAGTGAAATATTCAAATTTACAATCCAAAATATCGGCAATCGTTTGATCTTCCAAAGAATCTCGCTACGGCTAAGTTGTTTTAAAATAATTATACTCATCGTGACACATTTTCTATGTGACAGAGGGTAAATGCATTATATAAATACGAGTTTAGAATTTTTTGTGTTACTAACAAAAAAATTACGATAATGTGTGACAACGAGCATACTTTAAAATTTATGTTGACTTATGTCTTAGATTAAATAACAAGGTTAGAAATGATGGAGTTTTGTGATAACTCGACTCAACCATTAAGCTGCACTCTACCTAACTTTTCGATACTTGATATAAGTCGAGTATATATTTTTTTGAAATATATATATATGTTGTTTTTGTGAAAATTTTACATGTTTCAGGCCTAAAATTGTAAAAGTAATTTTGAAATAAGGTTTATTCAATTAGACATATAAGGTTTTGTTGATGTTTGTGAAAGCGTACGGCTTGAAATCCACCATAGGGTGGATCATATCATTGTCCGTCGATTTGATGCGCCATCTTTCACCCTTTTCCTCTTTATCTTACTTTTCCATTTTCCAAAAGACAACCCGAAAAAAATGTGAGATAATGCGTTGATGACTAAGTAGTATCGACACCGACACGCGACATCATACAACACGCCGACACGTCATTCTAAAAAATAGAAAATTTCAACACGTTGGAACACGTTATATTTTAGATATATATTTATATATAATAAATTATTATTTTTATGATTTTTTCAATTAAATTAATTTGATACAAAAGAATGTCTTATCAACGCACGTAGTCTACTTGCAAGATTGATGGAAGAAAACTCTGCACGACTCGTGAGCTTCAAATGGATCCTACTCTTTCTTTGAGCGAGCTTAGAAATGGACAGATCTCGATCTTCAAGTGTATCATGGAAGTTTTGAGTTCAACAACTAAAGAGGTCCTTCAAAGCTCATTCGCAAGAAAGATAAGTGAACAATATGAAAGGGAAAATCATACGGTTCAACGGGGCCTGTAGGATAAAAAAAAAAAGGTTCGACTTTGCCGGCTGGTAGAGACAATTTGTACTGTTCAGCTCTTCAAAAGTTCAGCTACATAATCTTGAATGCAGACAGGACTATAGAACTCATGCTTCCTTTCCAGAGCAAGGATTGAGTAGGACATTGGCCAAAGTAGGGAAATGCAAATCAACGCTTCTCTCCTCTATGGATAAGCATGTGTTGGGGTTTGAGGGAGAGAGACAAATAGATGTATCTAGTTTCTTGAAAGATCAATACATACTTACCTTACCAAAAAAAAAAAAAGACAAATAGAAGATTTTGAAGACATCTATTATAAACCGATTCAGAACGATCGCACGGATAATAAAAGAAAAATAGACGACGCACGGTTTACCCAGATTCATCCCATAATAGGGCTACATCCTACAAAGAAATTTCACTATGATTTTTGGTTTACAGCTGCACAACTAGTTACAATGATCAGCCCAAAACGAACAAATATATATATGTCATAAACGGGCCCAAAATCTAATATATCCGAAACCATTTTAATCCCTCAACAAATGGGCTAACTTAAACAAAAGCTCAAACTCGTTGAGGTTTTAAGGGCACTGCCCCCGAACCCCCGCCTGCTCATCACCGAGCGGGGCGGCCGCTCGCACACCGGGGAGCGGAAACCCCGTTTGCTGATCGGGCAGCGAGACATCCATATCGGGGATAGCGCATTCCATGCGCGGGATTCACATGTCGTCGGATCATACTTCAGTTACCCTAAGCTCACGTGAGCGTCTCCGATATGAGAAACAAGGGTCCTCGAAGTATTCGCCAACTCCAACAGATTCGTGAGTCTCACGTTGATGGTGAGGGAGAGAAACCAACATCAAATCTGTCACGACCCGAACCCTACGAGCTCGCCAACATCTCCTTTGGCCACAATATTGTACAGTTCTTTAGGATCCAAAAGCCAACAAAATTCATGCGGAAGCAGAAACTACTAAACCCCGTACGGAAACAAATGACAAAACGATGACTTGGGACGGTAAAAGAAAAACTTATATACATATCCACATATCCTTTACAAAAGTCAACCCTAATGCTTCAGAGACCACTATAAAAGCCTATGACCACATGTAACAAAAAGATGTAGTGGTCAAAGCCTAACTATACTTCAAAAGTTCTCACTCAACAAAAGTTAAGAGGCCAACTACCCTAGGCCCCATCCTCGCTATCGTCCGTCTCGGATCCTATAGCTTCCTCCTCCTCCTCGGCTATCTCAAGTGGCAGCTCCACATCCGATGGTTCTACGATCTCAACATCCTCTTCTGGCACTAGGTCCTCCGGGCCGAACTTTGAATCCTCGGGGTCGGTGTCCGAGCTCGTCACTACACCATCGGGAGGTGTAGCCTAAGTGGGGTCTCATTCCCCAACTCCGTCATGGGGGATATCGAAGCCCTTTAGTGGCCCTACTAACATATCCCCGTGTCGGTACATCCATGCCAGGTATGTATGTGGTTTCCAAAAATTCTCTCCGACGTCTACCCGGATCGTTGTAGTATGTCTATAATACACTTTATCTACCCCCACCGGATACTACGTAACCATTGTCTCCATAACTTGGGGGATCCCAAATCTCTACGGCGAATCGTTCATGGTCGAGGCGGAGGGTCTGAAAAGAGATAACCTACGATGGGGTGAGAATAAATCTCAGTAAGAAAGTCCCCAATCCTATATCAGGCGCTAGTACCTCCGGACACCACCTAGGTAAGCAATTCTCAAGAATTCCTCCCTCAATCAATAATTCACGGAATAAATTCTAGAATACTTCATTCTTTCTCCCAAATTGCCAAACCTTTTAAAAAAAATTTCACATTACTCCAAAGCCCACGTTTGACGCCTTAGGCTATCATATAAAATTTCACATTACTCCAATGCCCGCGTTTAACGCATCAGGCTGTCATATAAAATTCCACGTTACTCCAATGCCCTCGTTTAACGCATCAGGCTATCATATAAATGAACAGACCAGCGTAATAATGCCTCAAGCCATTATATAGTCCATACCCACGTAATAACGCATCAGGTCAATGTAACCCGCGTAATAACGCCTCAGGTTATTATCCCGCATTTAAGCATCAGGATAAAATTATAAACAGAACCCCGCGTTTAACACCTTAGGGTAAAATATGGTCTTATGAATACAACCCGCGTAATAACGCTTCAGGGTAAAATTCCGCACTTACGCTCGATTATTCCTCATAAAGACCATAAAATAACAATGATTCCTCGATCGCTAGTCCGATATCACACGATCACATAAAACCTTCCGATCGATCAATCTTCACCGCATGATCCCGCTAAACTTCCCGATTAGCGGATCGAGACCACACGATCTTTCTAATATTCTCAACCACTCAATCGAGACCACTCGATTAAATTATACTGAAGAAATATTCAATCGGTACTATGTGATTCACTTACGTTAGATAATTAATAAATCGGGACCGCCCGATTATATCACACTCAAGCCGTCGGCCAATCGGGACCACACGATCACTTTATGCTGCCACAAAAATTAATCTACACCTTATGATTAAAATTATGCTAACGTAGCAATTAATAATTACCGTACGATTAAAATTATACTAACGTACAATTAATACGTACCATACAATTAAATTATACTAACGTGACAATTTATCGGGACTGTACGATTTAAATATCCTAACGTGCACTTAATCTCCACCATAGGATTAAAACATAATAGGGCCACAATTAATCCTAGCCATGTGATCAATCTTCATAAAGCAAGATTAAATCTAAGCCATCCAATTAAAGCATCATAGGCAAGATTCAATCATGGCCATCCAATTTCAATCATGCACTACTATTCATTTCAAGAACACAATTTTCTCTCTTCTCATTCTCTCCATTTTCGGCCAGGGCAAGCTTCAAGACCAATCCACTCAACTTTTCACCAAAACTAATCAATCTAAGCTCCATTAACATCCTAGTTACCTAATTCAAGTTTAGAAACTATCTTACCTCAAAATCTAGCAATTTTTCCGATGAAAATGTTGAGAGAAAATTTAATCCAACGGCAGCTCCGGTGGTCCTCTCTCGGCCGGCTTTAACCCACGGTACTCCGGCGACTCCGAGTAACTCACAGTGGTAGCTCGGCTCCGGTGGTTCAAGGTGAGGCCGGTGGTGGCTTGAAGAAACCTTGGCGGTGGTGGTGGTGATGGTGATGAATTTTTGGCCAAAGAGGAGGGAGAGAGTGTAGTGAGAGAAAAATGGCTAATAATGAAGAAGATGGTGAAAAATATGATTATAATAGGTTAGGACATTTTTTGGGGTGGATATTTTGGTCTTGAAAGGCAAGAGGGGCAAGTTGGTAATTTCCTCACAATTGACTAGTCAATTTCGGCCACTAGAGGAAAAATGACCAAAATTTCCCTTGACCAAAGTGGAAAATGGATATTTTCCAAAGGTAAATGGGACTTTTTCCATTTGTAGTCCAAATTTTATTTTCTGAACACTTTGGGGCGAACCGCGAAGTAATTGTACTCTGGATGAGGAAACGTCCAAAATTTAATTATTGGAACCCTAGAAGGTCCGACGTCAAATTTTGAAGTCCAATTCGCGATCAATCTCAATTAATTGAAATCTCAACGTATCTCAAATTAATGGACGGTTTTTAAGAGTTACGCGTATCGACCCATGATTGATACCACGTTTAAGAATTACTCGAGCCCCGGCGACCTTGGTTGTTACGTAATTACGAGGGTCAATATTAGTCCCGATGGACACGATCGTTAGAAAATGATTTAGGAATGTTCGGAACCCGTGCGAGGTCAAACGGAATCACCCGTGATCCAAGTATAGGGTATTACCCGAATCATTCCTTAACCGTTCTAGGATTGACCTATATTGGTCCAAAATATTCCCTCGACAATTTTCATGGCCAAAGAGTCGGTCCGGGATTAAGCTTTTAGGTCCACGTACTTGTTTTTCCTAGGTAGTCATTCCCCTTTGGTTAGTCCTCTCAAGAAGGATCAATTTCGAGTGAGATTTAACTGAAATGTATCAATGAGACGTTTCATTCATTCAGAGCTCCGAAAATGAGTTGGAATATAGGATGTCACAAAATCTCTTCAAAAAGCCAAAAATGAGACATAGAGACTTACAAGTTGAAGGGAAAGTCTCACATTAACTGTCTAGTGAGGATATCAAGTATGATGGCTTTTTAAAATTCCAAGGGTGAGACATGAATGTTTACTTCTCTTGGCTCTTTGGCTAAGTTGAACTTTAGTACAAATAATTTTTTTAGCGAAAAGGCCTTCCATAGTAGCTTGCTATTGAGGTTTTTCTAGTGTCGCCTTTGGCTTGGCGAATTTAGTTTATTTTTTTCTTAAACAAACATCCGTCACTCATGTCGATTGTGTGTCCCTTGAGTTGTCCATGTGCCAGATGCGTATCGGTGTCCGACACCGACTCGCACGCCCTATACACGTGTCGGTGCTTCATAGGTTGGTGAATCAGAGCCACAACTTTTCAACCCAGTTGGCAGACGAAATAATAATAGCCTTCCACTCACAAAGGCTGCCGACCATCTTCTTGCAGCAGCACAGAGAATGCCACAACGGTGTTCAGTGGGCAATATCAGGTTATGCTTGATGATAAAATGTTACATTTATATTCTAACAGCAACCATAATAAAACCAATCACTCGATTAGAAGAAGGGGAAGGACCATCATGAAGCAGAGAGTTCCTTTCAGTCTAAATAAAGTAGATATCCTTATTCCAAGGAAAGCTCTGGTAGAGTTTTCAAAGAAACCTGCGGAAATTCAATGTCCCCTCGTCCAATGGCCCAGATAGCGTCACAGAGAAAGGACGTGTCCTCAAACTCTCTCTCGTCTTATAGAAAGAGCACTCGAAGGAAAGACGACGCCTACATTGAAAAAGAAGCATCACATATAAAACAAACGTAGCTTGTACGAAAACATCGGCCATCTATCGACATTAAGCAGCTCGTTCAATCTCAGTGATAATTAAAATGTAAAAAAAAAAAAAGAATTCAATCATAATTCGAAAAACTATATAATTGTAAGTAGCACATGGCATACTTCTTAGTATTATAATTGTAGCCCATAATTTTTTTTTTATGATTTTTACATATAACTGCAATTGCCAAAGAGATAACTACTAGTATCTATAACTAGCTAAAATTATCATAATCATCGTGTAACAATTGTTACCTTAAGCTAACTACAAATTAAAAATTGTAATTCATGCATTAGAACTTTTAGTATAATCAAGTTTGATTTCGTCATGTAGCTATGAATTATCACTAAATGTGTACATAACCTTTACTGATTTCGAACAAAAAAATAAACCTTTTCTAATAATGACAGTTAATCTTAGTCTAACCAGTCTTATTTAAGTACCAATATCTTATCATTTAAAACTAAAAATTACCACTACAAAATTAATATTTTGTAATATCTATTGATGGATGACCTACCACCAAGCACAAGGCAGCTGAGTGGGAACTAGATGCTACTTTGGTCCGAGGTCCGAAATCGAACCATCACTATTTTGCCAAGGACAATATTCACGCCATCTGTAAAATGGTTTGTCCCCATCAATCTTGTGATTGGCTCATAAGATTGATTGATTTTACATATGTATATAGGCAGGTGAGAGGGAATTAGATGCTCCCGGGCGTTATCTTGCCAGTTAGAGGTCCATTAACATAATTTTTTCTTCATCAACACCTTTGTATAGAATAATAGTAGCCTCACGATGTTGATAATCTTGAAGAAGTTAATGGCAACTTTTGGATGCGTTGACAGATTTAGGATTAGAGTGAAAATTGAGCAATTTTTTTTACATGAAAAAAAGTTCAATACAAAATTGAAATTGAGCCGAGGACAGATGGCGAACCTTGAGTCTATCTATCTACCCCTCCTAATGTGAAATATTCAAATTACAACCGAAAATAGCAGCAATTGTTTGATCTTACAAGTTGTTTTAAAACGGTTGAAACAGTTATATCTTTCATATTATATGGTCTCTTTAACATAAAAAAAATCCTAAATATGTATCTCTACGACACATTTACTCTCTGTCAAGATTTGGTGAATGATTTTGCGGCTAAAATAATATTGTTTTTACTTCACTTAAGCCACATCGGCGCCATGTCAACACTTGCAGTTTTTAGCCGTTAACGGCGCTTAATGACAAAACCTTGACAGAGAGGGCAAATATGCCAAATAGATATGAGTTTGGGATTTCTGTGTCATAAAAAAAAAAGATTGTGATAAATATGTCACAGTGGGTATAGTTTGACAATTTTTTTTTGTGACTTTCTCCCTAGATTAATGGCTTGTATGGTAACCATTATAGTTCTCTGATTCTGTTCTCCGAAACAAAAAGAAGAAGAAGATGAGAATTATGTTTGGTAATATAAATGATTTTGATTCTATTCCCGGAAATAGTTTTGGAGCAAAAATAAGAACAAAAAAAAAAAGTTGGTTCTGGAAAAAAGAACTACTTTTGAGAATCACAAAATAGAAGAAGTCTCACATCTTGCACTTTTCCTTTTCAGTTCTCTAGTTAATTTTCTCTTGACCTAAAACAGAACAAGGTCTCATTTAAAAAAATATATAATAAAATATAAAATATAAAAAATTCGAAAAATTTTGGAAAAATTCTAAAAGACCAGAAAATTTTCAAAAAATTCCTAAAAATAGAAGAAGCTTAGATTAGGCTAGTTTGACCTCATTTTCATAAATTTAGGCCAAGATTCCTTAGATTTCATAGTTTTTTTTTATAGAAAAATCATAAACACCTTTGTAGTGAAACTCGAATCACATTTTTCTAAGCCCTTAAGGCTTCATTAGGGTTTTATGATGATTTATCAATATCATGATTCCTTGATTGCGCACTTGGTTTCATTGATTGTGATTTGCCTAGGTTTATGTACTTTAAACTTAGTCTAGTTTAGAAAATTTTGATAAAAGACAAAAATGACCATCACGAACACTTAGAAGCTCTCATTCTTAAGTTTTCAATGAATTAAGACTGAGATTTGATTTTCTAGAATAAAAAATGCACATCAATGTAGGGCAATGCAGTGCATTTTTCGTGCATAAATGAGGGTTTGCTTGTGTCGGTCGTCCGCTCGCTTAGAGTTTTCGATCAAACCTCACAATAAATGACGAAAATGACTCATGATGATTCTTGATATTTATTTCTATATTTCAATATGCAATATGTAATAAAAGAGAATCAATATGAATTAGCCTTCGATTAATTTTGAATATAGGATGAAATTTCACAAAGTAACTACGTAATTATTTGACTTACATGGAAAAAATTGGGAAGAGCAATTGTTTTTAGGAACAGAAATTTTGTGCAGTTATCAAACACTTTTTTGTTTCAAGAATAGAAATTTTGGGCAGTTATCACATACGTTCTGATTCTCTAAAACTCATCTAGAGAACAAAATCAGAAAAAATCATTTTAATCAGAACCGTTTTTTGGGAGCAAAATGGTTACCATACGGGTCCCTAACTGAAGGTGAGAAATGATGGAGTTTAGTCATTTTAATCACAAATGACAATGATAGCTGAATTTTCTTAGCGCTTGTTTGTTTTGAGTTTTCAAAACGCAAAAACTGGTTTACTTTTCTGTTAAAATATAAAATATTATTGAAGTATAATTTTTTTTGAAAAAAATATGTACATTACGTTTTTGGAAATTTAACATGTTTTAGGCTGAAAGATTGTAAAAGTGATTTCCAAATAAGATTAATCTAAGTAGTGTCACTCTTAGGTTCAACAGACCAAGTACTTTGGTCCTTTAACACGATATTATTTGGTTGTCACTAGGCTTTGCCAGATATTGAAGGAAGTTCTAGGTGTATGATAACGCAATGCGCCTCTCAGAATGCCACTTATTTCCAGCAAATCATCGCAATAAGTTCAGTCATTTTTGAGGATTAAGCTTCAACCCAGAACTCCCTTGAAACTGCCGAAGGAGATTTAACATTTATAGATAAGAAGCGTTGCCACCTTTGACGAAGATCATACAATGACAATAAAGCTTAGATGAATTAACTCGATTTGGGAAACAAATTACGCCTGGCATAAGAGCCAGACCGGGCCTGAGATTGTCCATTGATCACCTCTACTCTGTAACTTACCCATAGCTATTGAAACTCCTCCGGCACGGCGCATGGAGCGGCAACCATAATAGTCAGGATTGTTGATATTAACATAGGATTTTGATATAGCTGAAAGTCTTTCCGGAGTAAGAAGGGAATTTTTTTTTGCCAATTAACCTATTTCGTGTAATTCACTATGTAAGACGAACCCTAGAAGCAGAAAGCTGCATATTTTTGACTTGATGAGTCTCTAGATTTAATCTTTGTGTTTTGTATCTCTTCGGGTAGTTCTTCGTTCCACCGCTCCTGTAGTATTGGGGTTCTGTACATTGTTCTTACTTATCTTTGTTAACTTTTTGATGCTTTGTGTTGATCTCTTTATCTTGCCTTCCTATTTCGATTAGTATACCTTCATTTTAATTACTTGAGTGCACTCTGGGATCCAAATCAATACAATCATTGCATGGACACTTAACGGATTCGTACTTTAGAACACATAATTTGACAAAAGACCGCATGTGACACTTAGTTGATAATCAATCAAGTTAAAGTATCGAATGTCACTCGTTAGATAAAGTGGTGTAAACAAGTCCATGGATTTAAATATCTGGTGCATAGGGAATAAGATATCATCACATGTTTCCTTTGACTCCTAGCCATTCCAATAGGCAAGTGGCAACTCCAAAAGTAAAAATAATTTTCTTATTCAATTGAGTAAACCTAGTTGTGATTGATAAGGCTTAGGAAAGTTTGCGCCAAGTGAGAGCAACGCCTCGCATTTCCACCAGCTTGGCAATTCTGTCAAACCTTCTTGGAGTTCCTTTCGGGAGGGTCATGACAACATTCAAGTTGCCGGTTATACTTTTTTTAATCAAAATTATTAGAAATTTACCAGCAATTTTATTAATCTATTAGTTGCAGAAAATTTTGCGGATTTTCCCTTAACCGAACCTGGAATCACCGAAGAAGTCCAACTGGCATGTCCTCTCACTCACATGTCTAGAGACCCGCTTCTCGAATTTTGCTATCTGCTAGATGCGACATGATGGATAAGTTGGCATCAGTATCATCGTTAATTATTCGTACTATTGTTGAATAAGACGGTTGAATTGGAGTGAAGAGATGAAAAGAAAACGAACCAGAGTAACTTGCAAAATGGTAGGTACTGCCAAATTGCTGTTTCTGTGTTTGTACTGCACTTTCCATGTCCATGAAAACATTTCTTTGCCTCGCAAATAAAAAGAACTCGCTAAGTTGCACAGACAAATTTGGGCGATCCCGAGAAATTGGAAAAGATAAAATTAACTCATGCATCTCATATTTACTGAATCAGGAGTCAAACTTCCTTTTATTCAAAAGAAAGTTGGACATGCCAAATTGAATGTGTTCCGAATAAAATACGAAGGCGGGAAGATGTCCATGACCCTAAAGGCTAATGGTGAACTCAAATGCCCAAAACGGTGAAACTACTTGCAAATGGGATGAAACCAATGGAAAGGAGACTAGATCCGAACTTGGACACCTAATTTTCTCAACCTCTGGGAAGCTTTATTTACATAAGGATCTTCTCTTAATGACCTAAATCCGCAGGAAATGGGGTTCCTAGTATCTCAGCCTGGAGATCTTCACTGATTTAATTAATGCAGTTGGCCTTTCTTTACTAGCAGCTCGAACTTTAGACCTTCAATGCTAGCTTCTCAGCAGCAAGAGCTTCAGCCTTGACGGTGGGCTCCCATAAAAATTGAGCTTCAACAAGTGATGAGGTCACGACGTATGGGTCCGTGCTTGAAGCAGGATGCCTGTCTTCCAATTAACCTGTATATCATTTTAAGTTGTTAACTAACTGAGCAAGGAAGGTGAACTTTGGATGTTTTCTCGATATTCAGAAATAGTGAAGCATTCCAGAAAGTTTTTGGTGGCACTAAAGGAACTGAGAAGTCGAAGTCTTAACTTCAGTTTAGGAAGCAAAATTGTGGGAATGCTTTATGACTTGGCAAAGTCAAAATTCCTTGCATAGTAGCGATCATCGAATCGACTTAGACCAATAAGGACAAAAAATGCTTATATATATACATATATATTATTTTCTTAGGTAAATTTCTGGAATCATCTGATAAAGTTGACTATCTCCTGTTTATATTTAGACAGATCACAAAATGGAACTGGTATGATTGTTATAGTACCTTTTCCTTGCTTCTTAGAGTCACGGCCCCTGCGGATTGAGAAACCACAATTGCCAACGCCCTGCATAACAATTCAAGTAATTCAGGCATCAGAGCAAAATTTAAGTTCATTAACAGGGCGATCTTCGGATTTGAGTAGCAGCTAGTATGTTTCTTCTGAGCATTACCCAAGAAAGTGTGTTGATGTCGGCTGTTTCATGCTTTCTCGACAAACTTTCTCTCATTTCCTTCTCCATAGGCTCTAATGTGCTCCTTGTGGCGAAGTGAGAAATTCAGAATTGCCGTCTTTATCACTTCAAAGCCTCCCTCTTCTCTCATGCTTTTTGATTGCAGAAAAGACAGGGAACACACTCTTCAAGTCCTTCAATGAACAAAAATACTTAACCAAGTCGATGTTATTTCTATGGTGTGAACCCGTAGTATGGCATCCTGCACCATTCCAGTCATCCTGAGGAGGAAGAGAATGCTTTTGTCAACTTTGGGTCGCTGAACATTTTTTGACAATATGATACCTGTTTCATCAGTAATTATCAGGATATCGTTGCCACCTCAAAAGGATCCTTGAAAATTGCTCTAGGGATCATTTGAGGATTCGGGACTTAATAGATCAGCAGCAAGTAGCATGTAAAAAGAAAAGCGCTACATATATTATTGTTGCCATTCACAACCTTGATTTGCTGTGCAAATCGATGCCAGAACCTCCGATCCTATCTCTTATTGCAAAATGTGAAAAAAAAAAGAAAAGATATGCCAACGTAGAAAAGAACAAAAGGGTCGTTTGTTCAATGCTGAATAAAGCACATGACATACTTATGCTAATGGTAAATTGAAGGAAAGTGCGAACTTAGAATCTCAGTCCGAGTAGTTCCAGGATTGTTCTTCTTTTTGTGTGCTGGACTTAAGTTTCAGGCACTAAAAAACATACCAATGTATATAACAATTGTATCATTGGTGTAGGGCGTCACGTCCCAGTTGAGGAGACTCTCGACCCTATTAATAGTGATGTTCTCGGACTTCAAAGCATATATCCTGAACTTAGAAAAGCTTTTGGTGCTCCCGCTCGTTTTCTGTTTTAGCAAGAGAGAACTCCATGTTTTTGCTGGCATGGGACTGGCAGTCACTAAGTTCTGTCGTCGGTGCCAAAATCTGCGCCATTTTTGCCTAATCTAGAAAACAAAGCAGTGTGAGTAATAGACATGTCAACAAAAAACAAAACACCCGCGAGCTTAATCTCACAGAAGATAGTTCAGAGGACGAGCTCTATTTGTCTGATTTGGCCTTTTGGCATGCGTAAGAGTTTAGTTAAAAGATATGACCGGGTACTTCAAAGAAAGGGTCTTTTTAGCAAGTGCCAGCGCCAGAAAACAGAAAATCACTTTTTGATATGCTTAGAAAATTGAAACTGCAGACTGCAGAGTGCAATTGCTCAAAAGATGAGTGAAGTTCCAGCTTACCAAGGATCAACGGACAAACATGTTATCAGATACAAGCACAAAAGAGAAGCATGCATTGATAGATGTATAACTTATCCATGCCCAACTTTACATGTCTTATCTGGTTGAAACAAAACCCAAATCAGCATTAGCATACTTGATCATAAACATTCCGCAGTCAAACCCATTTGCAGAATATGTGTATTCGTGAAAGTAAGTCCTCTTCCAATGCAATGAAAATGAAACTACAGCGAAGCAAGCAAAAGCAACCGAGGAATCAGTTCATCAAAGATTACCAACTATCTAAAGTAGTCTCTTGGCTTGCTAATCTGATTTCCAACACTCAATACTGATAATAAGATCTGAAGCACAACTAATCTAACTAAGTCTTTTATCTTATACTTCTTAAATCTTGGATAGAAATGTACTATGCATATTTGAATATATGCCCTTGCATTTCAGACAATTTTCAGAAGCTCACAACCGGAACGTTAACAATACATAAAAAAATGCCAATTAATCAAGAAATCCTCACTCCTCTTCCTCCAGTTTTCTGAAACTTATCTGAGCCATCATTTTATTGTTCCAACTTCAATTCTTCTTAATTCTAGCATTGCTTTTGGCTCTTTTTTCTGTTTATTTACATCCAATGCTGTTACTTCTAACAGTAAGTACATGAAAACAAAAATAGTATGCTAGAGGATCAAATGGAAGAAAAAGGTTTACTTATAGGCACATTGAATAAAGAAATCAAATGAGTACACACCCATTTTCCTGTGCAGGTAAGTTTGAGACATAGTCTTGCTCCCATGAACCAAAAAATTATGCCCGATTTGTTTGTGTCTGCAGTAACAATAAATAAATTTTCCTGTAGATTGGTATCGTCCATGTATGTTTTGTGTTGATAACATTGGAGCATCCACACGTCATCTATGCTAAGACAATTTCATGAAAGTCCAGTACGAATAAGGTTTCTAGGGAAGTCCTTCTTATTTTTGTACAATAATGTGAATTCTCACCTCAATGCATGAAGATTTTTTCTTGAGGCAGTGAAACTTCGTGTGGAATCCAGGTGCCTTCCCACCTCTAAATGCGCAGCCATTTGTCTTGGATATTTCTATTGTCATCGGAAGTAAAATGCCTTGGATGATGGGTTACATTTCCAAAGTTCAATCCATAATATTACGTCCTTTTTCTTGTACGATTTAGGTCGTTTTTTCTTTGTATGAATTGGGTCGTATCTAATCATTTCCTGTCGAGATGTCATAAAGTTTGGACTATTATATAGTCATCTTTCATGGGCTAGCATTCCTTTTGCTATGGAATCGCCGAATTGCTCGTTTCAAGCAGCATTTCCGGTACCATGATATTCGAAGATTGTGAATTTCTGATTTACTTTGTTTCTTTTCGTAATGTTCTGTAAGCAATGCGTTATTTTCTACACGGAAACTCTAAATTAAAGAATGTTACATTTTAGTGATTTATTCAGAACAAGAGTGATGAAGACATATCTTTATTTATAGCATTGACCTTGAGAAAATAATGAGTTTTCTCGTCTGTCTAAATGGATCTAAACATCGGACTAAAAAAAAAAAAGATCTAAACGATTTTTTAAAACTAAGATCTAACCCACCTAATCAAGGCCTATTTTTTTTTAACCATTTTCCATTTCTTTTTATTTTGTTTATCTAACTATTATCGTTGTGTTTATTCTGATAAGAGAGGATTTGTGCTAGGCCCTTGGGCCCGGGCTTGAGCCCAAATTTGTATGAAATTCCCGTCCTAAAGGTCTGGGTCACTAAAGCGCATGGGCTCTTTCTAAAGCCAACCTTCAAATACAGCCAAGCTAGATCCAGCTTTTAATGCGGCTGTATCAGGTCCATTCTCCGCTATAATCAATCTGAGTACACTACACTACACTTGTTTTGATTATGTCCTTTTTATTTATTTTCTTATTCTCATTATTTTTTATTTACACACATTGAATGTTAATGTCGCACATTAAATTTCAGGTAGTAGATTAATAATAATAATAATAATAATAATAATAAAGTGTTTGTGATTGTTTTACAACTTTGCCTCGATGTTCGAGATTTGAATGTCATAGCAGATTCAAAGCTGGTGATCAACCAATTTCTGGATGAACGGAAGACTAAGGACCCATGTGAGAGTCCCTTATTGAGGAATGTCAATCGAGCTTTATTAGTCCATCTTCCTTTCGTCCTCTTTCCAGAACCTATGAATTAACAACTCCTGAAAACACCTAATGCTTTGTTGACCAAGAAACCTTATACTGAGAATATCATTACGCCATCTTCATCCGCTTCCTGACTTGTATCCGTCAGCCACCATCTCAAACGCCATCCACTCAAAACTCACGTACACGGCGCACAGCACAATCGAAACAAACAGACGGCAAGAGATGCGATGAACAAGCTGGTGCAAACCAGTGTAGAGGTGGGCACTTAGGCAGGTAGATTTAGCGCCACCATTGACGGTCAGTGGAACACGCTGAAACACGAAGTGGAAATCAACAAAAAAGATGTGTGCAGATTCAATTGTAATAACAAGGAAATGCAAATGGAATCAAAGCTTTGCTTTAACAAAATGATTAATCTGCGCCAAAACGCCCTCTGATTGCACAGGGAAAAAAAAAAAAAAAAAAAAAAACACGAGCGATTTCGTAACATTGCCTAAGAGGTATTTTAGCAAATAGTTTGTGTGCATTGAGAATGTTGATTCTGGTCCCGAATTCAAAGTAATTTTCATGGTTAAAACCGAAATCGACACGACAATGTCGTCATAAATTATCAAGAAACACTTTAGATTCTCAGTGATTTATACATGAGTGATATGAATGCAAAGTCGGAGATGGAGGTGTGATGTCAACGGGACGAGTGCATGAAGTTGGCACCTCTTATAATGTGGGTTTTCACAAGCACAGTTTCCTTCATCGACTCGTGCGACCCCTCTAGAAATCGGATTGCAACGCCGTTTTCTTTGTGAAACCCAAAAAAAGTACTTGTTCTTTGAAATTTTGATGATTTTTTAAAATATTAGATTTTTTGGTTGTTTCCTAATCGATCTATTGGTTGTGAAAGATTCCAGTTCATAGCCTTTGAAAAGTTCCGGTGCAATTATTGTAGAAAAAAAAATGTTAGCACATTTGGATATTTGGAAAATATCTAACTATTGATTTTTCAAAAAACATATAAATTATGTTGTGCAAAGAATGATTGTTTCGGATGATTCGCAAGGTTAAGTAATTTTTGCGTCGGTGTGGTGCACATCGGGGCCGTGGACTGAACGGCATAAGATTATATTGAGGGGCGGAGGGAATCTGAGATTGAGTTGTGCGGCTTGGATTAATGATGTATCGAGAAAAAGCTACTTCGAGACCCGGCATTTATTTTTGAAGTATATAAAAAGAATTCGTTTATGGCATGATTTTTTTTGGGTCAAGCATTGGATATTATATGCGTGTGAGCGCACGAACCACTGCTGTTTCGACGTGTGATTTACAAGGTTTATTCAGAGCTGTTGTGATTTTGAGGGCTTAGCCGACAACATTTGGGCCTTGTCATGTAGCGAAGTTTGACCGTAGGATTTTCAGACATTGAGTTTGATATATGCTGGTTATATCATGCGGGTTTACGATATAGCGCGTAATTTATGATTCATTGGAGTAAGCATTCTTTTTGTTACATGGGTAAATGCAATGAATGTGGATCGTGCTGATGCATTGCTGCAGACTTCTTGTTAAAGGTACGTCATTCTTTACTTGATCCCACAAGAGTCGTGTCCGTCACTTATTGAGCCGTGGTTTTCCTCACCCATTTTCACTTCCATTTCAGTTTTCAACGTGAGAAAGTTTAATCGAATGCACACGGAGGGTGATTCGGGGAGCAAAGTTGGAATTTACTATAGATTATTCGGATAAAGTTCATCAAATTGGGTTTATGAATTTCTAGTAATTGGTTAGTCCATGAATCACTGGCCTTTGTTATAGTGAACATTGAATGAAAGGTTTTATGTATACCTATTAAATCATTAAAATTGGATGAAGGCTTGGTCCTTCATTTCTTTAAACGGATGGCCGGTCATTCCCTATGTTCTTCGTATCGATGTGTGTTCTGAGAACTATAAGGAGAAATGAATTTTTTTTTTTGGAGTATTTTCTAGACTGCATATTAAAAAGGAAAAAGCTTAGCTGACTATCCCACCTAGTCAGATGGTGGGACGGTCAACTATTTACCATAAATAGTTAGCTAAAACCGGATCACACTTCACACTTTTTATTTTACTTTTATGTATTTTTTTTTATTATAAGCTAAAATTTGAAAATAAAATATACAAGATAATTATATTTTTATTCGCGTGATAGCACCACACATCCGCATGATATGTTTGTCACCCAAAAGTCTACATCCGACATGAACGCACCACACATCTGCATGATATATTTGCCAGCCAAAAGCCCACGTTTGACATATACGCACCATATATCCGCTTGATATACTTGTCAATTGGATATGTTTCATTAGAACCATGATTGTGTAGGACCTTTTATAATTTTGTTTAGTTTTAGCTTACAATAAAAACACATAAAAGTAATATATATATATATATATATATATATATATGTATGTTTGTGTGTGTGTGTGTGAGAAGTGAAACCGGATCAACAAGTGATCCTCTTTCAGCAAACAATATTTATGGTAAATAGTTGATTGTCCAACCGTTTGACTGGATGGGACAGTCGGCTTAGCCAGCTCGTATTCAAAATGATGCGTTTTGGAGACTATTACTAAAATGGACTCGACTCATATTAAGGTTCGATTTGTAGTTCTCTATGTGCTCTTAGAACTATGAGTTGTGTCCAACGTTCTTTAAATTGCAAAATCGTTCGAATTTATTAATGACTATGTCGAAGGTGATATAAGTCACCATCAAAACGTGAGTTAGCCTTCGAAGCGATACTCTCCGGACAATATGGGATCTAAAGTGTCTCGCTCCTTTAACAAAATAATAATAATAATAATATCGAAATTGCTACAAAAAATATAAAAGATCAAAGTGCCGACAATCTATGTGTTCAAAGTTCGAAATGAACGTGCATGAGCCTTCCAAGTAGGGTGGGTAGTGATGGGACCTGGTCTCAAAATGAGCTTTCGAAAGAGCTGGTCAAGTTTGTGGGGATTATATGATGACCAATTTATTAACTCAAATTTAGTGACTGGAGAATGATTTTCACGCTCTCATGCATCGGGTATGATTGTACTGTTAGGAAATTTAATTGAATGGGATGAACAACAGAATCAAACTCTAAGGCATGATAACACTCTCTTTAAAAAATTATTTATCCCACAACGTTACTAATGGCTCTTGGCAAATATTCTTTTCGTGTCCGAAAAGTAGTTAATTCTCATAAACCTGTTCGTGTCCAATAACGGTTAATTCGGACATACCTTTTCATGTCCGAATAACCGCACATTCACACACACCCCAACTCATGTTAAAAAAAATTGCTAATTCGGACAGATGCAACCTTTCATTGTCCGAAAACTGTCTCGTCTGAAAAATTGCAAGTCTTCACTATCCGAAATTAATACAAAATTCTAAATTAAATAATAAAAATAAAAAAAATAGAAATTAATTTCAATTCCTACGTGAACAAAGTAGCGATGGAAATGCTCTTTGGTCCCACGCATCTGCTTCCAGCTTGTGGCCTCTTACAAGTGCCGTACATTAAAAATCAGTAAGCTACGACAGAAAAGACCTTCATCACGAAATGTTTGCTCCAAGTCGACGACTTCTTACGATGCACTTATCCACGGTCTTTGTTTCTGGGGACATGTGGAAGCATCATTTCATATTTCGACGATCATCATAACAAGTCGTAAAGCCATTTTTGTATGTTCACAATATTAGAATAAAAGTACCATAACAATAGATATTTACGTCGTAATAAGTCGTCAACCCTATTCGCTTGTTCTGTGACTTAGTTCGATTTGTCCTTTTTAACAACAGGCAATAAAAAATCGAACAACACATACGATCGGTACTGATAGTATTTTTAAAAGAGTTTTGTGTGTTCTATTTTAGTAGGCTATTTTTAGATCAAGATGGTTTATGGATCTTTAACTTTGTAGCTCTTTATTGATGAGTCATGCACTACTTATTTAGTAAGGCGTTAGTAAGTTTCTCATAGGGATGGCATTTCACCGACCATACATAAGAACTTTCAAAGAAGTTGGACTAACTTAATGTGACGTTAATAAGTAACTTATATGTTGGAAGTACACTAACCAAGTCTGTAAAATGCGAGGAAAGTTGCTTACTTTTGAGATGTTTGGTAAATTTGTTGAAGAAATGGTATTTTTCTAACCACACGTGTAAAATGTAAAAGCAGTTGGTAATTTTACTAACTCATATAATTGAGGAAAAGTGTCAAAAAAGTCTTAAACATATTGTATTGGTGCATGTTAAGTCCTAAATCTTTTTATTGGTGCGAATTTAGTCATAAACCTTTTGCATTAATGCCAATCAAATCCGTTCGGTCAATTTTAGTTTGAATTTGTTGACATGGATGCTAGCAATCCAACGTGGCATGGCCGGCATTGACGTGAACTTTTTTAAATATTTTTTTGATACTTTCTTTAATTTTCAAATAAATTTTGTACCTTTTTTCTTTCTGTTCCTTTCTTCTTCTTTCTGTCTTCATTCTTTTGCCTTCCCTCTTCTTCATTGCAGGTGGCCGGTCACTGTCCAGCCGCACTCGAGACGACTGGCCTCGCTGGCCAAGGACGAGCACCAGTGAGGGCAAGCCTTGTTGCGGCCGACCCTTGCCTAGGTCAGGGCGGCCTCAACCAACGTCATTCATGACCTTGATTTGCTTTCTATGCGAATACATTTTTATTCATCAGTTCCAACTTACCAAGGATCCATCGACAGACATGTTATTCTGAAAAGTTACTACATCTAACGAATGATCAACTCCCGAGTCTTGTCAGTGCACCAAATTCTTTCCTCTCGCAATCAAAAGGCAATCACATCGAAGTACTTTCTTTTTAACAAACTTGGCATAATTGGAGATTACTCTTGCCAACAGCTTTGGCGAAAATATCCATCAAATATTGCCATTGCAAAGCAAGGCTACCAAACACAGCAATTATCAGCATAAATTTTTACCATTAACATCAAGATGTGCGCAATCATAGAGTATAAATTTTTACCATTAATTAACTGCCCCAAATTAAACATTAAATAGATGTTAAGTCTGGATTGTAGTGTCGCCAGTCGCCAATGCTTGAGAAATGCAATCTGTTCCTGCATATATACTTCGCTTAGCATGAGAGTAAGAGATCAGAATCGATTGATGGGGAAGCAGGTGTGTTAGCTTGCCAGCTTTGGCCTTATGCATCTCATTTTCAAGACATAAATTATTAGAGCAAACGGAATACATGAAATAGCTTTGCATCCATGAGGACCACGGCTTCTGTCCTGCTTTTCATAATTACCGACGTCACAGCAAATTTACCAATGTCCAACAAAATTACCGACATCTATGAGGACCACTGCTTCTGTCCTGCTTTGTATCTATGAGGACTTACAAATGTTTCGTTCTTGCTTGACACAGACTTCTACAGTCCCGTGCGCTTAAATGTTGAAAAATCTGCGTCCTGGTAAAGTTTTTATGTCACCGGTAATTTTCCGTACTGTTGGTAAAACAAATATCAGTGTTTAGTTGCTTGTGTTATCAGTTCACCCGTTAGTACGTTACCAATATTACCGGGATTTTACAAACGTTCAAATAAAATAGTCTATTACCAAACTCCTCGGAAATTCTGCAAGGATCATTAGTACTGTACTTACATGCTTCTTAGTAATTTTGCAAGTACCACAGTGGAATACTAAAATTTATCAGCATCCCACGTGAATTACTAAGATAACAACTTATTCTAATCTTAGTTGTCATATGCGTGAATTGGGTCGGGTTTGGGTCTAGTTGAATGTGGTCCGACCTATATTGATGTATTTAATCCGTTTTGACCCATTTTTACATAGTACAAATTTAATGACTCTTACCCGATTTTACTCATACTCAATCCTACTTATACCCAACGCATACCAGATTCATATTTTTTTAAACATTTTTATATTTAACTAAATTATATAATACTTGTTCCAATAATTTGATAAAAAATAACATTGCTAAAACACTTTTATGATATTTTTTTATTATTCCCTCCTTCGTCCCTCCTCCTCCTGCAACTCCTCCTCTGTCCGCCAGTTGCAGGGCTTCGGCTGTCCCGGAGACTATAGCTCAGCCGATTCAGGTCAGCATGAGCTCGCTCGAGGCCAGCAAGCTCGCGGTTCGCTAGATCCCAGCAACGATAACCCCACGATAGCTCAATCAGCCTCCGGTGGACTGGCCAGCGTCAGTCCTCCACGACAATGATAAATTGACCAAAAATTGATCCAAAACAGCACATATGGAAGACAAAGCAGCAAACTGATAACCGAATACAACCCTGACACGTACTAAAATGGCTTTAATATGGACCGGACAGAGACGATTTCGGGAGACGGCTTTGGTGTACAAAACAGGGGAGGAGATGAACGATTCGTTCGATCCCGGTGAGGTGAAAAACGAACCACCAAACTACTATAAAAGAGGTCTACTATCGTCAAAATGACATAGCAACTAGACGCAAGGCTCGCCGGACCGAGGAAAACGGCAGCCTCGGTGCGGCAACCCCTCGGTTTACAAACAGAGCACCGAGAGGGAAAGGTAGAGGGACCAACCTGCTCAAAGCTTCTTCCAACGATTGGCGACGATGGTTCGAGGATTGTTAAGTTGAATTACCCATCGCTGCTTCCTCTAAGCTCCAAGGCAACCGCCATGAGGAGGAGAAAGCTCGGGTGATCTTCCTATGTGTTAGTCACACTCGGCCTCGCAGGAGGAGGAGGAAACGGAGAAGAAGACTACAGTGGGGTGTGGGCTCGTAGAGTTGAAAAATGGGTTACCCATATTTTAACATGTTGTTTTGGGCTTCATTTTTTTTTTTCAACTGTAACGGCCTTGGGCCCCACGCACTTCCGCTGCGCCACTCTGCAAGATATTGTCTGCTTTGGACACACAGTCCTCACGGTTTTGTTCACCCAAGCCTTATAAAGGCTTCCCAAAACCTCCTCCTAGGCAATGCGGGACTAGAGGAGTTGTGACAAACTCCCCCCCTCAAAGGCACAGCATCCCCGTTGTGCCCTCTAGCACCGCCGAGCGCCTGTTGTGGGCCCACACGCGATCAAAGGTCGGCTCTGATACCAACCGTAAAGGCCTTGGGCCCCACGCGCTTCCGTTGCGCCACTCTGCAAGATATTGTCCGCTTTGGACACACGGTCCTCACGGTTTTGTTCCTTCGAGCGTCGCCCATACAACGCCCGGAAAACGCGTCTTGCAAGTCTAAGGGCACCCAAGCCTTATAAAGGCTTCCCAAGACCTCCTCCTAGGCAATGTGGGACTAGAGGAGTTGTGACATCAACCCATTTAACCTATTTTAGAAAAAAAGTGAATTACTTATGTAGAAATGGACCTCCTCAAACTGAGTTATAAAATGGGTACATGACCCATATTGCCGGCTCTAAATCTTACGAACGTGATTCACAAACTACTAAAGCTACAAGGGATTTGTTAGAAAGTCCAACCCAAAAGCATGTATGGAATTTGTTAGAAAGTCAAATCCAAAAACTTATGTTGATAAAGAGCATGAAGATAACCAAAACAGTCTTGAACATATTGCAATTGTGCCGATCTAGTCCTGAATTTTTTTTCAATCAATTGAATTCTAAACCTTTTATATTTGTGTCAATTCAGTCCATCTAGCTAACTTTAGATAGCTAATGTTTTTCAAAATTTTTGATTGATTTTATGTTTTCCTTTAATTTTTTTTTCTTTCCTTCTTGTTTTGTGCTTGTGGCCGGAGAGGTGGATGGCAAGGGTTGCGAGCAAAAGTGGCCATGGACACACTAGCCACGGGCTAGGCCGCCTTTGCCCGCCGTCGCCGAGGGTGAGGCTGGGCTAGGGCCGTGACCCTCATCGGCCACAAGCATAAAACAAAGAAGTAAGAAAAAAATTTAAAGAAAAAATAAAATTTTTTATAAAATTAGTAAAACTACTATTAAAAAATGTCTACGCAGTGTCACCCGTGTCACATCGGTGTAGCCAGCCAAAATTGTCCATATAAACCGAATTGGCATAAATTTAAAAAATTTATTACTCAATTGGCAAAAAAAAAAAAAAAAAAGAGTTTAAGATTGAGTTAGCATAATTACAATAGTTTTACGATAGTTTTGGTAATTATCCTGATAAATAGCATTTAAGACCTAATTTTGAGCGATGTGAAGCATGGATGAAATTTTACTAATGGGAGTGGACTGACATGCATGAAAGAGATAATATCGGCTATGATACGAAGTTGGAAAGTCCCAAAAAAAAAAAAAACTTAAGTTCATAGGTGAAGGGAAACGACATGTATATAAAACCCATTGGCATGCGATGTGATAATATTTTAATGGAGTTAACCTATAATTTAATGAATTACCACCTTTATCAAAATTTCGCAATTAGTATCAGTAGATAAACTATATTGTAAGGAATTTACCTTTGTCCAAATGAATTAATAAATTATGTACCTTTTTCAAAATTTACAGTGTGGTTCGTAAATTACCAAAAATCTAATTAATTTACCAACACCAAATTAATTTGTGAGAATTCGTTTGGAGAGAGAATGCTCTCCGAGAAAGGCGGGGACTAGGTGAACCTTGTGCAAGGTTTGTTTAACCTGGTCAAAGTTAAGCTTGATGTTACGGGTTTGACCCTGTCCAGCTCCAAACTGTCTGGTTCGGATCCAGCACTTCGAAGAGCCTCACATGTTTTCTTTTGTTTGCCTTCTTTGCCAGATCACGACCACCCCAATTACAACATTGAACCAAAATAACTAGTACGAAGTGAATTAAATGGATAGAGTCAACTAGATAGGGGAAGGAATGTTAGAGGAGCGGTACCTCTTTTCTCCTACGTTCATATATGGGTTGGTCATCAAATTCGTTTGGACATAATAACATGTGCTTATGTTGTAACATGAGTCCACCCTACATCATAGCTAATTATCTATCTAGATTAAAAGAATTGATCCACAGGAGTGTCCTCGTAACCTCTGTGACAATATGTCATAAGAACAAACCGTTTAGTCGTAACATGCTCATTTTTTCTTTCGGTAGATACATGTGGTCAATCAATTTATCCGCGCTTCACCGAAAAGAAAAACAGAATAACTACATTTGTATATTCCAACATGACCGGTACACGAACAGCTTCACAATCCTCCCCCGTGCATGACCGGTGCTCGATCCATAGTGATTCCACTTTGGAAGTTTCGCCTGAATTTAGGAATTAATACCCTTGATTTGCTGGGCAGATCCATGGCCAGAATCTCCGATTACATGGGAATACATTGTGCTAAATTGTTGTGTTTAAAGAAAGCAAACTAGAAGCCATTCTCCAGAGGAACATTTCATCAGTTCATTTACGAGAATTTTCCAAGATCATCGGACTGAGCCACAAGCCAGATTTAACGAGCTCGGAGTAGGATGAGAAGAAGCGTGCATTTCCTTCGATTTTCTCCCTCGTTTGGGAGTAAAGCGATGTTTCCACCCCCTGTAAATACCTGCATCCAAGGGTTTGTCGGAACCTGTCAGCGGTCTGTCCATGTCCCTCAACCGAATCAGGTGTTGAAAAAAAGTTCCACATACCTTCAGAAAGAAAAGGTGGAGAATTTCTAGTCATCCTGATATTTGTGCCGGTGAGTTATGTGGGGGATATGAGTGATCTTGTACCAGTCCTCACCTGCATCTTTTTTACACCTCTCCTGCAATTCTGGGCAACCTTGGATTCTTAGGTGAGTAAGGGATGCCAGCCTTCGCATTCCTTTGGGTAATGATGTCAGCGAGGGGCACCCGACGATTGTTAGGTGAGTAAGGGCTCCAAGCTTTCCCATTCCTTCAGGTAACGACGTCAGCGATGGGAAATAATTGAGTTCGAGCTGCTGGAGCGATCCAAGGCACTCCATCCGCTTCGTTAGAGCCTTCATATTGCAGAGGGTAATTTCAAGACGCTCGAGATTTCTGACCTGTAGAAGCCACTGTGGGAGAGATGCTAGCTCGAGAAGGCCAAAGATCACAATGGATCGGAGATTCTGAAGTCCTTGGAAATCCAAGATGTTGCTGCTTTCGTCTTTGGATAAATCGAGATTCTCGCAGCCATAAATCTGCAAGATTTCCAGACTCTTCAACTTATTAAGGCCAAATATCTGATTTACCAACGCCGGGTTGACATTGGACAGAATTAAGTCCTCAAGATGTGGAGTTAGTGGCATGGCTTTCAAGCTCTCACATCCACGAATCTCTAATTTCAATAGACTAGGAAATGATGCTGTTAAAGTGGATGGATGGTCTGACTCAATGTATTCCAATTGGGTCAGCTCCCGAATCCATAAAGACTGGAGGAGGTAGTTGGCCCAGGGGAGGGAGATGTTTATGTTGAAAAATATGTCTCGAGTTTGAGCTCGAACGAAATCCGATGATGTATTGTGTGGATGCTCCAGCACATGAAAGAACGAAAAAAAAGATTGGCGCATATATTCGCCGGTGGATATGTGTTCACGTGAAAGAAAGAGAAAAGGGGAAAGTGCAATCTTTGACTTTCACCGAATTTTGTGGATATTTGTTCACAGTGGACTCCTTGAAGCTAACACAATGAAAGAAATAAACAAGAAGAAAAGAGAAGATAAGATTTGCTTTCTTGTTTGTTGAAAAGGTTGCGTGCAAGAAAGGAGAAAGTCCAAGTTTTGGATGTTGATCGTGTACATGGATTTCCTAATCCTAGTCCATGTTGAGTCGGCCAACGAACATCCCTTCTTGGAGGTATATTTATCATTCGTGAACTTGGCCGTAACTAAGGCCTTGAAGCGCCATCCTTAAACGAGTGCTTGACGTGGGTTTCTTCGTGGAATTACATCAATAATTATTATGTTCTAGTCGGGAAATTCTTGAGGTAAGAATTTGTGTTTTAATTTTTTTGTGAGATTGAGAGATTATATCGCTAGAAATTGAAGGCTAAACACTGCGTGCGTTAATGGCTGTAATTGGGGCTTGGGAAACACCGAGAGTGTTTGTTGACGCCTAAATTTTGACTAATCTATTTTTTGCATAAAAATTATAAAAAATCATCTCACATATTTATTTTTAACGTACATTGCATTGGCATATAATTGGGCAAGCAGAACACTTAATTTAGCATGCGTCTAGACTAGGCACGGGATGGAAAAATACACCGAGAAGATTTGAAACTTCGGGGACTGTATTGCAAATACTTGAAACTTCAGGGACTGCATTGCAAATACCAAGAGAAGATGAAGAAGGGAAGATGATGAAGGGAAGAGAATTGAGAGAGAGAGTAGAAGAGAATTGAGAGAGTTTTTTAGGAGAAGTGGAAGAGAATTGAGAGAGAGAGTAGAAGAGAATTGAGAGAGTTTTTTAGGAAGAGTGGAAGAGAATTGAGAGAGTTTTGAGAGAGTTTTTGAGAGGAATTTTTAGAGAGGAAAAAGAGAGTTCTTGAGAAAAATCAGAAGAGAAAATTCGAGAGTGAAGAAAAGTGTTTTAGTCGAGCATCATCTTCGACGAGTCCCGACACATATTTCGCCCCTCGCAACCCAACAACGCCATTGCTTGCCATTTTCGACGACAGCCGCGTTCTTCCAGCTCCGAGATCTTGAAGGGAACTATAACGTGTATGTGAGTAAGATTTTGTGTAATAGAAGGTAATCCTTTCCATCTCGATCTACAAAAATGTAATCGTTTGGTGTGAACATTCGTTTGTTTATTTTAGACATGCCACGTGTTCCAAATTTTAGCATTATTACATGTTAATTTATTTCTGTAAATACTCGTGATTGGCTGCGTTTTCTTTCTTTCTAAATCACCCATGGTGTATATCGTACAAAGTTCAATGTTTTACATCCCCATAAAAAAGAAGAAAAAAACCAAAAAAATTGCATCTTTGAATTTCAAGTAAAATCCATCAAAATTGCCAAATCAAATATTTTTCATGAAAATGGTACCGAAAGGGCGTTAGAGAAATCTGACGTAACCAAATCCCCGAATTCAAAATCTCCGGTTCGCGGAAATAAGATAGTTTTCTCCCGCTATTTTATTTAGGTTTCTAATCAACCTACCGAAAATGATTAGTGGCGACTCCAATTCAAAACACGTTGCATGTTAATTATTTGAATCTTAAGTTGCGATTTGGTATGGACTTGGGAGAGTCCGAGTTAGGTTAGTTAATTAATTAACCCGATAATCCATTAGCCCGAAAATAAACCCGATTATATTTTTTAGGTCGCGACAGCTTGGCGACTCCACTGGGGACCCAAAGAGGACTTAGGCCAGATAATTTCATGAAAAAGAAATCACTTGATTTGGTAAACTTTGGTTGAATTCTCATTCTTAGGTGTTAAATGTTTTTGCAGATTGGGAGTTATAAGGGAATGAGTGATCGGCTAACCCTTTGTTTTGCAGGCTTGATGAATTGGAATTGTGATTTAACTTTTGAATCATTGAAGCGGTGTTTGCCTTTAATTGTTGTGCATGATTTATCGTATTTGCACTACACTGCACATAACCCGTGACCGGACCTGGGTCACAGTAATAATTTTAAGATGGTATTTAGATGGTTCTTTAACCTTGGTGGTAAGGTTTCGCTAAAGGTTATCCCATCTGGATCCCGAAATTTTTTTCCAAAAAATGGCTCAAGGGTTGTTCTCATGCACGTGAGGCTACGATGCATGATAATTGCCCTTGTCGACCGAACCAAGCCGAAGTGATTGAACCCGACTAGTCATGACTATTGTACGCGAGGCTGCGACTAGTCATGATGATTGCGCGCGAGGCTGCGACATGTCGTTTCGTTCATCATTTCACTTTGCAAAAGCCTTTTGGATAGATAGAATAAGATTTAAACTCACAATTCATGCGCATGTCTTTGTGATTGACATTTTCTTCCTATGAACGGTAATTTCTTGTCTCTTTTACCCTATTATCTCATTTTTATTTTGAGCTGGTCCATGGTTTAGGAGTATCGTTGTCTTATTTCCAATTTCGCACTTTGCTTCCGTAGCTTTTACAATTTCATCGGTTGTCCTCATTTCTGATTTGGCTTGTTCTTGTTGTGCGATTTTTACTAAATTATACGATCGAGCTTTGAGTAAGTGCCAAACACGAAAGTTGTAGACCTATGTTTCAACTAATATCCTACAAAATTTCAGAATTAAATTCATAATTTAAGACGGCCTTTCGTTTTTTCAACTACCTGCGGTTATAACAGTTTTCTGAATGTGATTTTTTGGAAAAACACATTAAACTGATTTGACCCGTGCATTTCTAGTCCGATTGGCCAACATAAAAGTTGTTCATCATCTTCTCAACTACAAGCTCGTAAAATTTGGACATGTTTTGATCAACGTGCGAATTAATATGAATTTTTTCGTAAAAGCGGATAAACTGAAAATTACATGTTTCAATCCTTTGGTCATAATCACTTTGTTCGTTTGAGTCTAGAGGGATGCCATGGGCCGGCTCGCTATTCTTGCTCCCTGTACTCATTTTGGGTTTGTTACTGTGTACAGGTAATTTATCACGGATCCTCCACATATCACCCGATCGTAGCAAAAAGGATGGCCGACATCAACGCCACCGTTAGTGCTGCCCTGGATGAGAAACTTGGCTCCTTGACCGAGCGCTTTGAAGGGATGATGTCCCGAAAGATGGAGGAAATGATGGCCGCCTTTGCCGCCAAACTTCAATCATCCACCTCCAGCCCGCCGCTAACCATTCCTGCTCTAATTCCTCCTACGGACAACGTCGGTAAAGCCCTAGAAGCTACTCCCTATCCGACAATGCCGCTAGAGGATGTGATCATCACAGGCGTGAACTCGAGCACGCCGCCCGTAGTCCCAATCCCTCAAGCCAACCCCGTGGCCCCCGGGTTGAATGGTGATACGGTCAAACTGTTGGCCCAAATGGAACAGAGGATCCGAGAGGTTGAGGGGACTCACAACATACCCCAGATTGACCTGTCTGTTTTTTTCAAAGGTCACGGTGCCAGAGAAGTTCAAGATGCCCGACTTTGAGAAGTATGATGGAACTTCCAACCCGGTTCAGCACGTCCGGATGTACCAGGCAAGAATGAATAAGCATGCGACCAACGGTCCCTTAATGGTTCAGACCTTCCAGGCTAGTTTAAAAGAAGCTGCCATGAGATGGTATACGGACTATGAGATCTACCGGATGGATGATTGGGAGAAGGTAGCTAATGCTTTCATCAAACATTTCAGCTTTAACTTGGACGTGCTCACCACCAGAGAGGACCTTGAGCAGCTTGAGATGAAAAAGGAAGAAACAATCAAGCAATATGCCACCAGGTGGAGGAACGTGGCATCTCAACTGAAACCAGTCCCTCCCGAAAGGGAACTCATGAAATTGTTTGTTTCCACCCTGCCGCCGGTTATGAGAACTCGAATTTTGGGATCTGCTGCCACGTCATTCAGCCATCTCATCGCAATGGCTGAAGAAATCGAGAACGGCATGAAGAAAGGTTGGTACGGTGATGTCGCCATGATGACTAAGAGGTTTGTGGTAAGGAAAGACAAGGAGTCGGCCCCACGAGTCAACATGACCTACAGCCAAAAACCCACGACCCGCACGCCGCCGTACATGCATTCCTAATCAACAGCAGGCTAATTTCGGCATGCAACGACAAAGAGGGAATCAACGATCTCCTCGGCGGTTTACCCCTCTACCGGGAACCCCGTCGCAGTACTTGCGGTTCGCGTAAGAGAGGTTTATCGACTTCCGAGCCTCTACGACCCAAGAATACGAGCTTGCCGAGATATGATCCATCGAAGAAATGTGATTACCACTTGCGGGGAGCTTGGACATGACAACGATGGCTGTTTTTATCTGAAGCATCGGATTCAAGATCTCCTGGATTCTAAAGCATTCTCATTCCAAGGCAACAAACAGCCAAATGTCCGTAATAATCCTTTGCCGATCATTCCGGTAAAGTTAATGCTGTATTCGGGCTGGGAATCGACAGGTTGGTGCTAGTAAGGATGAAGGAGTCTTCGATATCGCCGGTTGTTTTGATGATGTAACCATTGCTGCTATATCTGAAGACGGAGCGCATAAGGAGGAACCTTACCCGGCGCCTAAACCTTCCAAATCATTCATTAATGCCATATGTGATGATCCACTGGAGGGTTTAGATTCAGAGTAACATCTTTATGTTTATGCAATCCCCTACGTGGGACATTTTCTGTTTCCTTTAGGTTTTGGATCGCATTTGGATTTCTATTCTGTCTTGCACTCTTGGATTTTCTTTCCTAGAAGATGTAATTTCATATCAATAAAATTGCACCATTTTTCGAATCTTGTTGAAGTATCCCAAACCAACCCGATGACGATAACCAACGACCAACAAGTTTGTCATCATGGTAAGAACCGAGGCTTGGGCTTCTTCAAGAATTCATGTCCCACGGTTTTGAAAAAATAAAAATAAAAAAAAGTTCTTCAAAAAAAATCGTACCGCAATTAAGCCCCGTTTATCCTTTTGATTTTGTTACTTTATGTTTCAAGGGGAGGGGAACTTAGTGGATTCAGAAGTATACGACCTAGATGAGTCCAGTCCAGATTATGAGGAAATTCGTCGGGATTTCGAACGACATGAGGAGATCAAGCCCTTGACCGGTGAACAAACTGTCTCGGTCGACCTAGGCGATGCGGAAAACCCTAAAGATGTTAAGATCGGGGCAAACCTTTCCAAAGAGATGACCGAGCGCTTGACTAAGCTCCCCGAAGGATTACCGGGACATTTTCGCCTGGTCCTATGCAGATATGCCCGGTCTTGACCGTTCCATTGTCGAACATTGTTTGCCGACGGATCTTTCGGCTAAGCCGGTGGTGCAAAAGTCAAGGAGGGCCGGACTAGAATTGGTCCGTAAGATCAAAGAGGAAGTCATGAAGGGTTTGAATTGTTCTCATTCATGGACGGTTTCTCCGGGTACAATCAGATCCCGATGAATGTCAATGACAAGTTGAAAATCACCAACACCACAGCTTAGTGGTCGGAGGAATGATAGTGGTCCGAGGCGTCTCGGGTTCGATCCTAGGATTTGGCGTCAATGTACAAAGATTAATAAAAATCTTTTTACTTCGCAGTTCAATGCCGATTGAAGCTCAGCCCAGATGGTTACAAAACCGGAGAGATAACATCACAAACATACAATCCGATCCAGATGAATCGATCTTTTCAAATTCAAAATTTACAAGGAATACGTACAAGGGTAAAGCGGTATCGTTTCAACTCGTTTAGAACATGAGAACGTACATTGATGCTTTCCCTTTTGATTTTTACAGGGTCTTTGCCTTTCCGGATAGGGAAGTATCCCTTCTCCCTAAAATTAATGAAATGAGAAATTCCTGGAGCCTTTGACAATCTCATGTCTCGAACCGGATAATGAAGTTTTGCAACTTATTTGCATGAGCGGGGGCAACTCACGATCCACGCCCTAAGAAGTTTCTTATGTGCTTGCGAATTCTGTCCACCAAGATAAAAAGTTGCTGCATTTTACATGCTCAAAAACACTTATACATTGCATAGTTTGCGCATGACTGTTCCTCATGTTTAATTTACCAACTCTGAATAAGGAACATGAACCGCATAAGATACATCGAATGTATGGAATGGGGCAGGGCAGGATGATGAAAGGCAATCTTTTTCCAAACACGTCCCATTTTTTCAGGCGAGATGAACGGTGGCCAAATTCCGCATTCCTCGAGGTAAAGAGTTTTCTCGCAAAAGGTACGATAACCGAAGTGACGGAGGCGTTCATTTCTCTATCCTAAACACTACAAGTTATCCATTGATTACCCCTTTTGAGCGGTGGTTTCATTTCTTTACCCCCGTCAAGAACCACCCTACATCGGGGTCCAGACGAGTTAATTCTAACAGCAACACGAGGTAAATGGTTAGAAATTTTCTTGCTCGGACTAACATTAATCAAGGGTGTTTCTTTGCATTTATACTCGAATTTTAATTCAAGTGCCTTAGGATGATGAAGAGCATTCACTTCTCTATCCTATACACTTCATTCTTTGCATAGCCCACTTGAGCCCGCAAATTCATTTCTTAAACCCCCGTTGGTGATCATTTGCTCATTCCAAAGGCGAAGATAGCATTTTCCCAAGGATTAGAATTGGAGATGGTCGAGTCAACAGAGAATTCCCGAATGATCACTATGCTTGTTGTAATTCCTGGTTCAAAGTCATGGGATTGTAAAAAAAAGGAGAGGCAAACTCAGCTTAAAGGAGAAGGGCCCGCTCTAAAAAAAAAACAAAAAACAAAAAAACAAAAAAAAAGCAAAATAAAGAGATGTCGAAGGGCTCTCAAAGAAAAAGGAAAAGAAATCTTTTCTCGAAAAAAAAGAAGAAAAAAGAAAAATGAGAGTCGGGAGTAAGAAAAGCAAAGGCCGATCTCATATGAAAATTACAAGCATAGGAAAAGCAAAGTGCCTACCAAAAGTAAGGCCAATGCACATTCATTTGTAAAGTACTTCTGAATTTTGAATGTACATTTTTGCATGTTAAGTTGTAAATTCCATGTACATATTTGCATTGTGTCTCTTGCAAATCCTTGACAGACACTTGTTGTGAAGAAGACTCCCCAAGAAATCGGTTTGTAAAGTGCAATTTTCAGTAGAAAACTACCATCCCTCATTCAATGATGGTATTCTTTCTCAAGACATTTCAGAAGACCAAGATCGGTGACTAGTCGGCGATGATCACCAACGTCAAGCCCCTTCTCATTTAATTTCTGAGCCAAAACGAGCCTTTTCGTTCCTCGGTCCCCAATCCTAGCCTACGTTATAACCCTCCAAAGTCTCTTCTGATTAGGGCACTTGAGTTAACGTAGAGTTAAATGATTTTAAGCATCACTCGAAGAAGTTCGAGCAAGATTATTTCTCTCTCATTTTTGCAGGATTCTTGACTTGTAAATCCGGAGCAAATGATGAAGAAATTCATTTCAGCAAACCTTGACTCAACTAGAGTCCCCTTTGTAAACCTTTGACCTAGCCCTCATTACGGTCCTAATCAAGACCTCCAGATCGGCTCGGTCGTATCAATTGCGAGATTACTTGGATCCTTATCGAATGCGATGATGGAAAGATTGAGTGATTTCTCTTGAATCCCTGCAGACGGGATAAATAGCTTTTCTCGAGAGTGAGAGAAAGCCCTTTCGGATCGAAGTCCCCCATTCAGCTCACATTCGAGGTATTCGTCATGTGAGAACCTCCCTGGACAAAATTGGTAATGCAAACTTGATGAGAATGGTTATGCATGAACCATAGTATGAGTGATTGCATTATACTCATTGTTGAATATGTTTGTGTGTGTTACCTCTGACATTCTATGATAGGTAATACATTCCCGATGTTCGAGTTCCCTCCCAAGGTCTCGAAATTCATCCAAGGATTATTGAATGAGCAAGTTTTTTGGCAAATGCCTACCGTGTACGATACGGCAATCTGTTTCGTTCCTTGATTAATCGTTTGGAGAACCCGGGTAAGTTTTCTGAATCCCTTTTCAAATTAACAACTCTTCTGATGATAGTTGTTATGATTCAATTCGTGCAATATGCCCCTTTTGTACTTATCGATTCCATTCGATGGTGCTCCTATCAAATATTGTTCAATTCGGGCAATATGCCTCTTCTATCAGGTCGTGAAGACATATGCACCGGCGATCTTGACATCTTATCAAATCATAACGACGTAGCTCTTATGATTTCGGTCTCGAAAAACCAGGTCGTGAAGACATATGCACTGGCGATCTTGACATCTTATCAAATCATAACGACGTAGCTCTTATGATTTCGGTCTCAAAAACCCAGGTAAGTTTTCTGAATCCCTTTTCAAATTAACAACTCTTCTGATGATAGTTGTTATGATTCAATTCAGGCAATATGCCCCTTTTGTACTTATCGATTCCATTCGATGGTGCTCCTATCAAATATTGTTCAATTCGGGCAATATGCCTCTTCTATCAGGTCGTGAAGACATATGCACCGGCGATCTTGACATCTTATCAAATCATAACGACGTAGCTCTTATGATTTCGGTCTCGAAAACCCAGGTCGTGAAGACATATGCACCGGCGATCTTGACATCTTATCAAATCATAACGACGTAGCTCTTATGATTTCGGTCTCAAAAACCCAGGTAAGTTTTCTGAATCCCTTTTCAAATTAACAACTCTTCTGATGATAGTTGTTATGATTCAATTCGAGCAATATGCTCCTTTTGTACTTATCGATTCCATTCGATGGTGCTCCTATCAAATATTGTTCAATTCAGGCAATATGCCTCTTCCGTCAAGTCGTGAAGACATATGCACTGGCGATCTTGACATCTTATCAAATCATAACGACGTAGCTCTTATGATTTCGGGTCCAGATCACGAAGACGTATGCACCGGTGATCTTGACCTTTAGTCGGCTCATAATGACATAGCTCTTATGATTTTCGGCTCCTTTATCAAATCATGAAGACATATGCATCGGCGATTTCAACATTTAATCAACTCACAACGACGTAGCTCTTGTGAACTTGATTTCACTTCTTTCGACTCACAACGACGTAGCTCTTGTGATCTCGAACGACACACATATTTTGCGCTGTCTCGCATTAGGGAGAAGTCTCTGATAACAGATAGGCCAAATACCTTAAGGTCCTCGTGTTTGCAAGAAACCGAGGAATTAAGGGATTCGTCGCCTTACGAGGTATTTGATAAAACATGTATTCTCGTATGCGATCCATGTGCAGGTTTCTCTAACATGAAAAACGAGAAGTTTTGACACATGTTATTTACTGTCTTGCATATCATGCATCACTTCATTACATAAAAAATGGGATTAAAACTCCCGCCAAAAAGTTCATCCATAATTTGCACTGTCAAAATTTAGGATTCAATTTTGTCTTTGAGCGGAACCTCTACGAGCCTCCACTCAAAGAGGGGCAGCTGTTGACGCCTAAATTTTGACTAATCTATTTTTTGCATAAAAATTATAAAAAATCATCTCACATATTTATTTTTAACGTACATTGCATTGGCATATAATTGGGCAAGCAGAACACTTAATTTAGCATGCGTCTAGACTAGGCACGGGATGGAAAAATACACCGAGAAGATTTGAAACTTCGGGGATCGTATTGCAAATACTTGAAACTTCGGGGACTGCATTGCAAATACCAAGAGAAGATGAAGAAGGGAAGATGATGAAGGGAAGAGAATTGAGAGAGAGAGTAGAAGAGAATTGAGAGAGTTTTTTAGGAGAAGTGGAAGAGAATTGAGAGAGAGAGTAGAAGAGAATTGAGAGAGTTTTTTAGGAAGAGTGGAAGAGAATTGAGAGAGTTTTGAGAGAGTTTTTGAGAGGAATTTTTAGAGAGGAAAAAGAGAGTTCTTGAGAAAAATCAGAAGAGAAAATTCGAGAGTGAAGAAAAGTGTTTTAGTCGAGCATCATCTTCGACGAGTCCCGACACATATTTCGCCCCTCGCAACCCAACAACGCCATTGCTTGCCATTTTCGACGACAGCCGCGTTCTTCCAGCTCCGAGATCTTGAAGGGAACTATAACGTGTATGTGAGTAAGATTTTGTGTAATAGAAGGTAATCCTTTCCATCTCGATCTACAAAAATGTAATCGTTTGGTGTGAACATTCGTTTGTTTATTTTAGACATGCCACGTGTTCCAAATTTTAGCATTATTACATGTTAATTTATTTCTGTAAATACTCGTGATTGGCTGCGTTTTCTTTCTTTCTAAATCACCCATGGTGTATATCGTACAAAGTTCAATGTTTTACATCCCCATAAAAAAGAAGAAAAAACCAAAAAAAATTGCATCTTTGAATTTCAAGTAAAATCCATCAAAATTGCCAAATCAAATATTTTTCATGAAAATGGTACCGAAAGGGCGTTAGAGAAATCGACGTAACCAAATCCCCCGAATTCAAAATCTCTGGTTCGCGGAAATAAGATAGTTTTCTCCCGCTATTTTATTTAGGTTTCTAATCAACCTACCGAAAATGATTAGTGGCGACTCCAATTCAAAACACGTTGCATGTTAATTATTTGAATCTTAAGTTGCGATTTGGTATGGACTTGGGAGAGTCCGAGTTAGGTTAGTTAATTAATTAACCCGATAATCCATTAGCCCGAAAATAAACCCGTTTATTTTTTAGGTCGCGACAGTGTTTGAGTTACTCGAGTTTAGTCTGTAATCTCCGTGTATCGCTCGTTCTATAGTGGAATTCGTTGCTGCTCTCCCCGTGGACGTAGGTCTCCACGACCGAACCACGTACATCCGGTATCCGATTTATTTTCTTGTTCTGTCTATTTTATTATTTGATCGCTTGTTCTGCGCAACAGTTTACATCTTCCGCATCCGTAAAACCGTACGTTAACTAAATTTGGCAAGGAATACACAAGCCCACCCATCATCCACCTTGGAAAGCTCTTGCCTTTGTAGCCATCAATCATCAACTCTTGTAGATTCGAGTCGGGCCTAAGTCCATCTAATAGAGCATCATCTCGATCCCCAATTACTGCACCATCAGTATCGAGATAACCCAAAGTGAAGTTCCAAAGATTTCAGAGAATGCTTCCCTATTAAGTTTGCAGCCTTGGATTCTGTTGCTGCATCCGTTATGTATCCCAAAATTTCAATGCTAAGGCTTCTCCGGATGTTATTAAGCCCATTTAGCTCCCAAAGTCCGCAATAATTCTTAGCAAGAGCTTTCTTTCCGGGCAAAATGAAGCACATTAGCATATGTAGAGAACTTAATTGCCCTAGTCCACTTGGCATATAGTTAAGATTCTTACAATCATCTATATCAAGATTTCGAAGGCTGACTAACTTCCTTATATCCCTTGGCAATTCTTCAAGAGCAGAACAACCATAGAGATTAAGTGTTTGCAAATTTTGCAATCTTGTAATGGAGTTCGGCAGCCTTTTGAGGGCATAATTACAAGAGAGGTTGAGATACGTGAGATGCTTCAACTTACAAATGGACCTTGGCACCTTCTCAACATATGTGTCGTGTAGTTCCAAGATGTGCAACCTATTGCAACTTTGCATAAGTTGGCATAGATATGCTTCGGTTCTTTGTCGTCGCACAGCAGAAATAAATGTTCTTAGGGGACTTGCTTTCAAGCGTGAGATTGGAAGGTCATCCACTTATATATGACGAGTTCTTTCATGTATGAATTTTGTGTCATCCCATGCCACCAAATATTTGGTCCCTATAACCAAGCAGGCTAGATCGTGCATCGGATCATGCATCTTGCAAGTCTCCTCATTTGTGTATGGATCTTTTTTAAAATCTTGGAAGAAGTTACACCAAAGTAGATCCATGAAATATCCATGAGCGATGTCTTCTAAATGCTCACTTCTATTTGATGGCTGCATAAATCCTTCTGCCATCCAAAGATTGACCAAAGTCTACTTCTTTATGCTATAATCTTTGGGAAACAATGAACAAAAAGCGAAACATTGTTTCAAATGTGAAGGAAGATGGTCATAACTAAGCTTAAGAACTGATTTTATGTCGTCTTCCCTTTGAGAAACATCTGGGAGCTCATTTTCTTTGAATTGCGACCATTCATGCTTGCTTTTCTTAAAGAGTAAACTCCCAACAATTCAAACAACCAATGGAACCGATGCCGAAACGCAAACGAAAATTGGCTAAACAGGAGAATTGGAATTGATAATGAGGAACAATATGTTCTCTCGGATACGATTATCAAATTGATAGAATAATAACAAAAAGTCTGGCGTCTTCGAAACCCTAAAACACCGTTTTATATGGTGTTAACCCTAATTACATTAAGAAACATAAAATTACGAAAACGCCACTGAAACTATAAAAAAAGTTCAAAAACCCATGAAGACAACTCCACAACGCTAAAAAATGCCATTCGTCACGGCATAGCCATGTATTTCAATCAACGGCCCATTTCTATACAGCCGACCAAATTTCAACCCATTCCGAGTTCGCGAGCCCTAAGTGTTGTTGACACCTAAATTTTGATTTCTACAAATTCATAAAATGAGAATTAGTTGCAGTTCTCACAAAAATAATTTCTCATGCACTGCATATTTTTTGTTAGTCATACGTGTCATTTACATCTAAGATAGTGGTGAGTCAATTGAGCTTAATTTTGATAGGTGATGGGATCAAAGACTCGGTCTGAAAGTTTCGCGTAGAGTTAGAGAGGGTGCCGAATTTGCTTAAATCAGTTGGACTTGTTCTTGGGCTCGATTCAATTCATTTAAGCTTGATTTGATCATTGAGGTTTTCGATTTAATATCCATTATTTAGAAGGAGTCTTATTTGAGCCCGAAGTAAAAACAAACCTATGATGGAAAATTCGAAATGGGACGTAGATACATGGCTGCCGAAATTTCCATGTAGGTTTGGACCCTAATTTAAGCTCAATTTGGTTTATTTTATAAGGCCTTTAGATGATCATTTAACTAATTGAAGGCCAATCAAGCTCAAGATCCCATCTCAAGCCCACGTAGACATAAGAAATTCTGCCATCATCATACTCATCATCCCTTAGCAGAAATATATCTAGGAGAATTGGACTTCTCAAAATTCAAACTAAAATCAAGATTTTTATTAGCTTGGAATTCTTATCTTAACTAAGAGTTTTATTGATGTGGGAACTCATGATCATCTAATGGCTCTCAAGAAGTCCTACTCCTACTAGAAGTAGTCATGCCTAGCGCTATATAAATGAGGGCTCACTCGCGTTCGTTTCATTCGGCGCCCATCAGAATTTTTATCACTTGAGAGCTAAAGGGAGGTTCCAAGAGTTCGACTCTCCTAACCATTCGTGATCAAGCTCTGCCGTGCATTCGTGATCAAGCTCCACCGTCCATTGTCGAAGCCACAGACCCGCAAGGTCAATTCCTTGAGTTAGCTGCTGTCCCGACAAATTCAAATAGCTGTTCAGCCCCCCTTTGCGTTACTGATCCAGCACTATTTCAGGATTATTTAGCCTGATTTTTGGCCAATATTTAGTCACTGGCTTGAGTGCTATTTGCTGTCGTAGCTTCCGAACTTTAGAGCTCCAATTCGTTCAAGAAGGGGACTGTTTTGAGGGAAATTTACAGCTTGCGCGCTCTGGAAATTGGCATTGAAAAGGTATGATTTTTCTCTAGTTATGGTTGCAATTCATGTATTGCTTTGTTTTGAAAACGTGTATATATGTTCTATTGTGTTGATGGGCGTATTTGTTAGCAATTGAAGTGAAAATTCAATCTTTCTAAACTGGAAAAGTTGAGAAGAAATTATGAATGTTTAAGGCTTAATTGGTTGAGGAATTGGTTGGATTCTACGTTTGTTTTTTTGAGGATTGATGAAGTTTAATTGGCGCCACACTTTCCTCAAAGTAACCAAGTTATTCGAAGATTTTAGAAAAACCAAATTGAACTAAATTAGAATTTTCACAAATCAAGTTTGATTTTCGGCAGATTTGTCATTCCTTTTGGCCGAATCATGCACATTGGTGGATGAGTATTATCTTGATCTTTATCTTGGTTGGTGGAATTGAATTTGTCCTTGACCACTTTGGCCTCATCTAATGCCGTGAATAACAACCATGGAAGTTGGACTAGATAAAAAAATCATGTAAGAACTTTTGTGGGCAACATAGGGTTTCGGCACACCTTTATTCATGGCTGGGTTTGATGTGCGAATGAGATTCATTATAATGGTTATCTCTTGATATGTTGGGTTCATAAGTTTGGGTGTTTAATATTATCTCGTGTTGCGGATAAAGATTGGATCAAGTCAAATTTTATCTAATTACTTAGATTTTCTGGATCTAATAATATTTGTCTTGTTACGTATAATCCTTTGCTTCGGATGTTCATCTCTAACTTAGGAGTTGGTTGTAACGATTATTTGATCTTATCCCTTATAATTTCATTTGAACTTGTTTGATTAGAGATAAGGTTTGGTTGGATTGAATGTCTATCTTTTTTATGAGGATTATCTAAAATTAAATTTTCAAATCTCAAAGATAATTCTCAAATTAAAAATGGATTGAATTTTTGGATGAGGAAAGGTGGATCCCCAATATCATAATTTCGGCCACCCCTCTAATTTTCGAAATTTCGAAGCTCAATTGACTCATTTTCATTTTATTTTTGTCGTGTTGTTTGTTTTTGATTTGTTATAAAATTTGCACATCTTTAAACAAACATGTCCATAATATATGCTCCCTATGTGCCTAGACCTTTCAGAAAAATTAAATCACACGCCTTAGCCACGATCTCGTGGAATGGGGTGTGATTTAGTACTGAAATTCGTGTTCTGCCCTTTGGCGAGAAGGGACGTTGTTTTTCTATACACATATCCGCATACCGGCTCGAATCCTCGAGGATGTAGCGGATAAAATCTCGCTCTAGCCCAGATTTTTGGGAATGAGATGATTTTCGAAAAAATCGGAAACTAAAAGGTATATTATGGGTGTTTTTGTTTATTTTTGTTTAGATTTTTGATTGCTTGTGAATGTTTTATTTTATTACCGAAAATACAAAAAAAAAAAATCATCCTCCGGGCGCTTAATATATGGTCTTCATGTCACATTTTTCCAATTAATCATCGAATTCACATCGATCAATCAAAAAGGCTTTTTCATCAAATTGGTACTGAAATGGCGTTAATTTTTCAATTAGCGTAACCAAGTCCTCGGACTCATTTTCTCCGGTTCCTAAAGATAAAATAGTTCTCTCGCTATTTTATATAGGTTTCTAATCAACCTACATTAAATGATTAGTGGCGGCTCCGATTAAATATTTTCTCATGAATAAACCTAAGTTGCGATTCGGTAGGACTTGGGAGGGTCCAAATTAGGTTAGTTGATTTAATTAACCCGATAATCTGTTAGCTTGTTTTTAGGTCGCGACAAGTGCTTCATCCTCCCCTGCTAGGAAAAGATTTGCCCTCGAATCTGCTTCATCTTCATCAATATCAATCTCCTCGGGTTCCTCCTCGTCTACATGGTAAGGTGACAAATTTGCTACATTAAAAGTCCTAGATATATTGTACCCACCCGGCAGTTCAATCTTATAAACATTGTCATTAATTTGCTCAAGAACTCTGAATGGTCCATCAACTCTAGGTTGCAATTTGTCAAACCTATTAGCCGAAAAACGCTCTTTTTCGAGGTGAATCCATGCTAGATCACCCGTTTTGAAGACGACTCTCTTCTTGCACCGATCCACTCGCTGCTTATACTTCATGTTTTGCTTGTTGATCTGATTATGAATCTGCGAATGCAGCTCTTTGATCTGCTTTGCATGTTCATCTGCGTCTAAACCGAATCGCTTGTGAACCGGCAATGGCGTGAGATCCAGAGGAGTAATTGGATTCCGTCCATAGACTATCTCAAAAGGACTCTTACTTGTAGTGCGATTCGTGATCTCGTTGTAAACAAACTCCGCATGAGGTAACACCAAGTCCCATTGCCGCGGACTATCCCTAACCAAACTGCGCAGTAGGTTCCCCAAGCTTCGATTTACAACTTCGGTCCGCCCATCGGTCCGGGGATGGTGAGAGGAACTAAATTGCAATTTGGTTCCCATGTGCCTCCAAAGAGTGCGCCAAAAATGACTCACAAACTTCACGTCACGATTAGAAGTTATGGATTTGGGAATTCCATGTAACTTAACAACCTCCTACATTGTAGACAGCAAAGAATGTCTTCTGCTCAATGCATCTGCTACTTTATTCGGCGCTCCCGCTTTATGTTTAATGGAAAAACTGAAAACCCGAAGAAACTCCACCCACTTTGCATGCCTAGCATTCAGTTTATGCTGCCCATTGATATACTTCAAGGCCTCATGATCTGAGTACATAATGAATTCCTTTGAAATAAGGTAGTGCCTCCAATGCTTCAAGCTCCTCACTATGGCGTAAAATTCTGTCATAAGTCGAATATCTTCTCTTCGCGTTGTTCAACTTCTCACCGAAGAACGCCACGGGTTTATTCTTCTGGCTCAAGACACCCCCAACACCAACGCCCGAGGCATCACAATGCACATCAAAAACCTCAGTAAAATTTGGAAGCATTAAAACTGGAGCTTCAGTCACCCTTTTCTTTAATAACTGAAATGCAGTATCTGCCTCTTTGGTCCACACAAATCTGTCTCCCTTCGGACAATCCGTAAGAGGGACAATAATGGTGCTGAAATCCCGAATAAACCTCCAATAAAAGGACGTTAACCCGTGAAAGCTGCATACCTCATGAATATTTTTCGAAGTCTCCCAAGTCGTAATGGCCTCGATCTTAACTGGATCCATCTGAATGCCTTCCTTCGATATAAAATAACCCAAAAAAGTCACTTCATCGCCTAAAAAGTGACACTTCTTGGTGTTGGCATACAATTTCTGCTCTCTCAAGACCTCAAATACTTTTCTCAAGTGCTGCAAGTGTTGCTCAATCGAAGCATTATAAACCAAAATATCATCAAAATAAATGACAACAAATTGGCCAATAAAAGGATGAAAACCTGATTCATCAGCCTCATGAAAGTGCTCGGTGCGTTAGACAATCCGAAAGGCATCACCATCCATTCATACGGACCATCTCTAGTCTTAAACGCCGTTTTCCACTCATCCCCGTGTCGCATCCTAATATAATGATATCCACTTCTCAAGTCTATTTGCGAAAAGATAGTCACCCCATGCAACCGATCAATCAAATCATCAAACCGCGGGATAGGAAATCGATACTTGATTGTGATTTTGTTAACAGCTCTGCTCTCTATGCACATTCTCCACGACCAATTTTTCTTAGGAACCAATAAAGCCAGCATTGCACAAGAACTCATGCTCTCTTGGATTGCTCCTTTCTCTAACAGCTCTTGCACTTGCCTCTCTGACTCTTCATGTTCCTTAGGACTCATCCCGTAAGCTACTTTATTAGGAATAACAGCTCCCGGAATGAAATCAATACAATGCTGAATGTCTCTCATGGGCGGTAACTCAAGTGGCATCTCTCCCGGCACGACATCAGCAAACTCCTCAAGCAAAGGCAGAACTTGAGTGGGAATTTCAGGACTATCAAAATTCTGCTCTATCATCACAATGGTAAAAAGTTCGGGCGCGTTCACTACCTCTTCCTGGAACTCTGACCTGGATAGCAAATTATTCTTCACCTCCTTTCTCAAATCTGAAGGACCTAGGGTAATAGTCCGACCATCCTTCTTAAAGGTATAGGTATTCCTGAAGTCGTCATGCTGTATCTTCCTGTCGAACCGCCATGGTCTTCCCAACAGAATATGACAAGCGTCCATCGGGACTACATCACACCACATCTCATTAGAATACCTTTTCCCAATCGAAAATTGCACAAGACACCTCTTGCTCACTTTTACCTCGTTCCCTTTCCTAAGCCACGACGGCTTGTATGGTTGAGGGTGATCTTCTGTTTTTAGCCCCAACTTCTCCACCATGGTAGTGGATACCACATTCTCACAGTTCCCTCCATCTATTATCATGCTACATACTTTTCCCCCACTAGTGCACTTGGTATGAAAGATATTATGCCTAAGCCACAATTCATCTTCCACCACAGTAGCATTCAAAATTCTTCTAACAACTAGTGACTCACCGGAATCAGCATAGATAATGTCATCCCGATCTAGATCCGCATCCTCTTGTCCTTCATCAGCTTCGTCTTAAACTGGATCTTCATCAACAGTTGGATTATCAACCGGCGTTACAATGTGTCGGTTCGGACAATCAGCAGCAAAATGCTCGAGTCCTTGGCACTTGAAACATCGCTTGGCCGTAGCTCCTCCCCCGTTAATTCCAGCACTACTCTGCCTTTCCTTGGATGCAGGTTTAGAACTCGCACCCTTAACTGCGGTTGGTGTCGAATTGGTTGAAGAAATCCCCGCTTTTCCTCGGGATTCTTTGCCCGACTACCGATTCTAGAGTTTGGAACTGCTGTCCTTCCTTTTACACCGACCTTCCACCTTCAAGGCCAATCTGCACACATTCTCATAGGTCCAATATCGTTGTAATCGGACAACATCAGAAATTTCATACCGCAACCCCGCCAAATATCGAGCAATTGTTTGCTTGTCTTCCTCAGCCACATCACAACGCCTCCGCAATCGATCGAACCGCTCGGTATACTACTCGACTATTAAATCTCGTTGCTTAACATTGTGATACTCAATAAACGCCTCCTACCTATAATGAGTAGGTAAAAAAAAATTTTGCAACAATTTCTTCATCTTATCCCAACGATTCACTTTTGATTTCCCCTCTCTAGCTCATTGCTTTTTCACATGCTCTCACCATATCGAGGCATGCTTTCGTAGCCTAATAGCCACTAATTTTACTTTCTGTTCTTGAGTCGGATCCTTAATATCAAAGACCCTCTCTACCGTATGTAACCAATTAATAAACTCATCGGGAAGAGCCTTACCTTGAAACTCGGGAATCTCGATCTTCATCCCTAAATTACGAGAAGAGGGCTGATTTCCGTGTCGTACTCCTCGATTCCGTCCCTGTTTCGGACATCCTCATCTTCATCATCGGATTGATCCTTAGATTTCGCTCCTTCTTCGGATTAAATGTCCAATCTCACCTCCGCAAGTTGTCGCTCCAAATCCTAGATTCGCCTTATCTGTTCTTCAATCTCTATGTCTCGTTGGTCTCTTAGAGGCGGTTGTTCATTTGCTTCGAGAACGACTCCACGTCCCCGACCACCACGAGCCCGCCGTCCATGACCACCACGATTCTGTTCAGCCATTGGTCCAAGGCAACCTGTGCTCCGATACCAATTGATGCCGAAACACAAACGGAAATTGGATAAACAGGAGAATTGGAATTGATAATGAGGAACAATATGTTCTCTCGTATACGATTATCAAATCGATAGAATAATATCAAAAAGTCTGGCGTCTTCGAAACCCTAAAACACCCTTTTATATGGTGTTAACTCTAATTACATTGAGAAACATAAAATTACGAAGATGCCACTGAAACTATAAAAAAACGTTCAAAAACCCATGAAGACAACTCCGAAATGCTAAAAAACGCCATTTGTCACGGCATAGCCGTGTGTTTCGATCAACGGCCCATTTCTATACAATCGACCAAATTTCAACCCATTCCGAGTTCGTGAGCCCTAAGTGCATCGGGAACCCCAGAGCACTGTCTAACTATATCTTTGCCAATGGTTAGCATATTAGGATCTTGCATCTCCTCTTCTTTCCGACAAGCCATTTGCATTAGTAAATCAAAATGCCCACTTTCAGATAAGCCCCTGAGAAGATGAGGCGGCGTACTGCCAGTGATCTCTGCAACCAAAGGAAGGCGTGTAGTTACAAGTATCTTGCTTCCTCTAGCACTTCTCACCAATAAAGTTTTCTGGTTCAGCCATGTTTCTCATTTTGCATTCCACAAATCATCCAAAACTAAGAGATATCCCTTTCCACCATTCTCTCCCCTCAGTTCACTTTGCAACTGTTCCATCGCCACCTCTCTTGCTACTTTCTTATTTGCACAAGCTATCATATTTTGCACTATTTTTTTCACATCAAAGTCATCAGAGACACACACCCACATTTTCAAGTCAAAATGTTTAGTGACCATCTCATCATTATATACAAACCGAGCAAGAGCCGTTTTTCCAAGGCCACCAATACCAACTATCGGAAGGATGGTTACATGCTCTTTCATGTCTGAATCCAATAAAAAATCAATGACTCTCTTTTTATCATCTCTTCCTGTAATATCTCCCTCAGGTATAAACGAATGTGTCTCTTCTCTCTTCCTCCACTTGCTCTCGGGCCGCTCGTCAAGGTGAAATCGCCTATCAGATTTAATGGATTCTATTTTCTCCCTCAGTGCTCTTACTTTGTGTTTCATCTTCAGTATAAAAGCAAGCTGGTTTGAACTCGAGAAAAATGTCCTTACCTCCTTCATCATTTAATTGTGGCCCATAAGTTCTCGTCGCATAGCTTCGATATTGAATTCTTCAAGCACATCTTGGGCATCACAGAAAGCGTCTTTCAGTTTCTCAAGCCAAACTTGTATTTGGCGACTCTGGTAGAATTGCTCTTCTGCATCATCCAGCACGGCCCAAAGCTTGGAGACTCTGTCCCTGAGCACCTCGAGTTCACGCCTGACACCCCATAACTTTCCAACCTGTTTTAGTGCTTGAGGCACCATACTAGCAACAATCTTCCCAGCAATGCTTCCGATGACAGCTTCTGCCATTTTTGTTCCCCCTGCGAATCTCTTAGTGGAGCAGAAGGTATTAGCCGAGTCGCTCAACTCAGCCTAAATCGACAACGCATATGGGACCCACCAACGTTGTTACGCTTGTCGTTCGATCAAGTTTCCGAAGTCTAGTGTTTTAACTTTTTTCGATTGCCGACGAATTGCAGTTCTCTTCGTCTTTTTGCGCTTGTTCCAATGTGGCAAATTCGAATAGAATGAATTTTTGCCGCACTCTGTCTCATCTTCCAATAAAAGACTTCAACTATGAAGCAAGCTCGAAATTTTAACAGCCATTGCAAATTTGAGCAAATGTTAGAAAAGTAGACAGCTCAATGATGCGTATAATGGTATTTGTGAACTTCTTTTCATCAAAATAAATAACACAATTATTTTCAGCTCTTAAACTTGCTTTCATAATCCAGCCTCTCTTATCAACGCATCTCCTTTGGCACAGTACTGAAATTCCAGATAGAAGAAACCGATGCTCTTGAATTGCTTCAATGATAATGCTCAACATCTTTCTTTGAGATAGCATATCTCAGCAGGATCAAGTTCTATGTCCATACCATACGTCCGTAGGATCATCATGGGATCTAGTGTTCGATTGGAATGATCGTATGTTTTTACATATGTTAGATCTCCAAAAAAATGCTCATGGTATTTCTTGAAAATATATCTCAAATTTGAGTCCGAAGCGAAAATCTGAATTTCGAAGATAAATATTTATTGATCGCAAAATCAAAGACAAGAAAATAAAGGAGCATGCAAACTTGAATTCTGCATTGGATAAGATTTGTTTGAATATACGGAAATCTAATATCCTATTGTTCGTTGGTTTATTTGCCCATGAAACAGAAAAGTTGAAGAACTTGGACTTAGTATATATCTTTGCGAAAAAGGATAGAAGTCAAGGAAATACTCCTGCTCCAAGTCAGTGCACGAAAAGCAAAAAAAGAAAGTAAAGGAAATTGACTTCTACTTTGATTGGTCAAGATTCTTTCCTGTATGTATATGGGCTGTTATTTACGCGGTGGTGGATATGCAGAGAGAACTTCTTCGCGAGTGTTGCGGGTTGCGTCCGATTGAAGAAGAGCTTCGCTAATTGCATCCTGAGAAGAGTCGTAAGTGCTTTATAGCCAATAGTAAATCTTGTTTAAGATTTTGTTTAATTCTTTTGCAAGATTGAGAGATTATTTCATGAATAATTATGGAGCTAAATATTGTATGCCTTATTGGATGTAATTGAGACTAGGAAATACTGAAAGGGTTTGAGTGACTCAACCGTGGTTTGTAATCTCTATCGGATTGCTTGATCTATAATGAAATTCGTTGCTACTCTCCCCGTGGATATAGGTCTCCACGACCGAACTACGTACATCCGGTGTTCGATTTATTTTCTTGTTCTATCTATTTATTGTTCGATTACTTGTTCCGCGCCACAATTGGTATCAGAGCTGGGCTTGCTTGAGTTCAAGCGAATCGATGGCCACAGAAGAAGTTAAAGTGAAAATCGACAGATTTGAGAGAAAGGACTTTGATTTCTGGAAGATGCAAATTGAGGACTATCTATATCGGATGAAGCTACACTTGCTCCTATTTGGGGAGAAACTAGAGGTGATGAAGCAAGCTGATCGGAAATTGCTGGATAGATGAGCGATGGGTGTTATTCGGCTAATGTTGGCTTGTCAAAGAGAAGACTACCGTAGGTTTGATGAAAGCCCTGTCGGACATGTACGAGAAGCTCTTTGCAACCAATGAGGTTTATTTGATACGATGTCCGTTTAATTTGAAGATGAATGAAGGTGCATCGGTTGCTAATCATATCAATGAATTCAATATGATCGTTAGTCAATTGAGTTCAATTGATATTAACTTTGAAGATGAGGTATGCGCTTTGATTCTATTATCCTTATTGGCCGATAGTTGGAATACAATTGTTCTTGCTGTTATTAATTCTTATAGGTCAACAAGTTTGATGTTTGATGGGATTCGGGACTTAATTCTAAGTGATGATATTCGTAGAAGAGAATCTGGCAAATTTGTACCTACTACTTTAGTAGGTGAAAATAAATGAAGTGATAGTACTCGTGTTAGCAGAAGTAGTATGAACATGCATAGATGCAATCAATCTAGGACAGATGGTGCTATCTGATGGAACTGTGGCAAGTGGGGGCATCTTAGAAGGGATTACTTTAAGCTGAAAAACGAAAAGGGCGGGGGAATTACAGTTGAATTTATGGATGATGTTGCAACTATAGCAAACAATAATTCGGATAATGTTGATGTTGTCTTGTCTATCACCGATGATTCATCGTTTGATGGATGGATTATGGATTCTAGTTGTTCGTTTCATGCTACACCAAACAAAAACTGGTTTACTACTTGTCAATACATGTATAGTAGCAAAGTACAGCTGGGGAACAACGCTGAATGCAATGTTATATGTGTTGGCGATGTTAGAATCATAATGCATGACGGTATTGTGAGGACATTGATTGGAGTTAGGCATATTCCAAAGTTGAAAAAAACATTTGATTTCCTTGAGTACCCTGGATTCAATTGGGGGTTGGTATTCTTGGGAATCCAAAAAATTGTTTGAGGTACATTGGTGATAACGAAAGGCATCAAGCATAATGGCCTATATAAGCTTCAAGGTGAGATAGTGACAGATTTTGCCACGGAGACGTCGAATACATTTATTCGAGAGTCAGAATTGTGGCACATACGTTTGGGGCACATTAACGACAGAAGCCCGAAGGTTCTAAGTGAACGGAACTTATTATGTGGTTATATTGTCGATTAACCGAATGTATACAAGTGTTGTGATTTAGATCAATGACAGAAAGTGCAGTTTAGTGTGATCATCACAGAAATCACGGAAATTGCAAAATTATTTCACTTAGATGTTTGCAAGTTGAAGCAGTTTTCTTCGAGAAAGAATGCCAGATTTATGTTAGCAATTGTTGACGACTACTTAAGGAGGATTTGGGTGTTTGTGTTTAAGCATAAGTTTGATCCTATCGTCGGGATCGGGCGGTTGATAGCTTTGATCGAAAATGAGACCGGTAAAACAATCAAGCATGTGCGGATCGATAAAAGCATGGAGTTTTGCTCGGAGCTATTAAATAGATTCTGCATGAAGGAAGGCATAGTGAAACATCGCACTATTGCCAATGAACTACAACATGTTGCAGAATTGATGAGCCGAATATTACTAGAGACGGCCCAAAAAATGCTCTCTAATCTTGGTATGGCTAGGAGTTTTCTAGCATATGCGCTTAGTACGGTAAGCTACTTGATGAATAGATCCCCATCGATTGCGATTGGATGTCGGACTTCCGAAGAAGTGTGGTCGGACAATGTTGCTAATTATTCAATTCTTAGAATATTTGGTTGCCCATGTTATATTCGAGTTAGTAATGGTAAGCTCGATGGAAGGGCAAGAAAGTGCATGTTCCTAGGCTATGCACAAGGTGAGCGTGATTATTGGTTATAGTGCCCAGAATTAAATTCACCTATTATTAGCGGAAAAGTTACATTTGACGAGTCTCCAATACTTTTGGCTAGGAGTGTTTGTGGCAGTATTAATACCGATCCGGATCGTGTTCAGCTCAAGGTGAAGTTGCAACTAGAAACTCTAGCATGATAATTGACACAGACGATGCTTATAGCGAGGTGGAGCTTGTAAAGTCAACGGTTGCTGTAACTGCTGATATTAATAAGGTACGTATTCAATCTCCCGTCGGATATGGATGTAATAATGGTTATGCTTTATCCGTGGTAGAGGAGATTGTGTCGGAAAGTTCTTGCAGAGCAATTAAAGGTACATGTGCGGTTGATATTTTGATGACGTCCTCGGTTATGTCGAAGTTCAAGCGTAGCTTGGACTTGGAAAACTCCTGTGGAGGTTGAGCCCATTGGGACCGTGAGAGAATAGTAGCAGAGAAGTTCGGATTATTAGCAAAGCGATTGCGATTTGGCTCAAACATCGAGCCAAGGTGAAGATTGTAGAAAATATGTCTCGAGTTTGAGCCCGAAGCAAAAAATTTGAATTTCGAAAATAAACATATCTTGATTGCAAAATTAAAGATAAAAAAAACAAAGGATGCAATCTTGAATTCTGCATTGAATAAGATTTGTTTGAATATATGGAAATCTAATATCCTATTGTGCGTTGGTTTATTTGCCCATTGTTGGAAAATGAGTGCGTGGGAAGGACCGTGGTCCGCCCATGTAGACTACCACACCCCTTTCTCGTATGGATAACTGCCAGGCAATTATCATTTTTTGAATGTGAATAAAAATCACGTTTCTTCGTTCTGTCGAAGAGTTATCGCTTCGCACGTTCACTATACAAAAAGAAAAAGTGAGAATAGTGAGGAAAACGACGACGAATCTCTACCGAGCGTCAAACGAATGAAGGAATCTCTTGAGGTTGCAATGGTAACATTTAATCTGTGGAAAACGAGGTATGTCCATTCCGTAATATATTTCTCCGATCGGTGATTCAAGACAATCCTAGCGCTTGTTGATTTAGAGTAATTCCGCTGCGTATGTACTCGGGATCCGTTCCCTTCATTGGTATCAGAGCATTTATACTTTGTTTCCTAATCACATATGGATTTTGGTGAAATTCGTGTTCTTTTTTTTTTTTTAGTAAATCGTTTTTTGGGGCTTTTCTAGCCGGGGAGTTTTTTTGTAGGTTGCGGGCAAATTCCGGCAAGTCATGGCTCGGCTTTGGACCAGTAGGGTCGTATCGCCATGGGAAATAAAAGCCCTAAGGTGTTTCGGCTTTTAAGTGTTCGCCGAATTGAGCAAAGGAAGTTCACGGATTAGGTTTTTGCGTTCGAGAGATTTTTTGCTCGATTCTGGGCAAAATGCTTCACCGTTTTCGCTGATTCTTGGACCTATGTGGTCGCGCCGGCGTGATGTTCAAAACCCACTATTTATTTTATCCTAAGGTGGCACCTCGGAGGAGAATCGAACAGTGATATTTTCATGGCAAAACGGCGGAAAAGGAAATGGCGAGCAGGCGTGAAGGGCACTGTTCTTGTGAAGATGAACAGCACGTGCGGGAAAAGTGTTGAAAAAAGAAAGATACAAAACCTATTCTTCATGGAAGGAGGAGTAATTGCCCATGGGCAGCCTTGTAGGCCGGCCAAGGGCAAGGGCAGAGTGCATGACATTCCCTTACCACTTGGCCATCTTGACATGAAATATTTAAAGTTGGTTTTTAACTATACTTGTTCAAGAGCAGCCACGTAGGTGAAATACCCATTTTGCCACTCTGCGCGGGACATTCCGGATTTGGCCCCCTTCCACGCGATGATTTGCCAATTTTGCCCCTAGACATGTGCATTACCTTTTGGGCTCCCGATTTGCGCTAGAATTTATAGTTTTGCCCCTAAATGATTAATTTACTATATTACCCCTTTAGTTAATTTACAATTCAGTCCTTGTCCACGTAAATTTACTGATTTTCCCTTACATGCAATATCATGAATATTTTGCATGAAATTAAATGTACTTTCCATTTACATCTTGTATTCCGCATTTTGAGCATGCTTTGATGCGTGAGTAATTTGTATATTACCTCAAATCATGCCATGCTATTATTTTCTTTTATGATTACAAGATAATGAGATCACTATGTGATTTATGGTCTTTATTTGAGTGGGGAGTTCTAGAAAAGTTTTAGTAACTTTAATGAACTCAATTTTACATAAATGATTATATTAATGGTAATTTCAAACGAGGATTCTTAGACGATGATTGGGAACATAGTGAACTTTTGAATCTGAGACCTTATATGAAATTATTCATTAATATAATTAGTTAATGTAAAATAGATGCATAACTATTAGGCATTAATGGTTCGTGAATACAGCCTGTAGAACTTTGTGTTAAGATACAATGGCTTTAGCTTCTTAGAATATCGTACTTGAGCTTGATTAAGGAGAGAAATTGGAAGGAGAAAATTATGAAAACTGGAATAGGATCCAGTATGTACCGGAAGAGCAAGAAGCACTATGAGCTCTTAACCTAGTTATGAAAGTACCTGAAGATGGAAAAGAGGCATTTGCTACATTAAACAAGATGGACTCTATTGCTCGCATTATATTGTTGCATAGCATAAAAGAAAATGATTTTATGCATGAGTTCAGGCATTTATGATAATGCCAAAGTCAAGTGGGAGGCATTAAAAAAAATTAAAAAAATTAAGTTTGGTTAGACATCGGTCACCAACTTGATACGGATCACTATAAGATTTGATACTTATATGATGCCTCATGGGCGAATATAAAACAGCTTTTTGTGGCGTGTGTCAAACATGATAAGTGAACTATAAGATACATGCCATATTTTGAAGATTGATGAGTAACAAGTGCAAGCAGTAATATGTTCTTTACCTCGTAGCTGTATGCATAGGAATATCCACTTGATCCACAATAAAAGTTGAAGACTTTTGAGAATGCTATGTGACAGCTTGAACTAGAAGTTAATGGCCTTCTGGTGGCAAAACTTGAAATCGACATTTTTTATGCTAATTCTAGTTCAAATAAGCTTTGTGCTTTAAGCGTAAGCGTCAAGGTGGGTTTAAGAAGTGGAAAGAATAAAGGAACAGATCCTTATGGATAGAAATCGAAGTTTAAGCGACATTAGAAAGGAAAATGTCCTTTCAAGAAAAACATATCAAATGTGAAATGTTTTAACTGTGGCGGGAAGGGTCATTTGCTTGCAATTAGAGTGAACCAAATAAAGTAAAAACCCTTTGTACACTTAAGAGTATACATATGTTTCAATTCGGTTCTCGTAATTGAATCTCATCCTTTGTAGATTGTAGACCTAGAAACCACAGACCATATAGCGAAGGAAATAAATGCCTTAGTGGAATTTCAACGAGTTTCACATGCTGTAAAGTGAATAAATATGGAAAACAATTCCCGAGTGAAAGTTAAAGGGATTGGTACTTGTCAATTGAATATGCGCGATGGTCACACTCTACTTCTACATGATGTATCATATGCTTGAAAAACTTGACGGAATTTAGTTTCTGTGTTAGTTTTGGTTAAACTTAATTTCAGTTTGAACTTTCATAACAATGGTGGTGACTTGTCACCGGGAACAAGTTATTATGATTCTGGATGGTTTCATTATGGTGATTGTTAAGTACAATAATGTGAATGTAAGTTATTCCCTATTTTCGTCTTTTGTGATTATATGAATATGTGGCATGTTAGACTCAGTCATTTTAGCCAATAGCAAATGTTTACGTAAGCCAAATAAGGCTTATTAGGCAATATTGAAAATGTCGATTTGCCAATTTGTGAGCATTCCTTATGGGAAAAACAAAAAGGAAACCATTTGGAAAAGGAACAAGAGTTTATCTTCCTTTGCAAATTGATACATTCAGACATATGTGGTTCAATGAATGTAAGAGTAAGGTATGAGCTGTTTATTTCATCGCATTGTAGATTGTTACACTCGATTCGGACATGTTATTTTTTTTTTTATTTCTCATAAATTTGAGGTATGAGTTGCTTTGAGAAAATTTTCTTTGAGCTTTTAACAAATCATATTAAAATAAATAAAAAAAAATCCGATCGAGGTCGAGAAATTCTGTCTATCGGTTCAAATGTTTATGTGATGAAAATGGAATAGAAAGATAGTAGTCTATTCTAGCGATTCTTCAATAGAATGGAGTTGCAAAGAGAGGACACATGTCCCATTGAAAATGATTAGGTCTATAATGACACAAGCTAATTCGCTATTACCTTTTGGGGTGAAGTTTTGTTGTTTGCTAACTAGATTCTTAACCGTATGCCTTCTAAATCAGTTACTTCGACTCCATATGAGTTGTAGATAGGTCGATAATAAGATTTCAGTCTTTCTTAGACCTTAAGGATTTGCTGCCTATACCCACGATTTTCCCACAAGTACGGAAAATTGTTCTCTAGAGACAAAATGAGTATCTTAATGAGTTACCGAGAACATTCTAAAGGGTATGTGTTATAGGTGAGCAAGAAAGTAGGAAATGTAACTGAATTCGAATCATAAGATATCACATTCTTAGTGAATGAATTTTTGAATAAGGGCGAGATAGATGAAGATCATTCTCTATTTGAAATCTTGGATAGCGACAATGTTTTTACTGGGGCATCTCATCCAAGTAGGAGCAATGTGAGAAGTGGGGAATTTATTTCGAACCAGTCTCAATTGCAACCATTTGATGTGAAGATGTTGTCATTATATAATTCGAGTGGGAGCATGATGGAGAATGATGTACTAAGTGTACAATCTCCAATTTGACGAACAAGTTGCAAAAGCTTTCTCCATCGACTCATCGACGTTTAGACATTGAAGGTAAAGCTTTCATGGTGGCTCCACAAGAAGAGAATGAGCCGGGGAATATAAATGAGGCTCTGACTTGTCCCGATAAGGAAAAGTGGATATAAGCAATGGAAGGAGAGATGGAGTCAATGAGATCAAACCAAGTTAGTGAACTAGTTGATCTTTCAAAAGGACACAAAGCCATTGGGAGCAAGTGTGTTCTCAAAATAAAACCTAAAGCTGATGACTCGATTGAGAGATAGAAAGCTTGCCATGTGGTGAAATTGTATAATTAATTCACCTCATTCTGACAGTGATTAGTATGGATCTTAAGTTACGTCAAATGGATGCAAAGACTGCTATTCTCAATGGAGAATTAGAAAAAAGAAATCTATGTGAAACAACATATTGGGTTTATTACAAAAGGTCAAGAACAAAATGTATATCGACTTTTGAGATCGATATATAGCCTCAAGTAGTCTTCGAGATAATGATATATACTTTTTCATATTACCACAGTGGCATATGATTTTGTAATGACCGATGAGGATCATTGCGTATATATCAAAAGATCCAAAGATCAATGTGTGATCTTATCATTATATATTGATGATATACTAATTGCTAGGAGCAATATGGAGTTTGCTAATACAGTCAAGAATTGGTTATGTTCCAATTTTGAGATAAAAGATATGGGTGAATTTGCATACATTTTTGAAATTAAGATTTCAAGATATTTTTCAAAGAGATTGTGATATCTTTCACAATAGACTATATAGATAAAGTTCTTAAATGATTTCGTATGCAAGAAAGTAAACCCAAAGATATTCATGTTGTAAGAGGTGAATGCCTGAGCTGTAAAATGTGTCCCGAGACTTCATAAACAAAGGAAAAATGAAAAATGTTTTATTTGCTAGTGCTGTCGAAAGCTTAATGTACGCTATGGGTGTGCAAGATCTGATATTTGTTATATAGTTGGAATGATGAGTATATATCAATCCAATCTAGGTCATGCACCTTAGATTGCCGTCGGTAGAATTCTAAGGTATTTGAATAGTACTGCTGATTATTCACCGAGTAATCACGGTAGAGATCTGCGCCTTGAAGGCTACACCGATGTTGACCGAGGAAGAGGTTTAGATGGGAGAAATTCTTCCTCTGGATTTGCGTTATTACTTTATGTTGGCACCATATCATTGAGTAGTAAGAAGCAAACATGTATGGCCTTATCCACGATGGAAATTGATCTCATGGTGTTAATCGGGAACATCACAAGTGGGTGTTTGGCTTAAAAGATGTTTGGGTCAGTGAGATATTGCTAAGGATGCTGCAGGTTCAATTGTTTGTTAATTGTGATAGCCAAGCAGTAGTAGCTTACACTAAGGATCCATTGCAAGACCAAACAAATAGACATGAAGTATATTTTTGAAAAAGACATCGTACGAAAAGATGTGAACGTACGGTACATATATACGCAGAGAATGGTAGCAGATCTTATGACAAAGTCAATTCCTAGAGATGTTTTCCTTAGTCATGTGTTGACAAAGGGATTAGTTCCCTACATTGAAATCTCTAAAAGTGCGTAGAAGTGGGAGTAACGGATATTTATATTTCTCAAAGTTCATAGTCAATGATATTTGTTGCCATTATTGATGCCTATGAGTTTGTATGACATTTATGCATATTAATGCTTAGTGCATTACTTTGAAAAGGTATGTCGAACGGATAAGAGATTAGCCCACTCACATCGGTAATGGTTTCTATTTGCCGTGTGATAAATAGAGATAAGACAATTTTAAGCTCATTATCTAGGTGATAATTGAGAGCTCGAGCCTAAAATAAATATGTCGCCTTAACTGAGTGTTAAGATGAGGTCATAATATTTATTTTTTCCGAAAGTGAAATAGCCCACATATTTCACTTTATATGTTTTTAATGCCGGATGTGAGTTCTGATAGATTCTTTTAAAGAGAGTAAATTTGTGAACTAAAGTTAGATATTGAGTATGTCCGAACTATCATCCGTACGGTATTAAGTGGAAAGACATACGCTCCATGGGAAAGGAGAGAATACCGTAATACGTACTTCATATTACGTATACATAAGGCGACCAATAAGAGTTGGCAGAAGTTTTTGATCTCAACTCTATAGCTGTGTAAGACTCTTGAGGATAAGAGTTCCTTAATTTAGTCCCCTCACGACTCTTACTTATTTTCAAGATTTCTTTTTCGGTGTTCGCTATCTTAGGGTATTGCCTATGGTTATGAAATTGATTCGATCTAATGGAACATTTCTAGAAAAGCGAGCTGAACCGAGATTAAGAGATTTAAGGGAAGAGGAAGATCAATTTATTTTGATGTCACATTCAATCTTTGTATTCACAAATCAACCAATTATGATTATTTGAGTTTAATCATGATTGTGAATACAATGTATTGCATTTGAGTACTCAAAGATATCGGGAGAGATATGATATAAATGATTGATCTAGGGTATTACATACTAAATCTACTTTGAGTTAACATGCAATTTTGAGCTGCTATATATTCCCAACGAATATATGGCAACGAGTTCTCGCAGTATGCTGGTCGCACGGATTATTTGTTGATATGAGCTTTGTAGAAAAGAAAGAAAGAGTTATGTTTAACCCTTTGTGGGTAAGTGGGAGTTGTTGACCCTTCGTGGACAAGTGAGAGTTATGGATAGCCCTTCATGGACGAGTGGGAGATGTTGGAAAATGAGGGTGCATGGGAAGGACCGTGGTCCGCCCATGTAGGCTACCGCACCCCTTTCTCATATGGATAAGCGCTAGGCGGTTATCATTTTTTGAACGTGAATAAAAATCACATTTCTTCGTTACGTCGAAGAGTTGTCACTTCGGACGTTCACTATACAAAGAGAAAAAGTGAGAACAGTGAGGAAAATGACGACGAATCTTTACCGAACGTCAAACGGATGAAGGACTCTCTCGAGGCTGCAATGGTAACATTTAATCTGTGGAAAATGAGGTATGTCCATTCTGTGATATATTTCTCCGATCGGTGATTCAAAACGATCCTAGAGCTTGTTGATTCAGAGTAATTCCAGTGCGTATGTAATCAGGATCCGTTCCCTTCACCCATGACACAGAAAAGTTCAAGAACTTGTACTTATAGATATCTTTGCGAAAAAGGATAGAAGTCAAGGAAATACTCGTGCTCCAAATCAATGCACGAAAAGCAAAAAAAAAGAAAGTAAAAGAAATTGACATCTACTTTGATTGGTTAAGATTCTTTACTGTATGTATATGTGTTTTTATTTGCGCGGTGGTGGATATGCAGAGAGAACTTCTTCGTGAGTGCTACCGCGTTGCATCCGTTTGAAGAAGAACTTCGCTAATTGCATCCTGAGAAGAATCGTAAGTGCTTTGTAGCTAACAGCAAATCTCGTTTAAGATTTTGTTTAATTTCTTTGCGAGATTGAGAGATTATTTCGTGAGAAATTATGGGACTAAATATTGTATGCATTATTGAATGTAATCGGGGCTGGGAAACACCGAAAGTATTTAAGTGACTCGAGTGTGGTTTGCAATCTCCATCGGATCGCTTGATCCGTAGTGGAATTCATTCTTGCTCTACCCGTAAACGTAGGTCTTTACGACCAAACCACGTACATCTAGTGTCCGATTTATTTCTTGTGTTGTTTATTTATTATTCAATCACTTGTTTCGCGCAACAGTAGTAAAAAAATTAAGTTTCCGTTTGTTCCGTGAAAAATATGACATTTTTGAAAAATATTTTTCGGGAGGTCATTGTCCTAGAAAATGATAGTATTTTCGGTGTTTGGCTAAAATCTAAAAATAAATTGAAAAATATTTTCCGTCATTTGATATACACTATTCAGACGATAGTAACTTGCCTATGGGCGGTTGGGGAACCGGGCACATGCACTAGAGTCCCGAGTTCGGCCTCGATGGACCTCGAATCGGGTGTCGGGGATCGAGGCATGGGCACTTGGGTCTTGGGCCCGGCTTCGATGGACCCGGGCACAGGCACCGGGGTCCCCTACACTTGATTCCACTCTCATCAACAGCTCAAAAGGAAACCAAAACAATTCTATATTCTATTTGTGACCAAGGTTTTTATGTAGTGTTGCTCAAACGATGAATATTCGATTTCAAATTTGAGCTTGAATGTTGGGTAGATTAAGATTGGGAAAATTACCAAGAAAGTCCTAAACATATTGCAATTGTGTCGATTAAGTCATAAGCTCTCTTTTTTTGTCGATTTAATCATAAATCTTTTGTAATCGTGCTAATTTAATCCATCCAGCTAATTTTGGCCGGTCGGCACTCACGTGAACACCGGCCGATGCCGTCTGTCTAGCGATACAATATTTCAATTTTTTAAAATTTTTAAATTTCTTTTTCAGTTTTTGATTTCGTTTTCTTTCTTTGTTTTTTTCTTTTGTCTTCTTGCTTTGGACGGTTGGCAAGGTCGGCCTTGCCGAGGCCAACCATCGGCAAACTTGCCCAGCCAAGGAGAATCCAAGCATCATCATGGCTGCTAGAGGTGTCGCCTAGCCGTACAGATCCGGCGAGGTTCAACTTTGCCATATCCGGACTAGCGAGGCAAGCCACGCCCATCAACAGCGATCCTTGGCCTGGCCTTGGCCGGGTAAGGTTGCGATCATTAGCCCCCGGTGAGGCCGACCTCCCAAACCAGCCAGAGGAAGAAGTGGGAAGAAAAAAAAAAAGAGAAGAAAGAAAAAGAAAACAAAAAAAAAGAAAAAGAAAATTTAAAATTTAAAATTTTAAAAATAATAAAATATTATGGAAAATCAAAATTTTAAAATTTAAAAAATATCAAAATATTATATCATCGAATGGTCGGCACCAGCATGCATCCAAGTCGGCTCCAGCCTGTTAAAATTGGTTGAATGGACTAAATTGGCACATTTGCAAAAGATCTAGCACTGAATTGATGCAATTACAATAGGCTTAGGACTTTTTTAGTAATTCTCCCATTAAACATTATGATGTTACTAGCCTTGCTATCTACCTCTTGCCCATCGCTACTAAAAGTACTATTTCAAATACTAGTTTGATATCATTTTCCATTAAAAGTTGGTATATTATTTATTATAGTTACTCTTAACATACAAATTTGTTGCACTTGCCAAAAAAGAAAAAAAAATGAAGTACAACATAAACGAAGCTTACAAAGTGAATCGTCACTGTTGTAATTTTAAGTGGTTTAGATGTGTTAAATTTGGGAGACCATAAACTGTTAATAGAAAAGCAGGAGATCCACTTTGAATCTTGACGAAATACTTATCTACATATGAGTGACAAAATACATCCAGAGTTCGTCAGGAATGCTCAGATTTCACACTGAATTTTTCAACATGAGTCGCCAGCCCAGATCAGATAAACTAATTCGGAGTTGGATGAGAAGGAATGCGAATTTTCGTTGCTCGTCTCGCAGCTGTGGGGATAAGCCGTGAACTCAGTTTAGGGCCATCCTGAAGAAACAACATGGATGTAATTTGCCTGCATTCATGAGGGGCACTGGATGATTTCAAGCCAATTGAAGGACCTCGATCGGCTCTGGTAAAGCCTTCAGATTTAAGCACTTTTTAATACAAAGAAACTCGAGATTACTGACCTGATGAAGCCACTATGGGAGAGACTCTCAAGGCCTTGCAGTTCCATGACTTTGTTGTTTTCGTGTTCCGACGAATCAAATTCCTAACCCTTCCAAAAAGAGAGACGTACAAAGTTCTATAGATATCACCAGACCTGTCAAAATGGGTCCAAAATCTATTTAATAATCCAAAAATATTTAAATGGGTCATAAATAGATTATGACAAATTTTAGAGACCAACATAAATGAATCTACAAAATAAGAGATCAAAACAAGTGGGTTATGAATGGGTCCGTTATGAACCCATTTACAACCCACTTAACCCATGTATAGTCAACTAGTAACTGTCGCTGTTTTGCTTTCCCTCGCCCTCCCTCCCGCATTTCCTCTTCTTCCTTGACTCTGCCCAAGTACCCCAGCACAATGCGCCTCCCTCGCCAGTTCTCCGCCCACGTCCTCAGCAGACCAGGGCCGCCGCCTCCGTGCTATGGCAAGAGCAGCATACCTGGTGTCTTTTGCGCGCGTTACTTGAGGGTCGTTGTTGTTCAAAGGCTGCGAGGCCAATTTGGTGGCGACTTCCATCATGAACTCTGACGGGCTCTGTGGCTTGCTCGGCTCTCCTCGTCGCTCTTCGGAGGAGGAGGAGGATTGCAGGAGTTGCTCTGCAACACATTCTCCCCAAGGCTCGCCGTCGTCTTCACCGCCAATGGCGATGCCTCCGGTTGCTTCTCTTTTTCGATTGCCATTGGAATTGAGGTGGCGCAAGGAAACCTTAATTGATTCGTCCCGCGAGAGAGGGAACTCCTGCAACCCTGAGCTGTCCGTTGATTCTTCCACCATTTTGTTCTTCTCTCCTGCAACCCTGAGCTGGATGTGAAAAGACGCATCCTAAGTCGCCCAGCAATGGCGGAGGAAGAAGGTAGGAGGAATAGAAAAGTAAAAAAAGAAAAGAAAAAACAAAAAAAGAAAAAGAAATGAAAGAAAATAAAAATAAATAAAAATCAAGATAACAAATAATCAGAACTTTTAAAAGAAATAAAAATAAAAAATCAGATTTTTTTAAATATAACAATTGGCCATAATTAGTAATATAATTTTTTAAACTTTTATAAGAAATAAATTATCTCAGATTGGATCAAATAGAGAAGTGTTTTAATAATAAGGGCAGGGTATGGGTCGGGTTGGATGTGGGTCAAAAAATTTGCACTACGCAAACGTATAAATGAGTTATAAACGGGTTAATAGATCAATTTGGGTAGGACATTTTCGACCCAACCTAAACTCAATCCGACCCACCGGTTTCACGGGTCTATTGCATATTAGAAGGAAGTTAATTAGCGATATTGAAAGATATTAGAGTTTCAAGTGACGTGACGCTTTGTAAGCGCTTGTCAAGCAAACATTCTAAAAACTCATTCTTCAAGATAAACAGACTCTTCAACTATTAAGCCTAAATAACATCCCTCCGAATCCCTTCAAATATGGAAGTACTTGAAGGGATTAGGAGATATTTGTAAATGACTTAACAACTTTATTTTTATTTCACACTTATACCTTAATTCAATATCATTTAACATTAAGGCATACGGATTATCTCAACGTTCACCTTTAGTGATACATTTGTCTATTAAGTACTTCCATGCATGATTATGCAGTAATTCATTAGGACATTATTACATATAATTTAATGCCTTTTTTTTTTTTTTGGTTCTATTCTTAAGATTTGTGAGTTAGTCCCACTTAAGTTTTGTGGCCACTCAATAATCCATCAAGGAAAAATTGGGAAATCTTCAGAAGGAGTTAGTTCCACAGTATCTAGATATGTCTCGCCCAATGATTCTGTCTAGTTTTCAAAATCGGTCATGATTTGCTAATTTTGTTCCTTTTTGAAAAAGAAAACGGCATGGATAATGATATATGGTGTGGTTGTCACGTGATTGCAAGTCCATACTGGTACCATCGAACTTATGGCACCTGATTATTTTATCTAGCTAGTGCTTAAGATGTGCTAAACATATCCTTGTGAATTTTTCTTCGCCATGTACGGTTTATACTTTTATTTCTTGTTACAATACACTTTTACGCTTAATATATAGAGAGAGAATAAGGTTGCTTGGAGGAGTGAGGGGATCACTTAGTTTTTTAAGGTATTGTCGCCCTGCCTCGAGCGAGATGTGCTTTAAGAGTGGCCCTAGGCAACGGTCATTTGAGGCCTTAAACTCCAAGCGGCAACCCTTGGCTAAGTGTTGCCGAGAGTGGTGGCCGAGGGCGGCGGTGGCGGCAACTCTACTAGGCACTCTCTCTCTCTTTATGGCTTTCATTTTATTTCATATTCTAATTCTTTTAATTCATCAATTTTTAATTTTATCTGAATTTATTGAAGACTGTCTAAATCAGTTATGCTGAATTGGAAAAAAAGTGTTTCATAAGGAAAATTGTGTAAGTGGCCCGAACACTTATTAAGCCCGACTAATTATGCTTTTTTCTATGTAAATTAAACTTTTGAAGCGAGTAACTACATTGAAATGCGTGAGTTTTTCATTTTCAAAGAGTTTAGCAAAATGTTATTTCTGTTTCCATTTTTAATGTAATTAGTGTCGTAGGAGCAGTAGCTAACGTAATAGCTAACGAGGTTCATTTTAATCTTCAAAATGCTAGCTGGCTTACCTATTATTGTCATATGTCTTCAACTACAACCCCAACCCCAACTACCGGAAGCGGGTGCGTCCATGTGGCCCGTGGATAAAATTTGCCAGATTGGTTCGAAGCCGAAACCTCTTGCGAAATATTGTCATGGACATATCCGACCATTGGGCTACCTTGCCTGTGGTGGCTTTGCTAAGAATTGGTTCTGTTGGATTCCGGTTTGACTCTTGTTCAGATTAGAAGAACAAGTTAATATTCTGGTCTGTTCTATTTTCGTTACGGATTTGTGGGTTTTTGTGTAGAATGTGTGACAATGCAACGACGCGTCGATTACTAGTGGTTGAACTAACTCAGGAGATGGCCAGCGATAGATTAGAATGGGCTTAAGTGCACTATAAGTGTCAAAATTTATGTACGGTGCTCATTTTAGTGTCAAAACTTTCAAAATAATTACTTAAGTGTCAATTTTTTTTAAAAACGATCACTTTAGTGCCAAAACTTTCAAAATGATCACTTAAATGATAATTTTTTTTTAAAAAACGATCATTTAAGTGTTAATTTAAAAAAAATGATCACTTCAGTGTCAACTCCACCAAGACATGTCAGCTTAAATATTAATAAAAAAATGGCACGTGTCGGATTTTCGACAAGACACGTCGGCTCAAATTGAAGTTGACACTGAAGTAATTGTTTTTAGAAGAAGTTGGAACTTAAGTGGTCGTTTTTTAAAAGAGTTAGCACTTAAGTAATCATTTTGAAAGTTTTGGCACTAAAGTGAGTGACGTACACAAGTTTTGACACTTCTAGTGTACTTTAGCCGTCTAAGTTGACCATTTTGCCTATATAAAAATGATGATGGGTGTACATATGCGGTTTAGAAGAATTGGTATACGAATGTTTAAAAAGACTCGTATTGAGTATTGACTATGATCCATTTATTTGAAGGATAGCTTGCAGTTGGCCTTTTTGCTTTGTATACAAATTTCGTAGACTAGTTTAAGTATATTTTATGGAGACTATGTGTGACACCCCAAAAATTAGGGCCAGTTCAAGCGTAGGGTTCGGACTAATTACGGAAAGTTGCCAGAGTTGAGGTAGGCCACCAAAGGAATAGGGATTGCTTTCGATAAGGTTCGTGGCTCGGTATGTCAATCGGCTATACTATTGATTGAGGTCCGATTATGTGGCGACCTTAAATCAAGCATTGGTCGATTATGATCGATCTTGTTTAGCCGTGAATCAACCATAGGATCACCCCGTAGCTAGCTAGGGATTGATACATAGCATGATTTGCAAGCTAATATTGATCGACAACCAAACCGGCCATGAGTCCAAAGAGGGTCGATTCATACTGGAACCCCGTACCAGCCACACACTAGTCAAGGATTAGCTATCCTGGACTACGTGACGTGCTTCTGGAGAACTACGGATCAAGACGAACCAACCATGCATCAATTTGAATTGGTCATGAGAGATGAGCTCAATAATGTTCAATTATGTCATCGGTTTAGGAACGGGTGATTCCAACCCTAAACCAAGTTAAACTTGAGTGGTTCTCGACTCGATAGGCAACTAGACACGTACTACAGCGCGTTAAACCATAGATTAGGCGATGCCTTTGGACGTGCTTATACGTGAGCCGATTTTATTCGGAAAAATAGATAGTCCGACCTTTAGCTTGTTAGGCGCCTAAAGTAGAGAACTGCATAGATGTCTTGAGAGTTTGACAAGCATCACTTTTTAAAGTCCTAGAGCAATGAATAAGAGGTCAATTACTAGACAACCTTACCTATTTAAATAGAATGCCCAAATTTCCATTAGGATTAGTTATGCTTGGCATCTATAGAATAGAAATGAAAGCCTACAGACCTTCTTGATTGGGCGACACCAAGGGGGACCAAGATTTTTTGTGTTAAATCTCTATTTTAAATGCAAACAGAAATAAAAGAAATGGTCTTCTCATGTAATATAGGCGCGAGAGACATAAGAAAAAGGAAATAAGATATTCAATAATAAAAATACTATCATATGATCTAGAGATCATAGAATGAGACACGTGGTGCTATCATTGAATAGATAAAATAAAATTACATGATTGGATTGGGGATTCTAGCACATTCTCACTTATTAAGCAAAAATTAAATGAGAAATGTTCTATTTAATAGGCTTAGGGAGCAAACTAGCACATGAAGACAAAATAGGCTTAGAAATAATTGGCTTAGAGAATAAGCTAGCACATGAAAACAAAATACGCTTAGAAATAATTGGCTTTAAGAGTAAGTTAGCATATAAGAACAAAATTGGCTTAGAAAACAAGTTGGAATAAGAGAACGGCACGTGAAAAGCGCATAAGGCGAATTCAACTTGGAGAACAAGTAAAAAATATAAGATAAGTAAAATAAAGATATAAAATAAATTTTGGCTTGAGGAACAAATCAAGCATATAAGACAAATTTGGATTAGAAAAAATAATCTAGAATAAATAGAAATGTCTAATTTTTTACTTGAAGAGCAAGAAGAATAGTCTAGGATCTTAGGATATCCTAGACTAGCTATGTGGCAATTCCTAAACGACATATCTAGAATATTCTATGCCAATTATTAATATAGAAAAGACAAAAGAATTAATTAGCAAACTTGAATAAGAAAAATCAAAATGAAAATACTGTAAAATACCCTAGAATAGGCGTGTAAGAGGGAAAAGGGCATTAAAGAAAATTAATCTTGTCTTAAATAGCATAAGAAAAATGTGAGAATTAGTAAAACTTGAATAGCAAGTCAAGACTTCTAGAAATAGTAAAGCTTGGAGAGCAAGACAATGTTTAGAAACATGTGACAATTTAATGAAACTTGTGGAGCAAGTCAAGAAAGCCTATAAATAGACTCAATACTACTTCATCTCATCCTTTTTCCCTCTCACCGACTCTCTCTCTCTCTCTCTCTCTCTCTCTCTCTCTCTCTCTCTCTCTCTCTCATTCCCTCTCTCACTCTCTCTTTCGGCCACTTTGAGCCACCATTTCACCACCACAAAACCAACACCACCGGATCACCTCCGAGATCGCTATATAGGCAGAAGACGACTAACTATTTCTTTTGTTTCTAACGTTCGTCCGCGTGAGGTAAGTAATATCTAACCCTTATCTAGGCCGTAAAGCTTTAGCTACTCTAATGCTTGCTTGAAAAGTTACATGTGATGCATATTCTCCTTGGTTTTGCTACCTTTGGTGGTGAGATTACATGATACGATATGATATGTTATATGCCTCATTCGTAAGAAGGAGAGGGCCTCACACATATATGAAAAGGGTGGATCCACAATACATGATATGATATGATATGATATGTTTATATACCTCATCCGTAAGGGTGAGAGGGCCTTAAAATGTGTGCGATATGATATGAAAAGTGGAGATGTTATGCATATATGAAAAGGAATTGGAAACGATTCGTATATGATATGATTGCTTGCATTATGAATTGGACCTCTAGCTTGCTTCCTATATTTGGTTTAGATATTCGTTTTCTAAGATAATTGTATGTCACCCCTTATCTTTTCATATTTGTAGGTAATGATAAGTCTCCCTCCTCGTTTCGGTATTATTATGTCCGTAGAAGTTTATTGTATTGAGGTCGTGGCTGTGAAATAAGAAGTAACTTTTAGACATTACGTGACTACCGTATGGGTGGACAAGGGTTATCATATCTAGATTAAAAAGTAGAGTGAAGATGAAGCTCTTTTGATTGAAAAAAAGTATAGCATGAAGATGGATGGTGTGTACCCTAGGCGACCGATCTTAATGGAGGAGTTTTGGAAGCCGAAGGCAATTTTTTGGGACATTTTACCATCCCGAAGTAGAGAACCTAAATGGAGCCATGTTATGATGCATATATATGTTGTACATCGATATAGTTTGATGTAAATGATATGGATAGATGAAGCATATTATTACTCCTAAGTGTTTCCCCTAGATTTTTAACTAATCGAAAGCTTAAAATGAAATCGCTTCCGCATGCGAATCATTGATAAGAGTGAAAACAATTAAGGGTCGATTTTGAGGACGATGTACCTAAGACACCACATGTCCTCCCCCGCAACGTTGCGACTTTATGATCCTCATACAGTTTCGGTTTATAAACGGCGTAAAGCCGTAGTGCTCTTGGAGGAATTCAAGAGACCGAGAGCCCTAAAGGAGCTTAAGTTTCCTATTACGGGCACGAAGGTCGGGTCGGGGACGTCACACTATGCAACATGAGTGGGATTTAGAATACGGTCTAGTCAATTGAATTGATCCCGAGTGGATGGATCAGTTTGTGATAGGATATTTATGTGCTGGAACGAAGGTTTTCAGATTAATTGGAGGACAGGATGCCCTGCATTCGTAAGGGTGAAAAAATCTGAGTCTGGTAAGTGGGTCCTTGACCAATTTGCGAAAGATCACAAACATGATCTCGACGTTTGTGAGGCGAATCATCCTGCCAATTCCCGGTGCAAAAGATCAGCAACAACGGCTAAAGTAGTTGATTTGTGCCGTAAGCCATGGAAAAAACAGGGGTTTTCTTTCCAAAATAGGTTTAAAAAAATAATTTACCAATTTAAATTAAAAAATACATTTACCGTTTTGGGTGTCGCGCGGCAGTCAAAGTGCCGCGCAACACCTGTTCAGCACTATGAATGCCGCCCGACATTTACAGTGCCACGCCAGTGCTCGCGCGGCAGGGCTCCCCCCTAAAGGCGCATGCAGCGCTTTCGACTTTAATAGTAGTCGAAGGCACTCCCCTCCCTCAAAACTCCCTCTAAACGCTCTCCCTCTTCCTCCCGCAGAACTCCCGCCCAAAATGCTTTTCCTCATCCCTTCCTCATAATGCTCTGCCTCTCTCAGAAGCCTCAGATGCCCTCCCGCTTGGACGCCTCTTCTTAGCTCCCTCAGAATCCTCCCTCGCCTCGCCTCATTTGTTGGTACTATATTTTTATTTTGTTGTTAATATTTTCGTAATTTTTAAATTAATTTGTGACTTTTTTATTTGGTAGAATTTGAGATAAAAGCAAAGCCGACATCCTTACTCGGTGCTTCCTCTTGGCAGTTTGAGCTCCTTATTCGGTGCGTGCTCTCCCTCGGTAGTTTGAGATAAATTTCGTTGTAGTTATTTTTTGTATTTCGTAAGCATAGATTTATTTATTTTGTTATTATTTATACCTGCATCATCTATGTTACTTATATGTTGTTAATAATATGTTTTAATTTTTTGTTAATTTTTTTTATAATAGTTACAATTTTTACGAATTTAGGTATTCTTTAAAAATATTTACTGCTTTAGGAACGAGAAGGGCTATTAAAAAAAATGAAATGAATATGGACATTTATTTCATTTGATATATTGATAGTTATAATGTTAATTTAAAGAAAAAAAAAAGGGGGAAACAGATCGGACGGCCGTGGGCTAGCCACGTGTAGCGATCCGGCGATTTTCAAAATATTAAAAATAATTTTAGGAGTTTAAAATGAATTTTTGGAGAGAAAAAAAAGGTGATCGGATGGTTATGGTTGTGCCAAGTGGCACTCTATGAGCCGTCTAATCGTTCTTTTATTTTCAATTTTATTAAAGTGACCCCGGTTCTAAATTTTTTTTTAATAATTTCAAAATTCGAATAAAAAATTAAAAGTATATAAAATTGATTAAAAAATGTAGAAAAATCATAGAAAATTCCAAAAAATTCAGAAAAATTCTTAAAAAATCCCAAAAAATAGGAAATGACCACAATCAACTGGCCAATGGATGCAACAATTTGTGCAACACTTTCAATTTAATTCATTAATTATTTTTTAGTAACATAAGTTATTGGCATTTGATAACTTTTGTTAATTTTATTATCATTACCGGGGTGATGGCATCGAACAAATCTTACATAACTGATTCCAACACTCCATCTCATTAGGCCTAGGCAGTTATGGGGAGGATAGCTAGGGCAATGCTATGCGCCCTTAATAAGGAGAGACGGTTAACAATGATGCCACCACCCCAATCGGTAATTATAGCAGCACCCCTTGGGCCCCACGAGGATGATCTACCCGAGATTGTTCAGCCTACCCGGATGACCACTCGAGCTCATCCAGTTGGTGATGCCATCCCCTATCCTTTGGAATATCATACAACAGATTTCACTCTAGGGTTCACTCAATGGTTCATTCGAGGATTTACCCAGTTTGCCGACCCATTTCACGGGAGATCCGCTTTTCAATTTCATGACAATCAACAGCTGCAGGCTCTAGCTACTTCTCCGACTTCAAATGAATCTGATTTTTCTCCTCTTTTCCCATGCCCTCCTATAGTAGGATATGTACCGTTTGAGCATGGCATATTTTCTCACTTTGATGATGCATCCACATCACAAGATATGCCTTCGTCATCTACATATCCTACTCATCCCGATCCTCGTCCTCGTTCTTGGTACAATACTAGACCCGCCAAACAACGGAGACGACCCGATATTAAACAGGAGGTCATGTAGGAGGACGATATCATTAACTGATGTAATTGTGGTTGACGATTGTTATTTATTATGAAAATCCCATGTTTTTCATATATCTTACCAATTTTATCTTATGAATATTTTTAATTAATTACATAAAGACAAAATTATTTGTTAATTATATATCTTAATAAAAATTTTAATTAATTATTGATAATTATGTTACAATAATAACATTTAAAAAATTATAAATAAAATAAATGTTAACTATCAATAATTAAAGAAACGTAACAAAAATACGTAAATTAAAAAAAACAAAAAAACCGTGGGGATGGTGACGAACGAGGCCGCGTTCGGCGGCAGGTCGCGGAACGAGTCCTCGTTCGGTAGCCGGGTGGCTGAATGAGGCTAGCTCGGCACCTAGAGTGCCGAACAGGTGTCGCGTGGCACTTTGACCGCCGCACGACACCCAAAACGGTAAATATTTTTTTTTGAACCTAAATTGGTAAATAATTTTTTTTTACACCTATTTTGGAAAAAAAAACCCGAAAAAGCAGCTTGATGTTGTTGATAATGGTTGTTCATCTTCTTCAGGTATTGTCGGTGCCAAACGCATTATACCGGGGACAAATGAAGGACAAGTGAAACTTGAGCCCTAAGTGGGTCTAAAGTTTGATTCAGCTAACGAAGCATACCAGTATTGTGATACATAAGCTGGGAATGTGGGATTTAGAGTTCGTATTGGTCAGTTGTTTCGATCAAAGAAAGATGGTTCGATTACTTCTCGGAGATTTGTCTGCTCGAAGGAAGGAGTTCAGCATCCGTCTAGGGTAGGGTGTGGTGCATTTATGAGGATTAAGAGGCATGATAATGGAAGATGGAGTGTTGATCGTTATCAACTAGAGCATAACCATGAGCTTGAGATGCAAATGAAAGCCAACGGAGGTTCAGCTTCTAGGAAATTATAGATGAGATTAATGAAACATTGGAAAAACTAGACATTGCTGAAAAGCACAATGGGAGTCTCATAAAGAAACATCGTGCAAACAACATAGGAAGTGATTGTTATACCATGCTTCATAATTACTTTCAGAACCGACAAGCTGAGGACATCGGATTTTCTTAAGCTATCGTTGTAGAGATGGGTTGTTGTAGGAGTCTTTTCTGGACTGATGGCAGATCTAAGTTTTCCTGCAGTCAGTTTGGTGATGCCATCATATTTGATACCTCCTATAAGAAAAGCAATTCAGCGGTGCCATTTGCTACTTTTGTTGGTGTCCTCACCACAGGCAGCCGGTTCTCCTTGGATGTGCTCTAGTTGCTGATGAATCGAAGGAGTCCTTCATATGATTGTTTGAGACATGGCTCAGGGCCATGTTCGGACGCCATCCCAAGTCTATAATAGCTGATCACGATGATTCCATCCTGCAAGCGATTGCACAGGCTTCTCCTTCGAGTCATCATTTATTCTCAATGTGGCAAATTAAGACAAAACGTGAGCATTTGAGTCCACTGAGTAGTGATTGCAAATATGAATATGAGTAATGTGTTTATTAAAGTCATAAAGTTGGTGAATTTGATGCTGCATGGGATGCTGTTCTCAGCAAATATGGCTCGAGGGAAAGTGCTTGGCTGAAGGAAATGTATGAAAAGCGTGAAAACTGGGTTCCACCACTGTACTTACGTGGAACATTTTTTGCTGGAATTCCCATCGATGGATGTCTAGAAGCCTTTTTTCATCCATTGTGAGATATGAGCAAGGTTTGGAGCAACGTTGTGGCAATGAAAGGAAAGAAGATTATAATCCATTCAACTTGCACGCATTTTTGCTGACAAATGAACTGATGGAAGAGCAATGTAGGAGGCTTTATACCCTTTCCATTTTCAAAGGTTAACTTTCACAAAATTACAGTTATCTGGGTGCCAAGATTCATGAACAAGGGGACATCATCAGATATTTAATCCGTAAGTGCGGCAATGAGGATGAGAAACATATCGTTATATTTTGTTCATCCAATCTCGATGTGAGTTGTGGCTGTCAAATGTTTGAATCAAAGGGTGTATTTTATAGACATGCTTTGAGATTGTTCCAGATTCTAGATACCAGGGAGCTTCCATCTCGCTATATCTTACGTAGGTGGACAAGGAGTACTGAGTATATATGGTACTATATGTGATTTTGAATCAATAGTGTTCATGAAATTGCTGCCAAATATGTAGAGTTTGGTGCCGCATCTTTTGCATATGAAATTATGCATTAGGGTGGGACGAAACTTTGCTGGCAGAGGTAAGTGTAGGATGATTTTGTAGTTTGGAGTGCGTCTATAGTTTCTTTTCCAGCAGGCCTGACTTTTGTAACTAGAAGGCATCAACTTGTTTTGTAGGGTATAAAAGCTTTCTCAATCACAAGTGAAATAATGTGGATATGAAATTATGCATTCTGCTAGTTACTTCTGTTTATCTCACCTCAGAGGCTAGGGGTAAGGGAGGGGATACCTTGACGAGAGCGAATGAAGAACTATGCTTTTAATTTTCTTGCAATGAAATTGTAGCTTCAGTTTTCAAAAGGCAAATGTCAACAAAACGGAAAAGTGAAGTTAATGATATACATGAGTTGTGGTGATTTGCATTTCAATTTTTTTTCACCCTGAATAATCTGACATGAAAATAAAAGGAAAAGTGAAGTTTATCTAATAGAAATGTCTGATTCAATAATCAATCACGCTCCAGCACCTCAGTTGTAGTTGCAGAAAGTTACTCAGTGGATGTGAATTTCTAGTTGGTTATCATTTTTCCAGATGTGGCTGATCTCTTGTATCATTTTTTGTTTTTCATCTCATTTCTTGGCCACACATGTCCTCTCCCTATGCGGCGTCGATAGGACATATCCTAGCCGACAAACTTCTGTCCTTCGACAATGTTGAAATGTTCCACTATATTGGAGTTTGCTGAATAACTCTCGTAGTACAGATTTGAGTACGAAGAGCAATACCGATGAAGACAATGCAAAACGGAACATCTCACAGATGCACAGAAGAAACTCTCAGTCGTATGTGTGATACTGGCTCGTGAAGCAGCATAATTTGTTCTTTAAGATGCCCGAGTAGCTCTTTAATAGATATCTATCTATTAGCACTTAATTTATGAGAAAACAAGGGCAATCACAACTTTGCTGGCGGATAGATTGGTCCTTATGGCAACAGAAATGCGCTTCTTATTGTTATAGCAAGTTAGGCTACTCTCACCAGAAGAAACCATGAGAGTATTTGGCTGAGGGAACCAAGTGGCATAGGTAGCTAGTTTAGAGTTCAACTTGCTTGTGGGCAGATAAGTTGCTCTGGACTGCCATTGATTTGTAGCTTAGCCTACTGAGGCTGAAGCTGATGTACAATACCTGTAATGAGACAAGATTGAGAAATGCATGGATTGAGATTTGCCTGGTCGTGTGCTTCATAGAGTCCATGTTCATATCTTATACGACAACCTACAAAAATTTTATGAACACTTTGGTAATTGGTATGATATATTAACATTGTTTCCCGATGCATCGACTTGAAACCTTGAGCTTGAATATTATGTGAGATCTGAAAATGCCTGGTGCTTTGTGAAAATCATAGATCAAGAATAAATAATGATCTCCCCTTGTTAAATTCTAGTTACATTTTCTTTTTCAGTTGTATACTCTTAACTAGTCTTGATACACTTCTACTGAAACTCGCTGACATCTTACAAATGGAACGGATTTCTCATTATTTTCGTGAAATTTTCTTTCAAGCCAATGTCAGAGTATGTTTTGATTGTTGGGTCACTATCCATGCATCTCTTTAAGAGCATCCTTTTAAGGCAGGTGACCAATGCTACTCTGAGAAGAAAAATAAGTCCTTGAACCAGCCTGCTGGGGAGAGTGTACAGGGTATGGTTATCGATCCAAAATCCTGAATGATTACAGAAACATGAAAAAGAGAACAGAACAACTGTAGCTAGAGTTATTTGTGGCTGTAAAGCTAAAAAACTGGGAAAATTTTCGAGCGGAAAGAATAAGAACTTGAAAGGGCATTGAAGAATGTTTTGGTGAAGCTTTTTTCCTGGAGTTGGCTCTGCAGCTTGCATCGTCAGTTTCTGAGAAAGGTATTGCCTGCTTGTCCAAATTTAGTCTGGGTTAGGATAGTTTAAGAGTTAGCAGTGATCTGTGTATGCTTCATTTTCTCTTTGTTTTTAGCAATATAATGAGTTCAGTTCTAATTTTATATACTTCTAAAGGAATTTGTAGAAGTTACCGGCCGTGGCCTTCTTGGAGTAATTGAGTAGGCAAGTTATGATCTTAGGGTTGTCAAGATGATTACGATAACTACCTGTCGGAAGGAAATCGCCTGAGTCCCGTTGAATGCCGCTCTTTGGGGTCATCCCTAGTCACCTGTTACAGTGGAAATTGATTGGTTTTGCTCAACGGGGAGACTATCATGAGCCCCTTGGATTAGTTTGGTGAACTCAAATGGCTAACACCAAATTACGGAAAACTACAGAGAATCGGCAAGAAACATATATTGCAATTTTTTTTTAACTGTAAAATCCTATGAAGCATAAAATTCATCTCAAGCATCATGACTAAGATCGGCCAATGGCAGCACTAGCTCGTCTTCGCTGTATTCCTGAGTTGTGCTGTCGAAGTGAGATTTTCCTGCTTCATAGGACTTGGTCTGAATTTCGATGATACAAGAATGATTGAGATGGTCAGACTCCGACGAGAAAATCTGGTGCATGGTGAACGAACACGGTAAAGAATCGACACATTGTAGAGTTAAGAAATTAGTGCTGCGTGGGGATTGGCCGTAGTGATGAGACCTGGTCTCAAACTCCGGGAGTAGCAAAAGAGTAAAAGGCGAGCTTTCTATTTGAAAATGACAATATTGTAGAATGAATGAGCTTTTGAAAGAGTTGGTCAAGCTTTTGGGCATTATATGACAGGAAACTTTATCAAATTTAATACGTGGAGAAGGATTTACACGCCCTCATGCATCAGGTATGATTGTACATTCCTCTTCGAATTCGTGCTTTTTGGATGGATGATCAAAAGTAAGTTTTGCAAGAAAAATTTGCCCAAAAAGTTGGGAAAATAAGCAAGAAGTTTCTTTTTCCATGGGCTCATAACTTCGACACAAAATACGATACCTACAAATTTATATGGACTTATTGCTAAATCTATGACATGAAAAAGCGCATCACTGATTCACCGATGCTCTGAGGCAAATTCTAGAACCTTTGTTCTGTTTGTTGCCACATCCTACACATGAAAGAATTCTTTTAATTGATTCCAGTACTATGATACAAACATTTTAAAGATCGATAGATGGGCTGCAGCTAATGAAAAGATATGATCTTGGTAAAGATTTTTGGGTTCTCGAAGACTATATCATGACCATCAATCTCATTCTTCATGTTGGTCCTTCCACCTTATCGCATAGCGTAATTGTTCTAATTTCCACACAATGAAAAAGGAGTAACACGGCGTCTTTCCAGAGAAGGGCGAAGTCTCATATCAATCTCGCCACATGCCAACTGTACCAAAAACATACATGACTATGCCAAAAGCTAGTACCTGTAGAACATAGCCCAATAATATATCTTGGAGGCATGAATCGTAACAGATTATAAATCTGGTTATGTTGGGTCATGCTTCAGTTTAAATCAATCCTACGGGCGTGTTACAATCTCTCTACTCATTTGCATTTCTTTTGTCAATTGATGACTATCTGGTTAGAGTTGGTCGTCTTCCAGATGAGAAAAATGGATGAAACGAACTAATAGTGGCTGTATATATCGTAACAAGTTCTAAAACCTTTTAGCATTTTTTTTTGTTGCCCAGTTATTTTGTTCCTATGTTTACGGCTCGTTATAAGTGCGATAAGCCGAAAATCAGTAAGTTACTTGATTACGAGGCATTCCCTCTAAGCTTACGACCAATCGCAAGTGCAATACTTGAAAAACGACAATACCGATGGAAATGCCCTTTGGCCACAAACATTTGCTTTCAGATTTTGACCTATTACAAGTCCTGTATTTTGATAATATTAGAATAAATGCGCCATAAACAATAGATATTAACCTGGCAACAAGTTGTCAACCCTATTAGTAACTTGACCGTTTTGTAGGTGGGTGCATGAAAGTAAAGAATACTAAATATAAGATTATTTTTTCACAATGAGGAAGGAGTGAAGCTATTTTTTTTATAAGACCGAATTTTTCGGGCGAAACTATCGAGCAGGAAAATTATATAAATCGTTGAAACGTGACAACATGAAATGAAGACTGAACAACACATACGATTAGTATTAACAGTTTGTTATGTGCCGTGTGCGGGGTTAGGTTGCGAAACCCCGCTCCATCCTCACGCTTCCCCACACCACCTCGTCCGTAGATGGGGATTCGAACCCTCCACCCTCTTCTTCCCAAATGAGAAGAGTGGCCACTAGGGCAATCTCCTAATATAGAGGGCTATTTTTAGATCAAGATGGTTAATGGATATTTAACTTTGCGGCTCTTTATTGATAGACTAATAAGACATTAGAAAATTTAATGGAATGTAAGTAGGAAAAATTTTTAAAAAAATCATAACCTATTGCAATTATGTCAATTCAATCATAAACTTTTTCTTCCAATTCAGTCTTAAATATTTTTCATTTGTGCCGATTTAGTGGCCAAGTTTGACCGGATGGCATTGACATGGCATTGTTGGGGCTAACATGGCAATTTTAATGATATTTTAATATTTTTCATAAATTTTATCTATCTATTCTTTTTGTCCTTTCTTTCTTTTTCTTTTTCTTTTTTTTTCTTTTTCCTCCTTCCTCCGGTTGCCGTCGCCGGGTGAGGTTGAGCCTCACTGTCGCTTGATGAGAATGGCCTCGCTAGCCCTTGCCTCTAGCCGATCACCGATTCGGCGACCGACTAGAGGAAGAAGAAGAAAAAGAAATAAAAGCAAAATAAATAAATAATTAAGTAAATAAATAAAAAATACATAAAGATTATTAAAAATTGTCCACATCAGCATTGGTCGGTTAAAGTTGACCGGAAGGTCCGAATTGACACAAATGCTAAAGGTTTACTATTGAATTGGCATAGCCGCAATAGATTTAGGATTTCTTTGGTAATTTTCCCGATATTAGTGAGTCCCATATACGTTGGTAGTACACTAGTGACACTTGTAGAATGTGAAAAAAGTTGCTAACTTACCAACGTATTGAGATATTTGGTAATTTTGTTAAAGAGTTGTCATTTTACTAACCACCTCGGTAAAACTTAAGAGAAGTTGGTAATTGTACCAATTCATCGGAATTTTGATAAATTCTCTTTAGTGTTGGAAGTTTACTAATCAATCTTGTTAAAAACTTTAACGAAATTGGCGGATAATTAATCACATATGATATTGGCAAATTCCTTATAAGGTTTTTATTTGTGTAAATTTTTAATAAGTTGGTAATTTACTATGGTATTAACTGTTAGTAAATGCTTTATAGTGCTAGTATGTTACTACCAACACTATTAGATTTCTCCTTAACAGGACCCTAGAATCGTTTAAGAAGTCCAATCGGCGTGTCTTCTAATCCATATTTCAAGAGAAACAAAAATCCTTCTCAAAATTTTCAATTTGCTAGATACGGCATGATAGATTAGCTAGCGTCAGTATCATTGTTAATTATTTGTTAAATTATTAAATAAGACAGTTGAATTGGCGTGAGGAGATGAAAATAAAAAAAAAGACCGGAGTAACTTTCGGTTCTATACAAGCAAAATGGTAGGAAATGGTATTGCCAACTTGGAGTTTTTGTGTATGTACTACACCTTCCATGTTAAAAAGAACATTTCTTTGCCACACAAAGAAAGCAAAACTGCCGAGTCGCACAGACAAACTCAAGATTGCAGCAATCTGTTTATACTTCCCAAAGTTCTCTTAAGAAAAACATCGGAAGAGAAGAAAATAATTGGGGCATCTCACGTTTATCGAATCGGAAGTCAAACCGTCTTTAATTCCAAGTCGGAAATGCCAAATTGAATGAGTTCAACATATGAGGACAATAAAAATATGCCTGAATTGTGCTGAAATGTCGAAGTAATTGAAGGTTCAAACACATAAAGATGCTCATGACGCTAAAGGGTAATGGTGAACTCAAACGCCCGAAACATTGAGACTCCTTGCGAATGCGGGATGAAACCAATGTAAGGGAGACCAAGTCTAAGCTTGGACACCTAATTTTCTCTTCCTGCGGGATGCTTTATTAACACGAGGTTCTTCTCTCAATGACCTAAATCCAGAGGAAAAAGGGTTCACACTCTCTCGGCTTGTAGGTCCTCACCAATTTGATAAATGCATTTGGCCTTTCTTAACCAGCGGCTCGAATTTTAGACCTTCAATGCTAGCTTCGAGCAAAGAAGAACTTCAGCCTCTAGGGTGGGCTCCCATAAAATTGTAGTTTCGGCAAGTAATGAGGTCACGATGTATGGGTCCATGTTTGAGGCGGGACGCCTGTCTTCCAAGTAACCTATAAATCATTTAAAGCCATTGATTAGCTGAGCAAGGAAGGTGAACTTTCTATGTTTTATCAATATTTAGAAATAATGAAGCATTCCAAAAAGTTTTCGAGGCATTGAAAGAACTGATGTTGATACCGGCATATAAGCAAAGCTTTGTAGCGAGCATCGGATATGTCTTGGCCAAATGACTTATCGGCCCCTACACCACACACAACAATAAGGCCCCTATGTTGACATAAAGCCGCATATCACAATACAAATATTCTCATTAACTTAAGCCTATAATCCAACTATATATAGGGAAATTCATTCACAAGATCTCACCTGGGCACCTGGATATCCTCCAACGAGCCAACCCAACCGCCATTGAACATTTGTCTGCAGCGAGGTGTGCTCTTGCTCAATCCCATGTCTAATGTGAACATTTAGCCAGGTCATGAACTTGTCCATTTCAAAAATCTCTAATTCATGATAAAAACTCAAATCTTTTTGGATCTACTACCATGAAACTTCATTGACGGCCTTTGGAGTTACCGAAAATTTCAGCAACCCAGCACGTTTGTTCCTTGTGATCGGCTAGCCGCCTAGTGCATATGATTGGCAAATAACCCGCAGACAAACAATAAATATCCGTAAATTAATTGAAACGTCTCTTTCGATTAACTTGTTCGGATGATCTTATGGATGAACAATTTTTTACAACACAACATTTCTTTCATATATGATTTACCAAGATATTGTTGCCACCTTGGAAAGGATCCTTGGAAATTGCTTGAGGGCGCTTAAAACATCGAGAACTTGATGGAATGTTGTGCAGGTAACTATAGCAAGACAGTTTTGGGTTTGTGCCATCTTACTATGACATCACTTCACAACCTTGACCAAGACTTGATCCATCATAGTTCCCCCCGGGAAGTTCAAACAGGTGTTCAACGGGTCTAGTGATTATCTGATGGAAAAACACAACATATTTTATTGTCGCCATTCATACCCTTGATTTGCTGCATAGATCTATTGTCACGCCCCGACTCTCGAGCCCGCGACATCCCTACCAAATCGCCACGAGGTCACGAAGGATAACGTCCCAGGCGCATTATCGACCTACGAAATTACGGCGCATGCGGAACGTGCAATTCTCCCGGACAAATAAAACAGCGGGATAGCATATCGGGAAATACATACCAAGGAAAATAGTCAAAAGTAACATCCACAGTTACAAGACGGTAGATGAGTCTTAATCCTACCGAGCTACGTAAATACATACAACCCCATACTTCGGGGCGGCTCACTAAGACCTCAAAAGGTTACTAGGTCGGATAAGGTTAACTTCTCATCTACTCTAAAAGACTACCCTCAACCTGGCCTTGGTATCCGCAAAGCTCCATCACTTGGGACCCGAAAGTGGTTCCCACAACGGGGTGAGATATAAATCTCGGTGAATCAAGCCTAAGCTCGGTTAGGACACCGATTCACCTAAAACATCCTAACCACGAGGATTATAACACCACGATATAACCATATATCCAACAATCATATCACATGGCAATAATCATCCACATGCATACTTACCGGCCTTCAGCCACACATAATGCAATGCTTGACTCCACTCAACAGCCACATCGGACAACCATCCGAACACGCATCACACTCACAAGTATGCACTGGACACCACACAAGTCCATTTATTAACGATGATCGCGCCCTTGGCGCCACGGTGATGAGGATCCACGCGACCGGCGTGATCGACTCTCACAACTAATGCGATCCCGCATTCTTCCCGGCGAGACAAGGCCACGTTCCTTTTCCCTCTCGGCAACGGCTACTACAAGCAAGTGTATCCAAGTGCACCTCGCACGGCACGGCAAGTAGGCATCCCTATACGGGGCTTCGGTCCATCACAAGCCGCGACCGGCATCCGATAATCCCTTAAAACCGTACGTACCATACGGGGCATGAATTATCGTGCTTCCGGCAAGTCGTGTGGTTCCATAAAAATGGTACGGTGTGTACTATGAGTACAAGACGAACTTGCCAGGAAAACCCATCATCGTTCCGTCATATGACCATACAGCACACCCGACACATCAATCAATTTAATCTCTTTGATTTAGGCCGGATGCTCACACAAACGTGCTCAAAGACTCGGCCCTAAGGCCATTTTCATGCTAAAATATGTCTTTGATCTTGCACACGGTCATATGCATATGCGAGACTACCGAATAGACACCGCAAAGATACACAGAACAATTAATTCCCAAGCGGACGCCAACTCACTCAACGAGCATCCAGGATACTCAAATCAACATTTCAACGTGGCGATCCGCCCAAACAAAGTCATCAATTCAACACGAATAAACCCATTCGATTAGGCCACATAAAGGCTCAATTTCGTGCCAGAGTCATTAATTAGCCGGTTTGATTTAAAATCGCCAATCGATCGCTCGTCCTTAACCTATCGCTCACTCGCGATCAAATCACAACATACGATCAAATTCATTTAACAACAATTAGCCACAACAATTCTAATTTAATCGATTATGGCCATTTACCCTAAACCGGGTTTCTAACTAATCCGACCATAATCAAATCTACCTAAATGTCATACCGACTAACTAACTAATTCTAGGCGCAATTAGCGCCCTAACCAAGGATTAGGGTCAACTCACGGTTTTAACTAGCTCGGGCGGTCTCAACTCGAGCGGCGGTGACACGAACTCGGCCCCACCCGCGACGATTATTGGCGATCTTTGAAAATTCCTCGGCACGAACTTTGAGACCGGTGTCGAAAAATACTGTTCATCGCGGAGTTACTGTTCACGGCCGGGCGGCGGCACTATTCACGCCGGGGTACTATTCACGAGCACTGTTCACCGATCACTGTTCACCCGGTACTGTTCACTGACACTGTTCGCGAAATACTGTTCACCCGAACACTGTTCACGGCACTGTTCACCCGAACGGAAAATCTTGGCTCCACGCTCTCGGGACGACGACGAGGCTGCGATTCCGGTGGCGGAACACCCGGATCTAGTGGGTCTCGGGCGAGGAACAAAGGAGGCCGAGGTGAGGGGGCTCGATCGGCGTCGGGTGAGGTCTCGGGTCCTCGGATCTCGCGGCTTGAGCGATGGTGGCGGCTCACGGTGGGACGGTCGACGACGACGCGGTGCGGTGGAGGAGCGGCGTGAAGCTACGAGGCCGAGAGGGAGGGATGAAGTCGCGGGGTCTCGGCGATTCGGCCGTCGCGGCGTCCAGCTTGGTTGCTGGTGGGGCGGCGACGCAAGGCGGAGCTGCGGTGGTGGCTGGTGGGCGACGAAGTGGCGCGGCGATGGAGTTGGCCGGGCGAAGCAGCTGCAGCTTCGGTTCTTGGTGGGGGCGTCGCACAGAAACCAGAGAAGAAGAGGAAGAAGAAAGTGAACAGGAGGAGGGGGGTGGTCTGGTCGCAAAAGGAGAAGAAGAAGAAGAAGAAAAGGAAAAGTCAAGTGGGGGAAAAAGGGGTCTGATCACACGGCAGAAAGAAAGGAAAAAGGGGGAAAGAAAGGGAGAGAGAGAGAGAGATCACGTGGGAGGTGGGGGAGGAAAAAGGAAGAGAGAGAAGATGATGGTGATGGGTTGGTGAAGACTTGACCAAAGGGGCCCACCATGGATTTGAATAAATTTTGTCTCACGTGCATTATTGGTGGGGCAAAATGGTAATTCGATAACTCGAGACTGATCGGATTTTTGGCTCAATCGGTAGAAAATAAATTTGGATTTCTACGGACTAGGGTTGGTCCGGGAAAAGGTCTAGGCGCGACGAATAAAAATCCTAAGTCGCGATGACCACGATTTCGAGACCCAATCGAAATCGAACGACAAATCGGGAAACGTCCAAAAATCGTCACTTACGTCCTTTTGATCCGAAATTTTATACCAACTAGAATTCCACAATAATCCTTTTTATTGAACTCGGTCTCTTAACAAACTACGAAATTCCAGGGCGTCACAACTCTCCCCACCTTAGGAAATTTCGTCCTCGAAATTAAGCCTCTGCACAACCTCGAAAAGATAAGGATACCGCCGTCTCGTAACATCTCCGCCTCTTGCCATCTAACACTCACTTCATTCTAATCCATATCTCAACTTAGCACGCAATTGCCGCGATGCGACCATCAATATACGTGTCAGATTCAAGCCCACGATTCTCAATTACCCACCCGCCACAATTCCATATCAACCATTTGTCTAGATAAGTTAAACTGTCCAATTCCGGGAATTCAACCTAAGTTGCCACCCTTTGAACTTGCTGTTCACCCCAACTCTTAATTGCCCTATAGAAATCAGCTATTCTTACCTATCGATCGACATTCCTCAACCGGCAAAACGTATGAAGTTGTTACTATTTTATTTTATTTTTTTTTTCCTACCGGACTCAATTACATTCTACAACGTATCACCTCGCGTCCGATTAATCCTTCCAGATCGGCCATCCACCTGCGGATGGTAGATCGTATCAAACTGCAGCTTCGTTTCCAATGTAGCCTACGGACTCTTCCCAAAAAGTGGTAGTGAACCTGGAATCGCGATTTGAAGCGATCAACACTAGCACTCCATAAGGACGTACTATCTGTAGTGCATATAGCTCAACATATCTGTCCAAAGTAAAACCTTTTCGCGCTACTACAAAATGAGCAGACTTCGTCAATTTATCCATTACAATCCAAATCAAATAATTTCCCTTTGACTTCTTGGCAAGCCCATGACACTTCCATCATAATACGCTCCCAACTTCACTCTAAGATTCCCAATGGCTGCAGCAGATGCCCGGACTTACAATATTGCACTTTGACTTACCAGTATGTCTAACGCTTCATTACGTTTTTGGCTACGTCGCCCATCAAATCAATCCACTAAAAGCATTGCCACAGATTTTTATATATATTCGTGCTAACAAGACCGATACTATAGCTACTACGATTGATTTCTGACAAGATTTTCGCCTTAACCAAAACAAGACCCTCATGGTCATTAACTCAAGAATTTACATGGCCTTATTACGCTTCCGTTGCGCACCCCGGTCACGTGCCTTTCTTAATTGCCACATATCGCAATTTTAATCTTATTCTAGGCCATCACCATTCCTAATAACTCATTTATTTATCTAGAACACCTTGTTGTATCCTCCACTCTTAGCTTGCCATCACGAAATTTTCATTGCTCGTTCCCACGGCCTCCATTCCACGTATTTGCCTAAAGTCCCATTGGTTACAGTCCTTAAACAAGATCCACTCCGTCGCGACCTTATTGGGTTGCTGGTTAACTAGCTCATATGGATCTCAAATCATTCTTAGGCTACTCCGATCACATAGCACGGGGTTCTCTCTCCGATTCACATGCGGAGGCATAATAGACCTTTACCAATACCCCCAAGCATAAAAGTATTACTTATTTGAGATATCTCGATCTACTCATAATCTTTCGTCCATTATTCAAAATATACTACTATGCACCTTCAAACATATTTTCACTTTGAGAACCAACTTTAAACAGGTGAAGTGCATGATCGTCCTCACTACCCATCAAATATCGCTTGACTTCACTTCGATCTTTATCAATCTGGACTTCTTAACTCCACAGGCGATCATCCCATCTCAAGCTCCATTGCCTAGTTTCAACCTATAACTTCATGTCTGATCGCGGTCTAAACAACTCTCATATGTATTCAATCACGCCGGCCATTGGTCCAAACGTTGGTCGTTCACTTTTTTTTGTGAATCTTTTCTCATCAATCAGGGCCGTCAATAAATTCGACAACTTAAACCATCAAAGTGTTACACCAATTCGGACCTGTAATCCGCAATTATCAATCACCATATTTTTTTTTTTTTTGGTTGATCGGGAACATCGACAAAGTTAGTGACTTAAACCACCAAGTTGCCACACAATTTCAAACCTATAGTCTACGATATCGGTCACCACAATTCCATATCGGCAATCACTCCCAAAGGCTAATCATCGAACTCTAATGATTTAAAGCCAAATCTTCGCTTTCTGAAATTATTGCCCAATTTATCGTCGACCACAATATTACATCCTCAAGTTTAGTCATTGGCAATTCAAGATTACGGTCATACAATCTAACTAACTATTTGTCCAAGCATTCCTTGTTCGCTTCCCGAACCTCACATTGTCAATTAATTAGGGCCTTTACACAACAATCAGTATCTAAAATAATCAGAAACCAACACAATTTCAAACCTATGACCCTCCAAAATTACTCCTCGAACTTCACATCCAGCGCCATTGATAGGTCATTCCTATCTCGACTTATCGTTCATAGCTAACTCATTAAACCTCAAGCATATTCATCGGTTCCACCCTATGCATAACATTTCCAGTTCTCGTTTGATTCTTTGCTACTCTCCACCTTGTCGCTATTCATAGCCATCGATAAAAGTCGATAACTAGAACCATTAGCATATCATACCAATCCAAACTTATATAATCCACCAACACTAGTCGCCTCACTCCAAACTTCATCATCACAAGTTAAGCTTGTTAATAAGTCCTTTCCATTTCAACTTATTGTCCTTCTTCAGGATTGCATCAAGGGCATGGTTACTACAGATAACTTTTCCACAAAATGTCCGTACTAATCTGCTAGACCCAAGAAACTTCGAACTCCTATCACCCTCGACAGCCTCGGCAAATCCGTGACCGCTCTTATCTTAGACGGATCCATAGTTATCCCTTCATCAGAAACCATGTAGTCTAGGAATGACACACGAGCCGACCGTAACTCGTACTTATTGAACTTAGCATACAACCGGTATTCTCTATGGATACTCAAGACCGTCCTCGAAGGTCACTCCCGATTCCCTTAATTCCTCAAGTACACCAAGGTATCGTCTACGAACACCATCACCGACTAATCCAAGTATTCCTTAATCACTCCTTTCGTCAAATCCACAATGCAGCAAGGGCACTTGTCGGATCCAATAGCGTCATGGGGAGCTCCTAACGTCCATAACGCATTCTAGATGGAGCTTTTAGTATATCCCATTTCTTAATCCTCACTAATGATATTGCATTCGTAGCTCAATCTTGAGAAACATCGAAGCTCCTTGTAGTTGGTCTAGTACATCATCTATTTCCAACAACGAATACACGTTCTTGTTCATCACTTGGTTAAGGGATTTGTAGTCGACGCATAATCCCAATTATCCATTTTTTTTTTTTTTTTTTTTTGCGAACACACGGGTGCTCCCTACGATTGGGCATTGGAGTGGATAAGTCCTTTATCTACACTTCATACATCCGCATTTAAGCCCTCAAGCTCCGACAACACCATCCTATAAAGTGCCTTAAAGATCGGCTCCACCCCAGGGGTCAACTCTACCATAAACTCTGTTTTCCTTGTTTTGGTAGTACCTTGGCGATTCTTGAGAAAAGACGTCCAAAAATCCACATTAACTACGGACGCTAAGTAACCTCGACGACCACTATTCGGCAGACGAATCGCCTCAAGCGACGAAGCTAACAAAGTTGAGGTTCCTCCTCGATTACCATCAAACTCAAAACTAATCCCACTCAACGGGTTAAACCACCTCGCCTTTTGACAACATCCACCGTAGCTCTCGGACAATCCACACTAGCCGTTATCGTAAACCAAATTTCCCCTGCACAATCGAATCTATCTTCTCCACCCGACCACGTATAATCAACTTACACTCATAACATCATACCACAGATACTACCATATCCTTTAGCGACGTTGAAGTCCCGAAGATCGATCTCGATAGTTCCAAACTTAACTCAACCGGTTTAGCAAACTACTCAACCAACGGGTACCTTACGATGCCCTGTTCACCCCAAAACATTAATGAAAACTCAAGCATACAGCCTTAAAACTTAAGTTGCAAACACATGCATAGAATTTTCAATCTTACTAACTATCCCAAATCCCAACGCTCCTTATCACTCCAAACCAATGACCGGATGGATCAGGCCGACCTTGCTCTGATACCACCTTGGGCGGGGATGTCACGCCCCGACTCTCGAGCCCGCGACATCCCTACCAAATCGCCACGAGGTCACGAAGGATAACGTCCCGGGCGCGTTATCGACCTACGAAATTACGGCGCATGCGGAACGTGCAATTCTCCCGGACAAATAAAACGACGGGATAGCATATCGGGAAATACATACCAAGGAAAATAGTCAAAAGTAACATCCACAGTTACAAGACAGTAGATGAGTCTTAATCCTACCGAGCTACAGAAATACATACAACCCCATACTTCGGGGCGGCTCACTAAGACCTCAAAAGGTTACTAGGTCGGATAAGGTTAACTTCTCATCTACTCTAAAAGACTACCCTCAACCTGGCCTTGGTATCCGCAAAGCTCCATCACTTGGGACCCGAAAGTGGTTCCCACAACGGGGTGAGATATAAATCTCGGTGAATCAAGCCTAAGCTCGGTTAGGACACCGATTCACCTAAAACATCCTAACCACGAGGATTATAACACCACGATATAACCATATATCCAACAATCATATCACATGGCAATAATCATCCACATGCATACTTACCGACCTTCACCCACACATAATGCAATGCTTGACTCCACTCAATGCCACATCGAGACAACCATCCGAACACGCATCACACTCACAAGTATGCACCTTGGACACCACACAAGTCCATTTATTAACGATGATCGCGCCCTTGGCGCCACGGTGATGAGGATCCACGCGACCGGCGTGATCGACTCTCACAACTAATGCGATCCCGCATTCTTCCGGGCAGACCGGCTACGTTCCTTTTCCCTCTCGGCAACGGCTACTACAAGCAGGTGTATCCAAGTGCACCCCGCACGGCACGGCAAGTAGGCATCCCTATACGGGGCTTCGGTCCATCACAAGCTGCGACCGGCATCCGATAATCCCTTAAAACCGTACGTACCATACGGGGCATGAATTATCGTGCTTACGGCAAGTCGTGTGGTTCCATAAAAATGGTACGGTGTGTACTATGAGTACAAGACGAACTTGCCAGGAAAACCCATCATCGTTCCGTCATATGACCATACAGCACACCCGACACATCAATCAATTTAATCTCTTTGATTTAGGCCGGATGCTCACACAAACGTGCTCAAAGACTCGGCCCTAAGGCCATTTTCATGCTAAAATATGTCTTTGATCTTGCACACGGTCATATGCATATGCAGACTACCGAATAGACACCGCAAAGATACACAGAACAATTAATTCCCAAGCGGACGCTAACTCACTCAACGAGCATCCAGGATACTCAAATCAACATTTCAACGTGGCGATCCGCCCAAACAAAGTCATCAATTCAACACGAATAAACCCATTCGATTAGGCCACATAAAGGCTCAATTTCGTGCCAGAGTCATTAATTAGCCAGTTTGATTTAAAATCGCCAATCGATCGCTCGTCCTTAACCTATCGCTCACTCGCGATCAAATCACAACATACAGTCAAATTCATTTAACAACAATTAGCCACAACAATTCTAATTTAATCGATTATGGCCATTTACCCTAAACCGGGTTTCTAACTAATCCGACCATAATCAAATCTACCTAAATGTCATACCGACTAACTAACTAATTCTAGGCGCAATTAGCGCCCTAACCAAGGATTAGGGTCAACTCACAGTTTTAACTAGCTCGGGCGGTCTCAACTCGAGCGGCGGTGACACGAACTCGGCCCCACCCGCGACGATTATTGGCGATCTTTGAAAATTCCTCGGCACGAACTTTGAGACCGGTGTCGAAAAATACTGTTCATCGCCGGAGTTACTGTTCACGGCCGGGCGGCGGCACTATTCACGCCGGGGTACTATTCACGAGCACTGTTCACCGATCACTGTTCACCCGGTACTGTTCACTGACACTGTTCGCGAAATACTGTTCACCCGAACACTGTTCACGGCACTGTTCACCCGAACGGAAAATCTTGGCTCCACGCTCTCGGGACGACGACGAGGCTGCGATTCCGGTGGCGGAACACCCGGATCTAGTGGGTCTCGGGCGAGGAACAAAGGAGGCCGAGGTGAGGGGGCTCGATCAGCGTCGGGTGAGGTCTCGGGTCCTCGGATCTCGCGGCTTGAGCGATGGTGGCGGCTCACGGTGGGACGGTCGACGACGACGCGGTGCGGTGGAGGAGCGGCGTGAAGCTACGAGGCCGAGAGGGAGGGATGAAGTCGCGGGGTCTCGGCGATTCGGCCGTCGCGGCGTCCAGCTTGGTTGCTGGTGGGGCGGCGACGCAAGGCGGAGCTGCGGTGGTGGCTGGTGGGCGACGAAGTGGCGCGGCGATGGAGTTGGCCGGGCGAAGCAGCTGCAGCTTCGGTTCTTGGTGGGGGGCGTCGCACAGAAACCAGAGAAGAAGAGGAAGAAGAAAGTGAACAGGAGGAGGGGGGTGGTCTGGTCGCAAAAGGAGAAGAAGAAGAAGAAGAAAAGGAAAAGTCAAGTGGGGGAAAAAGGGGTCTGATCACACGGCAGAAAGAAAGGAAAAAGGGGGAAAGAAAGGGAGAGAGAGAGAGAGATCACGTGGGAGGTGGGGGAGGAAAAAGGAAGAGAGAGAAGATGATGGTGATGGGTTGGTGAAGACTTGACCAAAGGGGCCCACCATGGATTTGAATAAATTTTGTCTCACGTGCATTATTGGTGGGGCAAAATGGTAATTCGATAACTCGGGACTGATCGGATTTTTGGCTCAATCGGTAGAAAATAAATTTGGATTTCTACGGACTAGGGTTGGTCCGGGAAAAGGTCTAGGCGCGACGAATAAAAATCCTAAGTCGCGATGACCACGATTTCGAGACCCAATCGAAATCGAACGACAAATCGGGAAACGTCCAAAAATCGTCACTTACGTCCTTTTGATCCGAAATTTTATACCAACTAGAATTCCACAATAATCCTTTTTATTGAACTCGGTCTCTTAACAAACTACGAAATTCCAGGGCGTCACATCTATGCCGGAACTTCCAATCCTGTCTCATAGACAAACTAACATCAAAGTGTGAAACAAGATATGCTAATGCGTAAATTGAAAAAGGAAAAAAGGTGTCACTAGTTGAATGTGCATAAAACATGTGACGTACTTATTATGATGGTAGATTGAAGAAAAAAAGGAAACTTATAATCTCGGTACATAATAGTCCTGGTGTTGTTCATCTTTACGTGCGCTACCCTCAAAAGTTTTTAGGCATCAAAACATACCGAACATATTCTGCAATTATCTTATCGGTGTAGGGCGTGACGTCCATGTTGAGAAGACTCTCGAGCCCGCAATAGTATTGTTCTCGGACTTCAGAGCATACACCCCGAACTTAGAAAAGCTCTTGGGGTTTACACTCTTCTTCTGTTTTAGCAAGACGTAAGTCCCAACTGTTCTTTGCCGCGGGAAGGCGGTCGGTGAGTTCTTTGTGATCCTCATCCGGCATTGTGTCATCGGCCACAAAATCTATGCCATTTCTGCCTAGTCTGAAAATTGAAGCAGTGTGAGAAACTGACTTACCTACTGAAACAAAAGAATGGACTGGGTACTTCAAAGAAAGTCGCTCTTTAGCAAGTGCCACCACAGAAAGTACGAAGTTGCATTTTCAAGTAGGAAAAACTAACATATTTGAAGCACAAATAGGGAGTTTCCCTAAGGACGCTACCACATTCTCCTTGAAAAGTAAACTAAAAGCAGTGGCATAACTACACTTCTCCTTTTAGAACCATTTCATTCAGCAACCATGTTATTCTGATATTTCTTACAAGGGATGATCAACTCATGAATCCCGACAGTGCACCTAATTCGTTCCTCTCGCAATCAAAAGGAGAATAATTGCAAAAAAAATATCCATGAGATATTGCCCTGGTAGAGCAAGACTACAAAACTCAGCAATAATCAATATGACCAAATTGAAGTCATAGGACCGGAGAAATCGATTCTACACACCTGTAATAGTACCGTTCTCGGACTTCAAACCATATACCTTGAAACTCGGAAAAGCTCTTGGTGTTTCCACTCCTCTCCTGTTTTAGCAAGAGAGAAGTCCCATGTGTTTGCTATCATGGGATTGGCGATCGATGAGTTCTTTGTGATCCTCATCCCGCATTCCGTCGGTGGTGCCAAAATCTGCGCTATTTTTGCCTAGTCTGAAAATTAAAGCGGCGTGAGTAATAGACATATCAAATCGAAACAAAGTACCCGAGAGCTTAAGTCTCATGGAAGATAATTGAAACGACGAGCTCTATCTGTAGACTTGGCCTTCCGGTGTGCATGGGAGTTTAGTTTCGAATAGATAAACGAATGGGATCGGGTCACTTGGCTCACGAGCCAGACAAATTGAAAAATTCTCCCGAAGCACGAACAGTTCAAAATCAAGAACCTCAAAAGCATTAACCATGCTGAACTCGGCGTACATCGTCCTCTCTCCATTACCAAGCGAGAAGGAAGCAGAAAATGTAGAATTCCGTAAGCAGAGAGAGAGAGAGAGAGAGAGAGGAGACGCACCAGTCAAAAAGGCATTTGGGGAGGAAGCGTGTACTCGTGTAATAAAGGCCTCTCGAGAGAGATCTCTCAAGCAATGGCTATGACAAGATTTTTCGAAGAAGAAGAAGAAGAAGAGAAGGGTGTCTGCAAAATCGTAAAAAATCATGTCCCCCAAATCGAATCACAAATCGAGAATTATTCATGTGAAAATAAATCTAGGGAAACAAGGTCCCACATACCTTCGTTACCCAAGAGATATGTGGGGGATGATCAACTTCGTGAATCTTGATTGACAAGTGCCACCGATTAAATCACATTGAAGCGGTTTCTTCACTCACGAACACGGCAGAGAAGAAGAAGAAGCCGAGACGAGAGTGAATTACAAGAGAAATCGAGTCTACATGAGAAGAAGTAGGGGAGGAATTATAAGCGATGTGTCCCCCAATCGAATCACCAGTCAAAAAGGCATTTGGGGAGGGACAACAAAAATGCGTGTAATAATCAGAATTAGGTCTCGCGAGAGAGTTGTCTCTCTCAAGCAAATCGAATCACATACCTTCTTCATATTAATTTATGTGAATGTCGGGGATATGAGCAATCTTGTACCAGTCCTCGCCTCCATCTCTTTTGCACCTCTCCTCCAATTCCGGGTGGCAACCGACGATGTATAGGTGAGTAAGGGATGCAAGCCTTCGAATCCCTCCGGGTAATGACGTCAGCGAGGGGCACCTTCTGATGTCAAGCCGTTGAAGTGATTGAAGGTCCCCGATCTGCTCCGGCAATTCCTTCAAATGGTCGCGACTCCAAATATGAAGACACTCGAGATTGCTGGCCCGTAGAAGCCACTGCGGGAGAGATTCGAGTTTTGGAAGTCCATCGAGGAACACGGAGCGAAGACTATGAAGAAGGCCTCCATCCAAGATGATGATGTTGCCGCTTTCTTCTTTCGATAAATCCAGCTCCTCACAATTCAAGATTGAGAGATCCACGAGACTAGATAGATGTCTCATTCCGAGTGATGAAAGGGAAGTCAACCGTGGACACCCCATGATGCTAAGCTTTTCGAGTGAGGTGAGACTTTTCAAACACTCCTCGGGCAAACATTCTAGAAACTCCATGTCAATGATACCTAGAGTCTTCAACTTGTTAAGGCCAACAATCTGATTTATCAATCTTTGGGTGGGCGTTACACGCCTTAGCTCCTCAAGATGTGGAGTTCGTGGCATGGCTTCCAATTTCTCACAGCCATCGATCACTAATCTCAATAGACTAGGAAATGATGTCGTTGTTAAAGTGAATGAATGGTCTGACTCGATGCACTCCAATTCACCCATCTCATAAATCTCAAAAGTCCGGAGGCGAGGTAGTTGGCCTAATTGGGGGAGCCGTCTACATCTTGTGCATTTACTTAAGCGTAACTCAACTAAATTTGAAAAGGAAGACATAAGGCTATTGTTCAACATCCACCATGGAAACCTCTCACCTTTATATCCAATGATCGCCAACTTCTCTAGATTTGAATGCGGCTGCAGTCCATCTAATAGCGCTTCATCTCTATCCTTGATTATCACGTCATCAACATCGAAATTGCCCCACTCAAGTGTCAAAGATTCCGGAGAACGCTTCCCCGTCAAGTTCGCGGCCGCGGATTCCGCTCTTGCATCGGTCACGCTTCCCAGATTTTCAATGCGAAGGCTTCCCCGGATGTTGTTAAGCCCATTTAGCTCCCCAAGTCCGCAATAATTCTTAGCAAGAGCTTTATCTTTGGGCAAAATGAAGCGCGTTAGCATATGCAGAGAGCTCAATTGCCCTAGTTGCCGTGGCACATAACTAAGTTTCTGACAACCATCTATATCTAGATTCTGAAGGCTAACTAGCTTCCCTATATCCCTTGGCAATTCTTCAAGGGATCCACAACTGTAGAGAATAAGCGTTTGCAAATTCTGCAATCTCGTAATAGCATTAGGAAGCCTTTTGAGTTCATCATTGTGAGAGAGATCGAGGTACGTGAGATGCTTCAACTTGCCAATGGACCTTGGCAACTTCTCGAAATTTGTTGTATGGAGATCCAAGATGCGCAACCTCTTGAAACTTTGAATGAGTTGGCATAGATCTGCTTCACTCATTGATTCTCGTTCTATTTCCCAATATCCACGAGAAGACAGAAATGTTCTTAGTGCACCTGCTTTCAAGCATGAGATTGGAAGTTTACCCATCAAATTGGAAGATATATTATGAGATATATGACGAGTTCTCTCATGTATGGATTTCCTATCATCCCATGCCACCCAACACTCGGTCCCCGCAACTGAGCGTGCTAGATCATGCATCAAATCATGCATCTTGCATGTCTCCTTATTCGTGTATGGATCTTCTTTAAAATCTTGAAAGAAGTTACTGCAAAGTAGATCCATGAAATATACATTAGCAATGTCTTCTAAACGCTGACTTCTATTTGATGGTTGGATAAATCCTTCTGCCACCCAAAGATTGACCAGTGTCTGCTTGTTCATCACATAATCTTTGGGAAACAATGAACAAAATGCGAAACACTGTTTCAAATGTGAAGGAAGATGGTCATAACTTAGCCTAAGAGTAGAATTTATGCAATCTTCCTTCTGAGACACTTTTGGGAGCTCATAATCTTTAAAATCTAACCATTCCTGTTTAGATTTCTTAAAGAATAGTAAACTCCCAACGGTTCGAACAACCAATGGAACCCCATAGCACTTTCTAGCTATCTCTGGGGCGATAGCTCGCTTTTCAGGATCATGTCTCCCCTCTTCTTTTCGACAAGCAATTTGCATCAATAAATCAACAGATGCACTTTCCGATAAGTCTCCGAGAAGATGTGGCGAAGTAGTGCCGGTGATCTCCGCAACCGAATGCAAGCGTGTAGTTATAAGGACCTTGCTTCCTTTAGCGCCTCCCACCAATAAGTCTTTCAAGTCCCGCCATTTTTCTGGGTCTTCCTCCCACAAGTCGTCTAAAACTAAGAGATATCTCTTTCCCTCAATTTTCGCCCTCAGCTCACTTTGCAACTGATCCATTGCAGCCTCACTAGGCGGTTTCTTCTTCGCAGAGGCTACGATATTTGTGACTAACTTTTTCATGTCAAAGTCATTAGAGACACAAACCCACATTTTCAAGTGGAAATGTTTGCTTACCATCTCATCATTATAGACACATTGAGCAAGTGTTGTTTTTCCAAGCCCACCAATGCCAACTATTGGAAGGATGGAAACATTTTCTTTCACGTCTAAATCCAGTAAAAACTCCCTAACCCTCCCCTTATCGTCATCTCTTCCTTTAATATCCACCTCACGTACAAATGAATGTGTCTCCTCTCTCTTCCTCCACTCTCTCTCTACTCGCGAATCCACAACGTGCTCGTCCAAGTGGAATTGCCTACCAGCGTTAATGGATTCTATTCTTTCCCTCACTGCTTTTATTTCGCTACTCATCTTCAATTTAAACGCAAGCTGGTTTGAACTGGAGAAAAACGTCCTTACCTCCTTCATCATTTCTTTGTGGCCCCGCAGCTCTCGTCGCTTGGCTTCTATATTGAATTCTTCAAGCACGTCCTCCGCATCATATAAAGCGTCTTTCATGTTGTCAAGCCAGCCTTGGATTTGGTGATTCTGGTAGGATTGCCGCTCTGCATCCTCCAGTACATTCCGAAGCGTGGAGACAGTGTCCTTGAGCTTCGCAAGCTCACGCTTGACGCCCCACAAATTTCCAACCTTTTCTAGCGCTCGAGGAACCAGAAAATCAACGATCTTTCCGGCAATGCCAAAGATGACAGCTTCCGCCATTTTGCTCTCTATCTCTCTCTTTTTTGCTCTCTCTCCCTTTCTGGATCGCAAGACATTACTCCAGTCGTTCCAAGGCTGGACATATAAGGCCGGAAAAAGAAATTCCCGACAAATCTAATTTTCAACATCTTTGACCCACTTGAGTAGTTGAAGATAAGAATTCTCGTCACAGGGGACCCACCAAGGTTGCACTGTTCTTTGAAGCCCAACTTTTTGTCTCCAAATGTTGAGCGCTTCTTTTCTTAGTCTCACAATTTTAATAATACGTAAATTTTTTGGCACGTACTTTTGTATACGGTTTTTCATAAATTTTAAAATATGCTTTTGCTGAAGCATGCCCTGCTTTTCACGTGTCATTATCACACGGAGCATCTAAGTGAAAAAAAGAACGATTTTAAGCATGGGATTGACATAACACGACGCCTAAGCATAGTAATTACCGCGTGACTGACGTAGCCATAAAGCAACTTAACTCGACCTTCGTTAACTATTAATCATCACTTTTTTTTTAACTTTTTCTTGAGCTTCCGCGCCACGTATCTGTTCATCCTCTTTCTAGGTGTTTTCAAGATGGAAACACTCTCCATATTAGAAGCAAAATATTAATGTGTCAATAGTCAATTACCTCATTATAGAAAACTTAACATAGACACCCTAAACTCAACTATTATACAAAAACCCTCTTAAAGATATTTAGAAATATTTAAATGACGTATATGGAAAAAATTGTTAAAAAAAGTTCTAAACCTATTGCACTTTTGTCAATTCAATTTTATACCTTTTAATTTTATCGATTCAGTCCTAAACATTTTATATATGTACCAATTCAGTCCTAAATCTTTTTTTTATGTCAATTTAGTTCTAAACATTTTGCATTTTTGGGAATTCAGTCCATTTGGAAACCTTGGCCGGCCGACGTTGACATATGTAACACATTCATATAAGAAATCCGTCAAGATGGTGCAAATCATACATTGAAATTTTCAAGCCTAACACTTGTATTATGTTAAACACGCCAAAGGAATAATAGATTGACAACGATAATGCAAATTTACCGGGGATGACATAAACATGCAAGACCAACTTAGGGATAACTAATATTGCAAGGAATGAAACTTTATAATGATATAGTCCGACCATTAACCTCAATTCTGTCTTACTTTCTCATTTTCATACAATACATATTAACTAACAATGATCTCTTCAATGGACCCGTCATTTTGATTTTAATTTTTCAATTTTTTTCGTCTAAAGCCGGCAAGGGCCACCGATTGACTCTTGCCGATCACCGGCGAGGGCCAGTCGACTTTCAAAGACCACAGGTGAGGCTCGACGACCATTTCCGGATTTTGTAAAAAGGAAAATAAAAAATTAAAAGTAAAAACATTAGAAATTTTTTTTCATGACTCACTAACATAGATAACTTATTTATGATCCATTCAAAATTCATTTAGGACTCATTAAGTTGTTAAGTACTCCATTATGACCAACTTAAGCTTATTTTTAAAATTTAAAGCAACCAATTTATTATCTCTACCCTTAAATATAAGTTAAAATATAAGGTCTGGATCTATTTTGCCACCTTTACTCTTCAATAATGCTCCCGATGACAGTTTACATCGTCTTTAGTATCTCTATCTCTCCATCTGTCTCTCTCTGTGGATGGGAAGATATTAGTCTAGTGGTTCCAAGGCCAGATAATTAAAATGTAACAAAAAAAATAAATTTCCAACCATAATTCCAAAATCTATTTAATTGTAAGTAGCACATGTTATACTCCATAGTCTTATAATTGTAGCTCACATTTTTTTATAATGATTTTAACATATAACTGCAATTGCCAAGGGGATAATTGCTTATATCCATAACTAGATAAATTTAACATAATCGTCATATAACAATAGATTCCAATAACGAATCAATGTAACAATTGTTACCTTAACCTAATTGCAAATTAAAAATCATAATTCATGCATTAGAACTTTTAGTGTAGTCAAGTTTGATTTCGTTGTGTAGCCATGAACTATCACTTAGTGATATACGTAACCTTTATTAATAATGATAGTTAATCTTAGTCAAACCAATCTTATTCTTTTTTTTTTTGTCGAAAAAAAATACCATATATATATATTGTTGGATGAACCCTAACACCAAACACAAAGCAGGTGAGTGGGAATTAGATGCTACTTAGAGTTTTCAAGAACAAGCTTCATGCCATCCGTAAAACGGCATTTGTTCCCATCAATCTTTTGATCTTACCGTACATGTACCAAGAGGCAGGTGAGTGGGAATTAGATGCTACTTAGCGTTCATTTGTCAAGAATAAGATTCATGCCATCTGTAAAATGGCTTCTTCCCATCAATCTTGTGATTGGCTTACAAGATTGATTGATTTTACAAAAATAAAAAATAAAAATCCCGAGAACAATTTTCATTAAAATTTTCACGAGAACTTTTTTCACTAACAGGACAGAAGGTTTAATATTCTAAAAAAATTCCAACTTTAGGTTTAATCTCAATCTCGTCCCGAATTTCTTTTTGTGAAAAAAGAAAATTTCAAACTTTGTCTCTAGTCTCAAATTTGCCCACGAGTCAATAAAACGCAGCCAGTTTCTCTATAATTATCAACCTCGGGGTCAGACATCAATAGCTTCACCTTTGTATGGAAAGACAATAGCGACCTAATGTTGATAATTTTTGAAGAAATCAATGGCACTTTTTGGATGCGTTGGTAGATTTAGGACTAGAGCGAAAAATTGAGGATTTTTTTTAGATGAAAAAAAATTTGGGGGAAAATTGAGATTGAACCTCAAATTACGAATTTTTTTAAGGAAACTTTAGTCAATGAATTGCGAGTGGACCCAAATTAGCCCTAGGACATAATGTGAATCTTGAATCTTTCTATCTACCCCCTACAGTGAAATATTCAAATTTACACTCCAAAATATCGGCAATTGTCTGATCTTCCAAAGAATCTCGCTATGGCTAAGTTGTTTTAAAATAATTACACTCACCGTGACACATTTTCTATGTGACAGAGGGTAAATGCGTCATATAAATACTAGTTTAGAATTTTTGTGTTACTAACAAAAAAGATTACGAAATGTGTGACAGCGAGCGTACTTTGAAATTTATGTTGACTTATGTCTTAGATTAAATAACAAGGCTAGAAATGATGGAGTTTTGTGATAACTCGACTCAACCATTAAGCCGCACTCTACCTAACTTTTCGATACTTGATATAATTCGAGTATATATTTTTTTGAAAAAAAGATATATATAAATTATTTTTGTGAAAATTTTACATGCTTCGGGCCGAAAAATTGTAAAAGTAATTTTGAAATAAGGTTTATTCAATTAAACATATAAGGTTTTGTTGATGTTTGTGAAAGCGTACAGTTTGAAATCCACCATAGGGTGGATCATATCATTGTCCGTCGATTTGAAGTGCCATCTTTTCCCCTTTTCCCCTTTTCCTCTTTATCTTACTTTTTCTATTTTCCAAAAGACAACCCGAAAAAAATGTGAGATAATGCGTTGATGACTAAGTAGTATCGATACCGACACGAGACATCATACGATACGCCGACACGTCATTCTAAAAAATAGAAAATTTCAATACGTTGGAATACGTTATATGTTAGATATATATTTATATATAATAAATTATTATTTTTATGATTTTTTCAATTAAATTAATTTGATACAAAAGATTGTCTTATCAACGCATGTAGTCTACTTGCAAGATTGATGGACAGAAACTCTGCACGACTCGTGAGCTTCAAATAGATCTTACTCTTTCTTTGAGCGAGCTTAGAAATGGACAGATCTCGATCTTCAAGTGTGTCCTGGAAGTTTTGAGTTCAACAACTAAAGAGGTCCTTCAAAGCTCATTCGCAAGAAAGATAAGTGAACAATATGAAAGGGAAAATCATACAGTTCAACGGGTCCTGTAGGATAAAAAAAAACGGTTCGACTTTGCCGGCTGGTAGACAGAATTTGTACTGTTCAGCTCGTCAAAAGTTCAGCTACATAATCCTGAGTGCAGATAGGACTACAGAACTCATGCTTCCTTTCCTGAGCAAGGATTGAGTAGGACATTGGCCAAAGTACGGAAATGCAAATCAACGCTACTCTCCTCTATGGATAAGCATGTGTTAGGGTTTGAGGGAGAGAGACAAATAGAAGATTTTGAAGAGATTTATCATAATTCGATTCGTAACGATCGCACAGATAATAGAAGAAAAATAGACGACGCACGGTTTACCCAAACTCACCCCAGAATGGGGCTACGTCCCGCAAAGAGATTTCACTATAATTTTTTATTTATAGTCGCACAACTCGTTACAATGATCAGCAAAAAACGAGCAAATATATATATGCCATAAACGGGCCCAAAACCTAATTTATCCGAAACCCTTTTAATCCCTCAACAAATAGGCTAACTTAAACAAAAGTCCAAATCCGTTGAGGTTTGGGGGCACTCGCCACCGAATCCCCGCCCACTCACCGACGAGCGGGGCAGCTGTCCACTCACAGGGGAGCGGAACCCTCGCCCGCTAACCCGACAGCGGGACATCCGTGTCGGGGGCAGCGCATTCCATACGCAGGGTTTACATGTCGTCATATCATACTTCGGTTACTCTAAGCTCACGTGGGCGTGCCCGATGTGAGAAACAAGGGTCTTCGAAATATTTGCCAACTTCAACAGATTCGTGAGTATCACGTTGATGGTGAGGGTGAGAGACCAACATCAAATCTCTTTAAAAAGCCAAAAATGAGACCTAGAGGCTTACAAGTTGAAGGGAAAAGTCTCACATTACCTGGCTAGTGAGGATATCAAGTATGATGGCTTTTTAAAATTCCAAGGGTGAGACATGAATGTTTACTTCTCTTGGCTGTTTGGCTAAGTTGAACTTTAGTACAGATAATTTTTTTAGTGAAAGGGCTTTCCATAGTAGCTTGCTATTGAGGTTTTTCTAGTGTCGCCTTTGGCTTGGCGAATTTAGTTTATTTTTTTCTTAAACAAACATCCGTCACGCATGTCGATTGTGTGTCCCTTGAGTTGTCCACGTGCCAGATGCGTGTCGGTGTCCGACACCGACTCGCACGCCCTATACACGTGTCGGTGCTTCATAGGTTGGTGAATCAGAGCCACAACTTTTCAACCCAGTTGGCAGACGAAATAATAATAGCCTTCCACTCACAAAGGCTGCCGACCATCTTCTTGCAGCAGCACAGAGAATGCCACAACGGTGTTCAGTAGGCCATATCAGGTTATGCTTGATGATAAAATGTTACATTTATATGCTAACAGCAACCATAATAAAACCAATCACTCGATTAGAAGAAGGGGAAGGACCATCATGAAGCAGAGAGTTCCTTTCAGTCTAAATAAAGTAGATAGCCTTATTCCAAGGAAAGCTCTGGTAGAGTTTTCAAAGAAACCTGCGGAAATTCAATGTCCCCTCGTCCAATGGCCCAGATAGCGTCACAGAGAAAGGACGTGTCCTCAAACTCTCTCTCGTCTTATAGAAAGAGCACTCGAAGGAAAGACGACGCCTACATTGAAAAAGAAGCATCACATATAAAACAAACGTAGCTTGTACGAAAACATCGGCCATCTATCGACATTAAGCATGTCGTTCAATCTCAGTGATAATTAAAATGTAAAAAAAAAAAAAAAAGAATTCAATCATAATTCGAAAATCTATATAATTGTAAGTAGCACATGGTATACTTCTTAGTCTTATAATTGTAGCCCATAATTTTTTATTTTATTTTAACATATAACTGCAATTGCCAAAGGGATAACTACTAGTATCTGTAACTAGCTAAAATTATCATAATCGTCGTGTGACAATTGTTACCTTAAGCTAACTGCAAATTAAAAATTGTAATTCATGCATTAGAACTTTTAGTATAATCAAGTTTGATTTCATCGTGTAGCTATGAATTGTCACTAAATGATGTACACAACCTTTACTGATTTTGAACAAAAAAATAAACCTTTTTCGATAATGACAGTTAATCTTAGTCTGACCAGTCTTATTCAAGTACCGATATCTTATCATTTAAAACTAAAAATTACCACTACAAAATTAATATTTTGTAATATCTATTGATGGATGACCTACCACCAAGCACAAGGCAGCTGAGTGGGAACTAGATGCTACTTTGGTCCGAGGTCCGAAATCGAACCATCACTATTTTACCGAGGACAATATTCACGCCATCTGTAAAATGGTTTGTTCCCATCAATCTTGTGATTGGCTCATAAGATTGATTGATTTTACATATGTATATAGGCAGGTGAGAGGGAATTAGATGCTCCTGGGAGTTATCTTGCCAAGAACAAGATTCATGCCATCTATAAAATGGTTTGTTCCCGTCAATCTTGTGATTGGCTCATAAGATTGATTGATTTTACATATGTATATGGGCAGGTGAGAGGAATTAGATGCTCCTGGGAGTTATCTTGCCAAGAACAAGATTCATGCCATCTATAAAATGGTTTGTTCCCATCAATCTTGTGATTGGCTCATAAGATTGATTGATTTTACATATGTATATGGGCAGGTGAGTGGGAACTAGATGCTACTTTGGTCCGAGGTCTGAAATCGAACCATCACTATTTTACCAAGGACAATATTCACGCCATCCGTAAAATGGTTTGTTCCCATCAATCTTGTGATTGGGTCATAAGATTGATTGATTTTACATATGTATATAGGCAGGTGAGAGGGAATTAGATGCTCCTGGGAGTTATCTTGCCAAGAACAAGATTCATGCCATCTATAAAATGGTTTGTTCCCATCAATCTTGTGATTGGCTCATAAGATTGATTGATTTTACATATGTATATGGGCAGGTGAGTGGGAACTAGATGCTACTTTGGTCCGAGGTCTGAAATCGAACCATCACTATTTTACCAAGGACAATATTCACGCCATCTGTAAAATGGTTTGTTCCCATCAATCTTGTGATTGGGTCATAAGATTGATTGATTTTACATATGTATATAGGCAGGTGAGAGGGAATTAGATGCTCCTGGGAGTTATCTTGCCAAGAACAAGATTCATGCCATCTATAAAATGGTTTGTTCCCATCAATCTTGTGATTGGCTCATAAGATTGATTGATTTTACATATGTATATGGGCAGGTGAGAGGAATTAGATGCTCCTGGGCGTTATCTTGCCAAGAACAAGATTCATGCCATCTGTAAAATGGTTTGTTCCCATCAATCTCGTGATTGGCTTACAAGAAAGTTCAGAAGATCTAATTTCTTAAAAATTTCAAACTTTAGATCTAATCTTTATTCTATCCCGTGAACATTTTTTTTTTGTTCACTACAATCTCAAATCTGCCTAGGAGTCCAAAAATCGCAACAAGTTTCCTAAAATTATCAATCTCAGGTCCAGTTAGAGGTCCATTAACATAATTTTTTCTTCATCAACACCTTTGTATAGAATAATAGTAGCCTCACGATGTTGATAATCTTCAAGAAGTCAATGGTGACTTTTTGGACACGTTGACAGATTTAGGATTAGAGTGAAAATTGAGGAATTTTTTTACATGAAAAAAAGTTCAATGCAAAATTGAAATTGAACCGAGGACAGATGGCGAACCTTGAGTCTATCTATCTACCCCTCCTAATGTGAAATATTCAAATTACAGCCGAAAATAGCAGCAATTGTTTGAATTAGCCTTCGATTAATTTTGAAATGTAGGATGAAATTTCACAAAGTAACTACGTAATTATTTGGCTTACACGAAAAAAATTGGGAAGAGCAATTGTTTCTAGAAACAAAAATTTTGTGCAGTTATCAAACATTTTTTTGGTTTCAAGAACAAAAATTTTGGGCAATTATCACACATGTTCTGATTCTTTAAAACTCATCTAGAGAACAAAATTAGAAAAAATCATTTTAATTAGAACCACTTTTTGGGAGCAGAATGGTTACCATACGGGCCCCTAACTGAAAAGTGAGAAATGATGGAGTTTAGTCATTTTAATCACAAATGACAATAATAGCTGAATTTTCTTAGCGCTTGTTTGTTTTGAGATTTCAAAACGCAAAAACTGGTTTACTTTTCTGTTACAATATAAAATATTATTCAAGTATTTTTTTTTTTTTTGAAAAAAATATGTACATTACGTTTTTGGAAATTTAACATGTTTTAGGCTGAAAGATTGTAAAAGTGATTTCCAAATAAGATTAATTTAAGTAGTGTCACTCTTAGGTTCAACAGACCAAGTACTTTGGTCCTTTAACACGATATTATTTGGTTGTCACTAAGCTTTGCCAGATATTAAAGGAAGTTCTAGGTGTATGATAATGCAATGCGCCTCTCAGAATGCCACTTATTTGCAGCAAATCATCGCAATAAGTTCAGTCATTTCTGACGATTAGGCTTCAACCCAGAACTCCCTTGAAACTGCCGAAGGAGATTTAACATTTATAGAAAAGAAGCGTTGTCACCTTTGACGAAGATCATAAGATGACAATAAAGCTTAGATGAATTAACTCGATTTGGGAAACAAATTACGCCCGACATAAGAGCCGGGCCGGGCCTGAGATTGTCCATTGATCACCTCTACTCTGTAACTTACCCATAGCTATTGAAACTCCTCCGGCACGGCGCATGTAGCGGCAACCATAATAGTCAGAGTTGTTGATATTAAAATAGGATTTTGATATAGCTGAAAGTCTTTCCAGATTAAGAAGGGAATTTTTTTTGCCAATTAACCTATTTCGTGTAATTCACTATGTAAGGAGCTGCAAATTTTTGACTTGATGAGTCTCTAGATTTAATATTTTTGTTTTGCATCTCTTCGGGGAGTTCTTCGTTCCACAGCTCCTATAGTATTGGGGTTCCGTACATTATTCTTACTTATCTTTGTTAACTTTTTGATGCTTTGTGTTGATCTCTTTATCTTGCCTTCCTATTTCGATTAGTATATCTTCATTTTAATTACTTAAGTGCACTCTGAGATCCAAATCAATACAATCATTGCATGGACACTTAATGGATTCGTACTTTAGAACACATAATTTGACAAAAGACCGCATGTGACACTTAGTTGATAATCAATCAAGTTAAAGTACCGAATGTCACTCGTTAGATAAAGTGGTGTAAACAAGTCCATGGATTTAAATATCTGGTGCATAGGGAATAAGATATTATCACATGTTTCATTTGGCTCCTAGCCATTCCAATAGGCAAGTGGCAACTCCAAAAGTAAAAATAATTTTCTTAATTAATTGAGTAAATCAAGTTGTGATTAATAAGACTTGGGAAAGTTCGCGCCAAGCGCGAGCAATGCCTCGCATTCGCACCAGCTTGGCAATCCCATCAAACCTCCTTGGAGTTCCTTTCGGGAGGGTCATGACAACATTCAAGTTGCCGGTTATACTTTGTTCAATCAAAATTATTAGAAATTTACCAGCAATTTTATTAATCTATTAATTGCAGAAAATTTTGCGGATTTTCCCTCAACCGAACCTGGAATCACCGAAGAAGTCCACCCGGCATATCTTCTCACTCACATGTCTACGGACCCGCTCCTCGAATTTTGCTATCTGCTAGATACGACATGATTGATAAGTTGGCATTTGTATCATTGTTAATTATTCGTACTATTGTTGAATAAGACGGTTGAATCGGTGTGAAGAGATGAAAAGAAAAAGAACCTGAGTAACTTGCAAAATGGTAGGTACTGCCAAATTGCTGTTTCTGTGTTTGTACTGCACGTTCTATGTCCATGAAAATATTTCTTTGCCTCGCAAATAAAAAGAACTCGCCAAGTTGCACGGAAAAACTTGGGCGATCCCGAGAATTACGATCTATTTAACTTCGCAAAAGTTCTCTTAATTAGACATTGGAAAAGATAAAATTAACTCATGCATCTCATGTTTACTGAATCAGGAGTCAAACTTCCTTTCATTCAAGAGAAAGTTGGGCATGCCAAATTGAATGAGTTCCGCATAAAACACAACGGCAGGAAGATGTCCATTGGACGAACCTTACCACCAAAAAACGCAAGACAGGTGAGTGGGAATTAGATGCTACTTAGAGTTTTCAAGAACAAGATTCATGCCGTCTGTGATACGGCTTGCTCCAATCAATCTTTTGATCTTGCCATCTATACCACACTAGGCGGGTGACTGGGCATTAGATGCTACTTAGCTTTAATTTTCAAGAAGAAGATCCATGCCACCTGTGAAATGGCTTGTTCCCATCAATCTTGTGATTGGCCAACAATATTGATTGATCTTACAAAAAATCTCCCGAGAACAATTTTCACTAAAATTTTCACGAGAACATTTTTCACTGACAGGACAGGAAATTTAATTTCTTAAAAAAAATTTCAAACTTTAGGTTTAATCTCAATCTCGTCCCGAATTTCCTTTTTTTCTTAAAAGAATATCTCAAACGTTCACTCTAGTCCCAAATCTACCCACAAATCCATAAAATGCCGCTAGTTTCTCTTAACTTATCAACCTCAAGGCCAATCATAAACACCTTCACCTTTGTATGGAACAATAGTAGCCACCTCACATTGATAATTTCAAAGAAATCAACGGGATGTTTGAATACATTGGCAGATTTAGGAGTAGGGTGACAATTGAGGATTTTTTAAGATGAAAAAAAAGTTTGGGCCAAAATTGAGATTGAACCTAAAGTTACGAATTTTTTAAGGAAACTTTACTTAATGAATTGGGAGCGGACCTAAAGTAGCCCTAGGACATAATGTCAATCTTGAATATGTTATCTACCCCTCCTACAGTGAAATATTCAAATTTACCACCCAAAATATCGGCAATCGTTTGATCTTCCAAGGATCTTGCAATGGTTAATTCATTTTAAAATAACTATGCTCACTGTGACGCATTTATTATGTGATAGAGAGTAAATGTGTTCTTAAGAATCATGCCCCAACTCCAGAAAAATAACCCAAGCAAACCATACGCACTAGCAGAATATAATAATAAATTAATCTAATCAGAAAAACACACTAGAGAATTTGTTATTGAAATTTACCCAAACTTGGGCTACGTCTACGTACAGAGGCACTTTGCGAGTTCACTAGTCTTCGAGAAAAGTGGAATATAACCGATGATCTTATCACAAGATCGGAGCAAATAGAAACCGAGAACACTCGAGAATGCTGTTACGACCTCTTTTTTTCTTTTCCTCTCTATTCTCTACTTCACGCTTCTCTCTCTTTTTTGCTCTTGACGGCTACTATATATATATATATATATATATATGTATGTAGGTATATCTCTTAACCTAGAAGCAAAAAAGGTGAAAAGACAAAAAAGCCCTTGACAAAATATTGGGTTTCACACGCCAACAATCTCCCACTTGAAGACAAATATATCTGATGCACCAAGTAACTTTGCATTCATCCTTTTCAAAAAACTTGTAATTGAAACTTATGCCTTCGTGATACTCCTCATCAATTGACATGGAGTAATACCAATTGTAGTAGTACAAAAAGTATGCTTCTCCCATGCATGGCGGGACTTTTTAAGATGGGCCATTCCTCGGTTTGGTGGTCAATCTTTCATTCATCGTGTTGCTCGTTTCTCACTTGGGGCTCTATGCCATATCATTTGGATGGAAAGAAACAACATTCTTTTTAGACACAAGCCGCTTTTTATCCCGGGTATCATCAAGCATCTACTCAAGGTTGTTAGGGACAAAGAACTTGCATTTGGTCACATTGAGGACAACCAGCGAAATAGGCGTATACAGTCTAGTTGGGGCATCTCCATTGACATATTTCAAACCCCATAAGCTGGCTCTTTTAGACTTGTATTTTCTGTTTTGGCCCATGTTTTTCCCTTTTTTATTGAGTTGTTGCTAGCCGTTCTCTTCTTCTAGGCCTTCGCTGTTGTATCTTTCTTGGCCACTGTCTTAGTTGGCCGTTGCGCCCTTACTCGGGTTGTTTTTTGCTTTGGCTGTACACCTTTGCACCCGTGGACACATGTTGGTGTTTCCACGGGGTACGAGGCTTTTGTATTCGGCCACTTCTCTCGTAGATTGTGCTTTTGAAAAGTCAATACATATTTACTTTACCAAAAAAAATTATGCTTCTCTCTGTCTACTATCTTGTTAAACATGTTTGTTGGATTTTTCAAGCCATTAATCTTTTGTAGCTTTAGCTCGTTATTTTTCAATGCTAACCCGATGAAGTGATAATACTTATTTATATATCTAGTTCTTGAGTGATAACCTGCATTCTTTGCTAAGTGCACTACACTTTGACTATCACTCCACAGTATTCTCACTGGCTGTTTTTGATGTAGCTCCTCTAGATAATCTTATAAGCACATGATTTCCTTAGAGGCTTCCGTGATCGCTGTGTGCTCTGCTTCTATTGTTGATAGAGCCACTACTTTCTGTAGTTGAGATACCAACTTACAATTGTACCTATTATTAGGATACACATATGAGTGGGTTGTGTTAAAGAAATCCCATATGGGAGAATCAAAGTGGTGTAGAGTAGTTAATATATCCATGTTAACCTATAATTCATTATCTTAAGCTTTTGAGTAACGATAGGTTTAACTAGATATGTTAATAAGCTCGGATTTGGGCTTCCTCTTGGTGATCTCTCCAACAAAAGTATTGGACTTTTGCTATGCACTCCCATCAAATGATATCGGACCCAATGATTGGTGTTCCATGTAGTTACTTAGCAGGCCCTTGAACACGTGTCACATAAATACAATTTTATGATTTTTAGGGTTGCAAAAAAAGACATTAGGATAAATATGTCACATTGAACATAGCTTGGAATTTTTTTTGACTGTGTCTTAGGTGAGAAATGATGGAGTTTTGTGATAATGCAACTCAACCATTAAATTTCACTTTACCTAACTTTTCCATAATCGATAGATAAGTATATAAATAGTTTTGGTTTGACAAATGACACATAACAGCTGAATTTTCTTACCACTTGTGTGTTTTGTGTTTTTCAAAACGCAAAAACAATGTCGCGACCTAAAAATATCGGGCTAATAGATTATCAGGTTAATTAAATCAACTAACCTAATTCGGACCCTCGCAAGTCCTACTGAATCACAACCTAGGCTTATTCATGAAAAAAAAATTTAATCGGAGCTGCCACTAATCGTTTTTTGGTAGGTCGATTAGAAACCTATATAAAATAGCGAGAAAACTGTTTTATTTCTACGAACCAGAGAAAATGAGTTCGGAGACTTGGTTACCTTAATTTACAAAATTAATTCCCTCTAGGTACCAATTTCATAAAAAAAAAATGTTTCATTTGGCAATTTGGATGAATTCTGACTTGAAGTTCAAAGGTACAGGTTTTTTTGGGTTTTCTTCTTATGAAATGTAATGCAACGTGAATTAATTATAAGATGTATGAAATGCTATGACGTAAAAAAAAAAAAAATAACATGGCAATTATAACATGATACGAAGTATGCATGACTAACGTGGTAATATGATATGGCAAAATGCATGACATGGCATAATGACGTGGCAAATGCATGATGATGTGGCAAAGATGACATGGCAACAATTTTATTTTCGGATGAATTTATTTCTTAAAATAGAACTATGCTTAAACAATATTTATCTTGCATATTTTAGAGTTTAATTTGACCTAAACCCTAATATATTATAGATAAATGATTTAAACATAAGATTCCATTTAAACATGCAGTTTCTAACCAAAAAAATGCCCAAATTACTCTTGTTCAGAAAATCAAAATTGCTATGCCACAAACAACTAATTTTCGATTTGAACAAGAAGTTGATGAAACAGACATAAACCTTTCATTTTAATTGAAAAATCATATGTGTTCAAGATGAACCGAAGAACAAAAATGCAAGTTTCCAACTGAATGAGCATAGATTAGCAATTAAAAGTTGAGAAAATTTTCCTTTTTCAAGCAAAAAATCTGCACGCGTGCAAGCTGGAATTTCAGCCCAAAGCTAGCACTTTTCGGAGCCCGATTCGCTAGAGACCACTTCCAAATCGATCTATCACACATAATAGCAAAGTTAGATCCTCAAATGACATGAAAGTGGAGGGTGATTACCTACTAATCAAGGTTAAATAGTAGCTAGACAGCAGCTCAAAACTGGCAGACAATAGGCTGAAATGGGCAGCAGGAGGTGCAACTTCAGAGGCTTGGACAGGAAGCTCTAGACATCATATCAATGTATTGTCAGTGGCTAGTGATAGTTCGTCGAATACTGAACGTTACGGTACCTGGTACAAGTCGATCGGAGCATGGACGGCGACGCAGGGTTAATTGGCGTGAAACTACTCTAGGTTGCCGACGGGATTGGAACTTCAACTTATCTCCCGAAAATTCTATGAAGTTTTCATGTACGGAACCCTCCTCCAAACTCTCTTCAAAACTCTCCCCACTCATTCTCCACTACTTCTTCCACTACTCTTCTTTTGGCAATTTACAAAATAGACCCTCAAGCTTTAAGTATTTTTATTTAGGTCCCTTAAGTTCTGCGTATTTGTAATTCAATCCTTGAGGTTCTAAGTATTTGCAATCCATTTCCTGAAGAAATATTTCTTTCAAGTCCAAGCCTTCTTGGTGCATTTTTCACCCCATGTCTAGTCCAAACGTTTGTCAATTTAAGCTTAAATGCTCTACGGGTCCAATTATATGCCAATACAATGTACGCTAAAAAAAATATGCGAGATGATTTTTGTTTAGAACTGAATGACAACCAAAGTCGCCATGACACGAGAAATTCTTAAACGTGATATTAATCACGGGTCGATATGCGTAACTCCTAAAAGCCGCCTGTTAGTTTGAGATACGCTGAAATTTCAATTGATTGAGATTGATCGTAAATCGGACTTCGAAATTTGACGTCGGACCTTCAAGGGTTTCAATAATAATATTTTGGACGTTTCCTCATCCAATATACAATTTCTTCGCGGTTCGCCCAAAGGGTTCAGGAAAAAAATAAAATTTGGACTTGAAATGGGAAATTACCCATTTACCCTTGGAGAATACCCATTTTTTCACTTGGGCCGAAGGGCATTTTGGTCAAATCCCTCCTTTGACCGAAAATCTTGACTAGTCTTGGTGTGGAAATTACCCTCTTGCCCCTCTTGCATTCAAGACACCAAAATATCTCTCTCAATATTATCCTAACCTTTTATTATTGAATTTTTGGGCTTCTTCTTCACTATTGAAGAACACATTCTCTCTCTAGCTCACTCTCTCTCTCTCTTTGGCCAAAACTCCCTCTCCCTCATCCTCCATTGCTGAAAATTTTCCAAGCTTTCCCGATGTCGCCTTGAACCGCCGAGCTCAATTCTCCACCGTGAACCGCCGGGGATAGCTAGAGTAGCTTGAGTTGAAGCCGAACAAAGGGAGTTGCCGGTTGGAATCAAAATCTTCTCCAAACTTCTTGCCGGAAAATTTGCTAGATTTGTTGTAAGTTGGTTCCTAACTTTAGATTAGGTATCTAGATTGCTAAAGGAACTTAGATTGAGAAGATTTGGTGAAAAAATGGTCGGATTTGTGCTTGATTATGGCTTGGACGAATTGTTGAAAGGAGGAGAGAGAAAATTGTGTTCTTGCATGAATAATGATTTTTCATGATTAATAATGGATGGCTAGGATTTAATCTAGCTTGATCTTGCTTTAATTGGATGACCCACGTTGAATCTTGCTTAGGAAGATTAATCTGACGGTCGGGATTAAATCCTGCTATATTGTAGATATATTGTGTGGTGGAGATTAATTGTACGTTAGTATAGTATAATTATATAGCACGTATTAAATGCCACGTTAGTACAGTATAATTGTATGGCACATATTTAATGTACGTTAGTGAAATTTTGATTGTACGGTGGTTATTAATTGCTACGTTGGTAGAATTAATATTGTGTGGTGTAGATTAATTTTTGTGGAAGCCGAAATTAATCGTGTGGCTCGATTGGCCATTGGCCTTGTGTGATTTAATCGGGAGGTCCTGATTTATTAATTCTCTAACGTGAGTGAATCACGTGGTTCCGATCGAAATTTTATTCGGTATAATTAAATTGAGTTGTCTCGATTGAGTAGTTGAGAAAAATTAGAAAGATCGTGTGAACTCGATCTTTTATTGGAGAAAATTGGGAAGATCGTGTGGTCTTGATCCGCTAATCAGGAAGATTAGTAGGATCATGTGGTGAGGATTGATCAATCGGAAGGATTTATGTGACCGTGTGGTATCGGACGAGCGATTGAGGAATTATTGTGATTATATGGTCTTCACATGGAATAATTGAGAGGAAGTGTGGAATTTTATCCTAAAGCGTTTTGACGCGGGGTTCGTATTTTTATAAGACCATATTTTTCCTGAGGCGTTATAACGCGGGCTCTATTCTTATTCTACCCTGAAGCGTTATGACGCGGGGTCAATGCGTATAAGAGACTATGTTATACCCCGAGGCGTTATTACGCGGAGTTTTGTATTCATCCTGAGGCGTTAAACGCGGGATGCTAACTTGAGGTGTTAAACGCGGGTTAGACCGACCCGAGGCATTATTACGCGGGTCTGGAATACTATATGGCCTGAGGTGTTATTACGTGGGCATTGAGAGTAATTATATTAACCTAAGGCGTTATTACGCTGGTTATAGTGACCTAAGGTGTTATTATGCGGGTCTAGACTATATAATGGCCCGAGGCGTTATTACGCGGGTTTGTCCACTTATATGTTAGCTTGATGCGTTAAACACGGGCATTTGAGTACGTGGAAATATTTATATTATAGCTTGAGGCGTGGAACGTGGGCTCTGGAGTATGTAGAATATTTTATTGACAGTCCGAGGCGTTGAACGCCATTACGGGAGTAACGTGGAATATTTGTGAAGGTGTGGCAATTTTTGGAGAACGAATGGAATATTTGAGAATTTATTTGTGGAATTTTTTGATTCAAGGAAGAATTGTTGGAAATTGCTCACCTAGGATGTGTCTGGAGGCACTAGCACCCTAACATAGAATTAGGGATTGGCTTACCGAGATTTACTCTCACCCCGTCATAAGCTCTCATTTTTCAGACACGCCGCCGCAACAATGAATGACCCACCTCAAAGGTTCGGCATTCCACGGGATATGGAAATGGTAGTGACAGAGTACCCGGTTGGGGAAGATCGGGTGTACTAGAAGCACACGACAACTATTTGGGTGGACACCGGAGAGCTCTTTTGGAAGACCCACACATACATGGCGTGATCGTACCGTTACGGGTATTTGACAGTGGGTCCGCTAACTGGATTTGATATTCCCTACAATGGTATTGGGGAATGGAACCCCACTAGCGCTGCACCTCCGGATGGCGTAGTGGTGCACCCCGACGCTAGTCCCGATGACGTGGAACCCGGCCCGGAGGTCGTGGCGCTTGAAGAGGATGGAGAAGTTGTGGAACCTTCGGATGCGGAGCAACCACCAGAGATGGACGAGAATGAGCTAGCAGCTATAGGTGAGATAGTACCTGATAGAGAGAACGAGGCCTAGGGTAGTTGGCCTCTTGACTTTTGTAGAGCGTTTATTTTGGAGGTATAGTGGGCTTCGACCACGTAATCTTTTTGTTATAGGTGGTCACAGGCTTGTACAATGGCCCCCGAAGCCTTAAGTTTGGAAAGATGTAAAGATTAAGCGGGTATGTATGTAAGTTTGTTTTACCGTCCCAAGTCATCATGATGTTAATTGTTTTCTGTACGGGGATTTGTTTTTGTTTCCGCGCAAATTTGTTGGTCTTTGGATCATGGAGAACTGTACATAATCATGGCCAGGTGGGATGTCGACGGGCTTGCGGGGCTCGGGTCGTGACAAGTCTCTTGGCTTGCAAATCCTATTTCCAACACTCAATACTCATAAAAAGATGTGAAGCACAACCAATCTAACTAAGACTTTTATGTTCTTCAATCTTGAACTAGAAATATACTATGCATATTTGAATATATGCCCTCACATTTCAGACAATGTTTGGAAACTCACAACCGAAACGTTAACAATACATTCCGAGCGACGCGTTTTGGGGATTTACCTGGTGGCATTGGCATATCCTCACCACCCTGAAGAATAGTCCATTGCACGTGAGAAATCTCGGTTATTAAAAAAAACGTTAACAATACATAAAATATGCTAGTTAATCAAGAAATCCTCACTACTCTACTTCCACTTTTCAGAAACGTTAACATTACGTATACAATTTGTTATCTACAGATTTCTTGAACAAGAGCAAAATAATTTTTAGTACTTTAAGCGATCCTTTTATTTAGTCTTTCCTTGTGTGATTAGGATTGCTAAGTGGGTATGCCATGGTAAGGTGATTTTTAATGAGGTTGAATGGTTGAGAATCGAGTTTGTTTATGTTTATTTTAGAGTTGAGATCTTACATAGGTAACCATAATAGATAAGTTTTGAAGTGACTTTCCATTTCTCCATTCAGTAAACAATGTTGGTTTCTCTAAACCTTTTACTATCCATTTTCTGTTTCAACTTCAATTCTTCTTAATTCTAGCATTGCTTTTGGCTCTTTTTGCTGTTCATTTACATCCAATGCTGCTACTTCTAACAGTAAGTACATGAAAACAAAAATAGTATGCTAGAGGATAACAAGTGGAGAAAAAGGTTTACTTGTAGGCACATTGGATAAAGAAATCAAATGAGTACACCCGTTTTCCTGAGCAGGTAAGTTTGAGACATAGTCTTGCTCCCATGAACCAAAAAATTATGCCCGGTTTGTTTGTGTTTGCAGTAGCAATATGTAAATTTTCCTATAGATTGGTATCGTCCGCGTATGTTTTGGGTTGATAACATTGGAGCATGCACACGTCATCTATGCTAAGACAATTTCATGAAAGTCCAGTAAGAATGAGGTTTCTAGGGAAGTCGTTCTTATTTTTGTGCAATAATGTGAATTCTCACCTCATTGCATTAAGATTTTTGTCTTGAGGTAGTGAAACTTCGTGTGGAATTAAGGTGCCTTCCCACCTCTATATGCGCAGCCATTTCAAAAGTACAATCCATAATATTACGTTTTTTTTCTTTTATGATTTGGGTCATTTTTCCTGTACGATTCGGGTCGCATCTAATCATTTCCTGTCGAGATGTCATCAAGTTCGGACTATTATAAAGTCATCTTTCATGGGCTAACATTCCTTTTGCTATGAAATTGCCAAACTCGTTTCAAGCAGCATTTCCATTATCACAATCTAAATTAAAGAATCTTAAAATTTGGTGATTTATTCAGAACAAGAGTGATGAAGACGTATCTTTATTCATTAACTTTGAGAAAATCATGAGTTTTCTCGTCTATCTAAATGGAAATAAACGATTTTCTAATACTCAGATTCAGATTTTAATGCGGCCATATCAAGTCCATTCACCATAATTAATCCAAGTCCACTACACTCGTATTGATTATGTTTTTTTATGTCCTTATTTGTTTCTTAATTATCCGCATTAAATGCTAATATTGCACTTTAAATTTCTGATAGTAGATTAACAATAAAAAAAGTGTTTGTGATTGCTCTAGAACTTTGCCTCGATGTCCATCACATGAAGGTCATAGCAGATTCAAAGCCGGCGATCAGTCAAGTTCTGGATGAATGGAGGGTCCCGTATAGAGAAATGTCAATTGAGCTTCATTAGTCCATCTTCCCTTTGTCCTCGTTCGAGAACCCATGGATTTAACAACTCCTGAAAACAAGAAACCTTATACTGAGAATATCATTACGCCATCTTCATCCGCTTCCTGACTTCTTTCCGTCAGCCACCATCTGAAACGCCATCCACTCAAAACTCACGTACACGGACACAGCAAATTTGAAGCAAACAGACAGCAAGAGACGCGATAAACAAGCCGCTGCAAGAGAGTGTAGACTGTAGAGGTTGACACATAGGCCGAAGATTTAGTGGCATCATCTCAGACGTTTTTCGCAGGCAATCAACATTGACCGTCATGGGAACACGCCGAAACACGAAGTTAAAAGCAACAAAACGATGTGTGCAGATTCTGTTGTAATAACAAGGAAATGCAAACAAGACGATGTGTGCAAATTCAGTTGTAATAACAAGGAAATGTAAATGGAATCAAAGCTTTGCATGAAGAAAATGATTAATCTACGCTAAAACGCGGCTTAAGTATACCCTAAGTGCCATAAGTTGTGTACGGCGCTCACTTTAGTGCCAAAACTTTCAAATCAATCACTTTAGTGCTAAGTTTTTGTAACTTTGATCACTTCGGTGCCAAAACTTTCAAAACAATCACTTAAGTGTCAATTTTTTTTAAAAACGATCATTTAAGTGCCAATGTTTTTAAAAAACGATTACTTTAGTGTCAAATTCACCGAGCCACGTCATCTCAAATATTAATAAAAAATAGCATGTGTCAAATTTTCGGCAAGCCACGTTAGCTCCGGCAATAAAGTGATCGTTTTTAAAAGAAATTGGTAATTAAGTGATCGAAGTTACAAAAACTTAGCACTAAAGTGATCGATTTGGAAGTTTTGACACTAAAGTGAGCGCCGTACACAACTTATGACACTTGTGGTGTACTTAAGCCCCAAAACGCCCTCCGATTGCGCAGAAAAAAGAAAAAAACATAATCTATTTCGAAACAGTGCCTAAGAGGTATTTTAGCAAACAGTTTGTGTCCATTGAGATCATCGAATCTGTTCACGAGTTCAAAGTAATTTTTATGGTTAAAATCGACACTAGCATGACATTGTTGTCATAGATCATCAAGAAACACTTCAGATTCTTAGGGCTTGTATGGTAACTATTCTGGTTCTCAGATTCTATTCTCCCAAATAAAAAAAGATGATAACCCTATTTGGTAACGTAAATGATTCCGATTACGTTATCGGAAACTGTTTTGGAGCAAAAAAAGAACAAAAAAAAAGTTGATTTTAAAAAAAGAATCACTTTTGAGAATCACAAAATAGAATGAAGTCTCACTCTCACTTTTTCTTTTCAATTCTCTCATCAATTTTCCCTTCATCTAAAATAAACGAGATCTTATTTCCAAAGAAAAATATATAATATATTTAAATAAAAAATAGAAAATTCTAAAATTTTTGGAAAAATTCTAAAAAATTTAGAAATCCCTAAAAATATAAGAAACTTGGATTAGGCTAAGTTGACCTCATTTTCATAAATTTGGGCCTAAATACCCTAGATTTCATAGATTTTGTTCTTTTTTAGAAAAAATCATAAATACCTTTGCAATTAAACTCGAATCACATTTCTCTAACCCCTTAAGGCTTCATTAGGGTTTTATGATGCAATTTATCAATGCCATGATTTCTTGATTGCACATTTGATTTCATTGATTGTTATTTGCTTAGGTTTATATACTTTAAACTTAGTCTAGTTTTAGAAAATTTTTGAAAAACACAAAAATAATCATCGTGAACTCTTAGCAAGCTCTCGTTCTTGAGTTTTCGATGAATTGAGACTGAGATTTGATTTTCTAGAACAAAAAATGCACACCAATGCAATGCAGTGCAGTTTATTTTCCTTGCAAAAATGAAGAAACGAGGATGTCGCTTGTTGTCGGCCCGCTCAAAAGAGTTCGATGAAACCCCATAACAAATGGGAAAAATGACTAGTAATGATTCTTAATATTTATTTTTACATTTCAATATGTTATATAAGAGAAATACCATGAATTAATCAATGTATGATGAAATTTCACAAAGTAACTATCAAATTATTTGACTTAAACATCAGAAATTGGGAAAAGCAATTGTTATCCGGAACAGAAATTTTGTACAATTATTAAACACGTTTCTGTTCCAAAAATAGAAATTTTGAGCAGTTACCAAAAAAGTTCTAATTCTCTAAACTTATCTAGGAAACAGAATCAGAAAAAGTTATTTTAATCGGAATCACTTTTTCGGATCAAAATTGTTATTCATTAATAGCAAATTACCTCATTTATTATTAAAAAAAAACTTAATATAGACACCCTAAACTCAACTATTGTACAAAAACCCTCTTATAGATACTTAGAAATATTTAAATGACATATATATATATGAAATATTATATCCAGATTAAATGCAATGATTAATTTTTTTCTGCTTTATTTTAAAGTAATATATGAAATTGGGAAGGACTAAAGTTTTGTAATTAGATTACTCAATCATTAAGCTCCATTTTATCTTTATATATGTGTTTGTATTGTTTGGTTTCATAAATGACACAATAAAATAGAATGAAAGAAGGTAATTATTAGAGTGCGATTCATACTCTCCATCTATAAGAAGGTACGAGGTCCCGGTCTCTCGTGAACGGGCGGGAGTAGCGGGAGTAGCGCCTTTGAGCAACAAGTTGACTTTTATAGTTTGAATCCATATTTTTTCACTTGTAATGTGACATCCCGTAATCCGGCTTGTTTTGAAGCCCTGAATAAATGAAAACTCTCATCGATGTATTTTAGCCGAATCTCACTCGGAATTGATCACTCTCGAGCGGACTAATCAAATGGGAATGGCTAACTAGGAAAATCAAGTACGTGGACCTAAGAACTTGATCCTGGATCGACTCTTTGGCCATGAAAATTGTCAAGGGAATATTTTGGACCAATATAGGCCGATCCTAGAATAATTAAGGAACGATTTGGGTAATACCCTACGCTTGGGTCACGGGTGATTCCGTTCGACCTCACATGGGTTCCGAACGTCTCTGAATTATTTTCTAATGATCGTGTCCATCGGGACTAGTGATTGACCCTCGCAATTGAATGACAACCAAGGTCGCCAGGGCTCGAGTAATTCTTAAACGTGATTTTAATCACGGGTCAATATGTGTAACTCCTAAAAGCCGCCCGTTAGTTTGAGATACGCTGAAAATTCAATTAATCGAGATTGATCGTGAATCGAGCTTCAGAATTTGACATCGAACCTTCGGAGGTTTCAATAAATAAAAATTTTGGACGTTTCCTCATCCTATGTGCAATTCCTTCGCGGTTCGCCCCAAAGAGGTTCAAGAAAAGTAGATTTGGACTGGATATGGGAAAAGACCCATTTGCCCTAAAAAAATACCCCATTTTTCACTTGGAATGAAGGGTATTTTGGTCATTTCCCCTTTTGGCCAAGATTGACTAGTTTTGTGGGGAGGAAATTATTTTTTTTTTCCTCTTGACTTTGTTGACCCAATTAATTATTCCCAACTTATATTATTTATTATTAGGTCTTCTTCCTCCTCATTTTTTTCAAGAACCCACTCTCTCTCTAGCTCACTTTCTCTCTACCTCATACTCCCTTGGCTGAACTCTCTCTCTCTCACCCTCCATTGCCGAAAATTCTTCAAGCTTTCTTTGGTGTCGCTTTGGAGCGCTTGGAGTCGCTAGATCGTCGCCGAGTCGCCGGCCGTGCAAGGATCGCCGGAATCGCCGCTTGGTTCGGGCTTTTCCTCAACCGTTCAACGGAGATTTTTGCGAGTTTTTGAGGTAGGATTGTTTCTAAACCTAAATTAGGTGACTAGGTTGCTAAAAGACCAAGGATTTGTGAAATTTTGATGAGGAAATTGGTGGAAATGAGCTTGACATGCTGCTGGCCAAAAATATGCAGGAAGGAGAGAAAAACATGGTCCTGAGATGAATAGTGAAGTCAAGAGGGTTTGGGTGTGGTCAAAGCTTGACCATGGTTACTTTATGCCTAAACTAGAGTTACTTTATGCTATTGTTTAATCATGGTTAGATTAGTTTTGACTCTAGTTAATTTTTGAACCATGGTTAGTTTATATATTAACTAGGGTTACTTTTATGTGACATAAAGTTGTTATGCCATGGTACTAATTAAATGTGGCATTAGTATTATAGTTTAGTACTATAGTAATATTATTTGCACGTTAGAAAATTATTATTGTTCGGCCCCGATAAATTCCCACGTTAGTATAATTTTAATTACACGTTATTTATAAATTGCTACGTTAGCATAGTATGGTCGCATGGCGTGGATTGGATACTATGGTAGTATTAATTGATCGGGTAGTCTGGATTACTTTTTGGATTAGTGTGAATTAATCGGGTGATCCTGAATTATTAATTCTCTAACGTGAGTGAATCACGTGGTCCCGAACCATTTTGAGAAAATATGATGGTCGTATTCAATCAAGTCGTTCGAGGCCAAAGTGAGCCGTATTCGTCCGATTGTCTGAGACCGAGGAAATATGAGGGTCATATTCAATCAAGTCGTCTGAGGCCAAAGTGAGCCGTATTCGTCTGATTGTCTGAGACCGAGGAAATATGAGGGTCATATTCAATCAAGTCGTCTGAGGCCAAAGTGAGCCGTATTCGTCCGATTGTCCGAGACCGAGAAAGTATAAAAGTCGTGTTCAATTAAGTCGTCCGAGACCAAAGTGAGTCGTGTTCGACTAATAGTCCGAGACTTAATCTGGTCGTGTTCCTATGTGTCCGAGACCGAGATTTATGGGTCGTATTCCTTTGTGTCTGAGACCCTGGTATATATATAGAGCTGTGTTCCATAAAGGTCCGAGGCTCAATGTTATGAACTTGTATGATGGCGGTGGAGTAACGTGGAATATTCTGGAGTAACGTGGAATATTCTGGAGTGACGTGGAATATTTTTGGAGTGACGTGGAATATTCTAGAGTGACGTGGAATATTTTTGGAGTAACGTGGAATATTCCGTAGTAACGTGGAATATTCTGGAGTGACGTGAAATATTTTTGGAGTAACGTGGAATATTCTGGAGTAGCGTGGAATATTTTCAGAGTGACGTAGAAATTTTTGGAGTAATGTGGATATTTATATTATGGCCTGATGTGTTAAAATCGGCCCCTGGAGCACGTAGAATATTTTTATTGTCAGAGCGAGGCGTGGAACGCCGAGACGGGAGCAACATAGAATATTTGAGAAGGTGTGAGAATTTTCGGAGAAAGAATGGCATTTTCTGGATTTTAATTGTGAATTTTTGGGTAAGAAAGAGGGATTGTCGGAAATTTTTCAATGAAAAGATGTTTGGAGGAACTAGCGACTTGATTTAGAGTTAGAGATTTTCCTACTGAGATTTTATCTCACCCATCATGGGATCGTTGTTTTTCGGACCCACCGCCTTAGCCATGAGTGTTCCACCCCCGAAGTTTGGTATTCCCCGGGACATGGATACGCAGGTGACAGAGTATCCTATCGGGGAGAATCAAGTTTATTATAGATATGCAACTACAGTTTGGGTAGATACCGAAGAGCTATCTTGGAAGCCTCGGACTTATGTGGCATAGACTTATCGCCACGGGGACCCGACCGTGGGGCCATTAAGAGGTTTTGATGTTCCCTTTAATGGAGTCGGGGAATACGATCCCGCGAATGCTGCACCTCTAGATGGAGAGGTGGTGAACCCCGAGGCTGCACCCGAGGTTTTGGCGCCCGACCCCATAGGCCGTGGTACCTGCGCAGGCAGATGGTGAAGTTCTGGAGCCCTCGGATGCCGATCAATCTCCAGAGTTAGATGAGGCCGAGCTGGCAGCCCAATATGGGTTTGTGCTGGGTAGCGAGGACGAGGACGAGGACGAGGATTAGATGGTTGGCCTCATAGTTTTTGTGGCGTGTTATATTTTGGTTGTGTAACGGGCTTCCACCACGTGTATTTTTGTTATAGGTGGTCATGAGCTTGTACAGTGACCCCCGAAGTCCTAGGTTTGACAGTTTGCAACAACTATGTATATATGTACATATGTGTGTTTTACCATCCCAAGTTATCGCAGTGTTATTGGTTTTTCGTACGGAGATTTTGTTGCTTCCGCATGCGAAATTTTATTTTGTTGGCCTGAGGATCCTGGAGAACTATACGCAAGCGAGGCTAGGTGGGATGTCGATGGCACGCAGGGTTCGGGTTGTGACATCCCCGTTTGGAGTGGTATCAGAGCAAGGTCAACTCGATCCAAATTTGGAAAAGTTATGGAGTGATAAGGAGCGATGACTTTGGGATGGTTAGGCAGAGAGACCTTAGGTGTCTACGCGAGCTAATCGCGTTATGCATGGCATTTGAATATGCGCCTGTGATTTGCTTGATTGATTGCTGTCATGCTGAGTGCTTGGTTTTGTTTGTTGAATCGTTCTTCCGGAAACGATTATTAGCTTTGAGGTAATTGCTGTGTTAAGCAGTGTGAGACCGCTAGACTCAAGTGGGTGGTTTAGGTCTCTAATTCGTTGGCGGAATTATTTTGGTTCAGGTGTTGCGAAGAAAGTTGATGGAAATGGAAAATCAAGGTAGAGGTTCCAGAGGAAGTTCTAGAGGAGTATCTAGAGGAGGTTCTAGGGGAGCCTCTAACTCGAGAACTACAATTAGAGAATATCTGAGAGTGGATGGAGTCCTTAGGGCTCTTGAGGAAATAGGAAATCTCATGGGTATGCAAACTCGGGAACGAGCTGCCGCTATTGCCCAAGCCGCCGAGGATGTTGTTGCTGCTGCCCATGCGGGCAATGTTAATCGGGGGAATGGTAATGGGAATAAACAGATGCATCGGTTGGTGGAGCAGTTCTTGAAATTGAAACCGGCGAAGTTTCTCGGGAAAGGTGACCCGTAAGCTGCACCTCGTTGGATAGAAGATCCGGAGAAGGTATTTGAGGTTTTGGGTTGCACCGAGGAGGAGAAAGTAACCCTGGCTATGTATAAGCTTCGGGACACGGCCGGTGATTAGTGGAAGGCCACCAAGGGAAGAGTTTTCCCGGATGGTACTACTTTGAATTGGACTATCTTCACGGAAGTCTTTAATGGGAAATATTTTTCGTAGACTGCTCGGGAGCAGAAGATGTTAGAATTTCAGCAGCTTCGCCGGAACCGGATGACGATAAATCAATATGAGGCTGAATTCTCGAGATTGTCGAAGTATGCACCGAGGATGGTAGAGAATCCGATGGATAGAGCAAGAAGGTTCCGGGATGGATTGAGGTCGGAGCTTCGCAGTCGGTTGATCCTGCTAAACCCGAGAGATTATAACGAGTTGTATGAGCGGGGTCAAATGGTGGAGCGAGACATGAAAGAGAGGGCTACCGCATCCGGATCGCGGTTTATGCCAACCAGGTACAACCGCCAGTTTAGCAAGAGGCCAATGATGGGAAACCGGCGCTTCGTCCCTTCGATCGGGAGAAATAATGGGAAATCGATATATCAATCCAATCAGAATCGCCGATTTTGTGGCAGAAGGCACGGGAACGGGCCTTGCCCGAGCAGGAAGGGGGCATGCTTCAAATGTGGAAAATTTGATTATCATATAAGGAATTGCCCGGAGCTAGCCCCGCAACAGCGATTTCAGCCCCAAAGACCTCAAGTGAGACCTCATATTAAAGCTGCTCCACGGAATAACCAGAACAGACCGCCAGCGCAAGGGAGAGTGTATGCAGTGGCGCGCAATGAGGCAGAGAATGCGCTTGGCGTGATCACAAGTACGGTATCCTTATGTGATCATGCTGCATATGCTTTATTTGATTCTGGAGCATCCCATTCGTTTGTATCTGCTCAATTTGTGGAGTTAGCTGGGATTGAGTTAAAATTGCTAGAAGTAATGTTGCACATAACTACACCCTAAAGAATAAAGTATTGGTTACCTTAGGGTGTGCTGGATGTAAAATAGTCATTGGCGGTAGAGAAGAATTAATAGACCTAGCAGTTTTGACTATGCATGACTATGATGTGATAATTGGGATGGATTGGCTGGGAAAGCAAAGAGTTGTTTTTTACTGTGGTAGCAGGGTGATCCAATTCAATCCGATTGGTCATCCTAGATTTGAGTTTGTGGGAAGTCGAGGAGGAATCTCGATTCCTCTGATCTCGTCACTGGAAGTGACTAAGTTGTTAAATGAAGGATGCCAAGGATATTTGGCTGCGGTAGTGGATTCGCCGATTGAAGGACCGAGGCTAGAGGATATAACCATGGTGTGCGATTATCCCGACGTCTTTCCTCAAGAATTGTCGAGATTGCCACCCGAAAGAGAAGTAGAATTTGTGATTGAGTTAGCACCGGGGACAGAACCGATTTCCAAGGCACCCTACGGAATGTCTCTCTCAGAGTTGAAGGAATTGAAGGTTCGGATGCAAGAATTGCTGGATAAAGGATTTATACGCCTCGGTGCGTCGCCTTGGAGAGCGCCGGTGTTGTTTGTAAGAAAAAGGACGGGTCATTGCGATTATGCATTAACTACCGGCAGTTGAATCAAGTGACCATTAAGAACAAGTATCCATTGCTAAGGATAGATGACTTGTTCGATCAACCGCAAGGGGCTGCGGTGTTTTCTAAGATCGATTTGAGGACGGGTTACCACCGGTTGAGGATCAAGAAAGAGGACATACCGAAGAGCGCTTTCCATACCAGATATGGACATTATGAGTTCACGGTCATGCCTTTTGGATTGACCAATGCCCCAGCTGCCTTTGTGGATATGATGCATCGGGTGTTCAGAGAATTCTTAGATTAGTTTGTCATCGTGTTTATCGATGATATTTTGGTGTACTCGAGGAGCTTGGAGAAACATGAACATCACCCGAACATCATTCTACGGACCTTAAGGGAACACGCTCTTTATGCCAAATTTAGCAAGTGTGAATTTTGGCTCGATCGTGTAGCATTTCTTGGACACATCGTCTCGAGTAATGGGATCTCAGTAGACCCGGCGAAAATTGAAACCGTGGTGAATTGGCCAAGACCGACGTCGATCACGGAGGTTCAAAGTTTTCTGGGTCCGGCGGGATATTATAGATAGTTCGTAGAAAAGTTCTCTTCGATAGCTATACCATTGACGCAGCTAACAAAGAAGGAAACTCGCTTTGAATGGACAGATAAGTGCGAGAGGAGTTTCCAAGAACTGAAACATAGGTTGACGACGGTGCCGGTTTTGATGATACCATCGGGTCCTGGAGAATTTGAGATTTATAGCGATGCTTCGCTAAAAGGACTCGGATGTGTATTAATGCAACATGGCAAGTTGGTCGTGTATGCGTCGTGATAGTTGAGGCCTCATGAGCAGAACTATCCAACGCATGATTTAGAACTTGCGGCAATAGTTTTTGCCCTGAAGATTTGGAGGCATTATCTGTGACGAGAAAAGTTTTAGATTTACACGGATCATCAGAGTTTAAAGTATTTATTCTCCCAAAAAGAGCTGAATATGAGGCAGCGCCGTTGGATGGAGTTATTGAAAGACTATGATTGTGATATTTTATATCACCCTGGAAAAGCGAATAAAGTAGCGGATGCTCTGAGTCGGAAGTCGAGCATGGCGCATTTGATGGTGAAAGAATGGACCTTATTGGAAGAGTTGAGAGATTCAGAGTTTAAGTTGGAAGTTTGCAATCTCTCAAGTCTACCGGCAATTTTGAGGATTGAGCCAGAAATTCGAGCGAGGATTAAGGTGTTGCAGTCGGTGGATCCCGATATTCAAAAAAATTTAGAGATGGATGCCACCAACAAGAAACATGAGTTTCAAGTGGCCGAGGACGGAATCTTGAAATTCCATGGACGTCTGTGTGTCCCTAACGGTGAGGAGCTCAAAGAAAAGATTTTGTCAGAAGCTCATCGTAGTAGTTATAGTGTGCATCCAGGCAGCACTAAAATGTATCAAAATCTGCGCCAACATTTCTGGTGGAATGGAATGAAAGTCGACGTGGCCAAGCATGTGGCTAAGTGTTTAACGTGCCAACAAGTGAAGGCACAACATTGTAAGCCTGGAGGACTACTTCGACTATTAGAAATTCCCGAGTGGAAATAGGAACACGTTACCATGGACTTCGTTATGGGATTACCGAGGAGCCAGAGAGGGCACGATTCAATTTGGGTAATAGTCGACAGATTGACTAAGTCGGCACAATTCCCGGAAGTGTGAAAGGATTTCATAATGGAAAAGTATGCTGAGTTGTATATGCGCCAAATAGTTCGCCCGCATGGAGTGCCAAGAACCATTATGTCGGATAGAGACCCCAAGTTTACTGCGACTTTCCGGAAAAGTCTTCAAAACGCGATGGGAACTCAAGTGCGGTTTAGCACCGCCTATCACCCTCAGACAGACGGACGGTCAGAAAGAACAATTCAGACTCTTGAAGATATGCTGAGAGCATGCGTGATAGGTTTTAAAGGGGCTGGGAGGAACAGCTGCATTTAGTAGAATTTGCCTACAACAATAGCTTCCAGCAGAGTATTGGAATGGCACCGTTTGAAGCGTTGTACGGCAGAGTTTGCGGAACTCCAGTTTGTTGGGATGAAGTTGGTGAGAGAAGCATAACGGGACCAGAACCGGTTCAGCAATCCGTTGAGGCAGTGAAAGTGATCGGAGATAGGCTAAAGACTGCCTAGAGTCGTCAGAAGAGTTATGCGGACAGACGACGTAGACCGCTGGAATTCCAGGTGGGAGATCATGTCTTCCTTAAGGTATCGCCGATGCGTGGCTTATCTCGGTTTGGGAAGAAAGGAAAATTAAGTCCGAGGTACGTAAGCCCATTTGAAATCCTAGAACGGATTAGGACGTTAGCTTATCGACTTGCCTTACCACCAAACTTGTCCCAAGTCCATAATGTTTTCCACATGTCTATGTTGAGGAAATATGAACCGGACCCAACGCACGTCCTGGATCATGAAGTCGTGGAAGTGGATGAAAGAGTATCCTACGTGGAGAGGCCGGTGCGAATAGAAGACAGAAAGGAACAAGTTCTGAAGAACAAGACAATTCCACTAGTGAAGGTCGTATGGGAACATCATGGAACGGAAGGAGCAACCTGGGAAAATGAAGAAACGATGAGGCAACCGCACCCCCATTTGTTTGATTAGATAAGTTTTGTTGTAAATTTCGAGGACGAAATTTTTGTAAGGGAGGAAGAATTGTGACATCCCGTAATCCGGCTCGTTTTGAAGCCCCGAATAAATGAAAAGTCTCATCGATGTATTTCAGCCGAATCTCACTCGGAATTGATCCCTCTCGAGCGGACTAACCAAATGTGAATGGCTAACTAGGAAAATCAAGTACGTGGACCTAAGAACTTGATCCCGAACTGACTCTTTGGCCATGAAAATTGTCGAGGGAATATTTTGGACCAATATAGGCCGATCCTAGAATAATTAAGGAACGATTTGGGTAATACCCTACGCTTGGGTCACGGGTGATTCCGTTCGACCTCGCATGGGTTCCGAAGGTCCCCGAATTATTTTCTAACGATCGTGTCCATCGGGACTAGTGATTGACCCTCGCAATTGAATGACAACCAAGGTCACCGGGGCTCGAGTAATTCTTAAACGTGATTTTAATCACAGGTCGATACGCGTAACTCCTAAAAGCCGCCCGTTAGTTTGAGATACGCTGAAAATTCTATTGATCGAGATTGATCGCGAATTGAGCTTCGGAATTTGACGTCGGACTTTCAGGGGTTTCAATAAATAAAAATTTTGGACATTTCCTCATCCTGTGTGCAATTCCTTCGCGGTTCGCCCCAAAGAGGTTCAAGAAAAGTAGATTTGGACTGGATATGGGAAATGACTCATTTGCCCTCGAAAAATATCCCATTTTTCACTTGGAACGAAGGGTATTTTGGTCATTTCCCCTTTTGGCCAAGATTGACTAGTCTTGTGGGGAGGAAATTATTTTTTTTTTCCTCTTGACTTTGTTGACCCAATTAATTATTCTCAACTTATATTATTTATTATTAGGTCTTCTTCCTCCTCATTTTTTTCAAGAACCCACTCTCTCTCTAGCTCACTTTCTCTCTACCTCATACTCCCTTGGCCGAACTCTCTCTCTCACACCCTCCATTGCCGAAAATTCTTCAAGCTTTCTTTGGTGTCGCTTTGGAGTGCTTGGAGTAGCTAGATCGTCGCCGAGTCACCGGCCGTGCAAGGATCGCCGAAATCGCCGCTTGGTTCGGGCTTTTCCTCAACCATTCAACGGAGGTTTTTGCGAGTTTTTGAGGTAGGATTGTTTCTAAACCTAAATTAGGTGACTAGGTTGCTAAAAGACCAAGGATTTGTGAAATTTTGATGAGGAAATTGGTGGAAATGAGCTTGACATGCTGCTGGCCAAAAATATGCAGGAAGGAGAGAAAAACATGGTCTTGAGATGAATAGTGAAGTCAATAGGGTTTGGGTGTGGTCAAAGCTTGACTATGGTTACTTTATGCCTAAACTAGAGTTACTTTATGCTATTGTTTAATCATGGTTAGATTAGTTTTGACTCTAGTTAATTTTTGAACCATGGTTAGTTTATATATTAACTAGGGTTACTTTTATGTGACATAAAGTTGTTATGCCATGGTACTAATTAAATGTGGCATTAGTATTATAGTTTAGTACTATAGTAATATTATTTGCACGTTAGAAAATTATTATTGTTCGGCCCCGATAAATTCCCACGTTAGTATAATTTTAATTGCACGTTATTTATAAATTGCTACGTTAGCATAGTATGGTCGCATGGCGTGGATTGGATACTACGGTAGTATTAATTGATCAAGTAGTCTGGATTAGTTTTTGGATTAGTGTGAATTAATCGGCTGATCCCGAATTATTAATTCTCTAACGTGAGTGAATCATGTGGTCCCAAACTATTTCGAGAAAATATGATGGTCGTATTCAATCAAGTCGTCCGAGGCCAAAGTGAGCCGTATTCGTCTGATTGTCTGAGACCGAGGAAATATGAGGGTCATATTCAATCAAGTAATTTGAGGCCAAAGTGAGCCGTACTCGTCTGATTGTCTGAGACCGAGGAAATATGAGGGTCGTATTCATTCAAGTCATCTAAAGCCAAAGTGAGCCGTATTCGTCCGATTGTCTGAGACCGAAAAAGTATGAAAGTCGTGTTCAATTAAGTCGTCCGAAACCAAAGTGAGTCGTGTTCGACTAATTGTCCGAGACTTAATCCGGTCGTGTTCCTATGTGTCCGAGACCGAGATTTATGGGTCGTATTCCTTTGTGTCTGAGACCCTGGTATATATATAGAGCCGTGTTCCATAAAGGTCCGAGGCTCAATGTTATGAACTTGTATGATGGCGGTGGAGTGACGTGGAATATTCTGGAGTGACGTGGAATATTTTTAGAGTGACGTGGAATATTTTTAGAGTAACGTTGAATATTCTGGAGTGGCGTGGAATATTCCGGACTGACGTGGAATATTTTTGGAGTAACGTAGAATATTCTGGAGTAGCGTGAAATATTTTCGAAATAACGTAGAAATTTTCGGAGTAATGTGGATATTTATATTATGGCCTGATGTGTTAAAAACGGGCCCTGGAGCATGTAGAATATTTTATTGTCAGACCGAGGCGTGGAACGCCGAGACGGGAGTAACGTAGAATATTTGAGAAGGTGTGAGAATTTTCAGAGAAAGAATGGTATTTTTTTAGATTTTAATTGTGAATTTTTGAGTAAGAAAGAGGGATTGTCGGAAATTTTTCAATGAAAATGTGTTTGGAGGCACTAGCGACTTGATTTAGGGTTAGAGATTTTCCTACCGAGATTTTATCTCACCCGTTGTGGGTTCATTATTTTTCGGACCCACCGCCTCAGCCATGAATGTTCCGCCCCCGAAGTTCGGTATTCCCCGGGACATGGATACGCAGGTGACAGAGTATCCTATCGGGGAGAATCAAGTTTGTTATAGATATGCAACTACAGTTTGGGTAGATACCGGAGAGCTATACTGGAAGCCTCGGACTTATGTGACATGGACTTATCGCTATGGGGACCTGACCGTGGGGCCATTAAGAGGTTTTGATGTTCCCTTTAATGGAGTCGGGGAGTACGATCCCGCCAATGCTACACCCCCAGATGGAGAGGTGGTGAACCCCGAGGTTGCACCTGAAGTTTTGACACCCGACCCCGTAATTGTGGTACCTTCAGAAGCAAATGGTGAAGTTCTAGAGCCTTCGGATGCCGATCAATCTCCGGAGTTAGATGAGGCCGAGCTGGCAGCCCGATATAGGTTTGTGCTGGGTAGCGAGGACGAGGACGAGGATTAGATGGTTGGCCTCATAGTTTTTGTGGCGTGTTATATTTTGGTTGTGTAGCGAGCTTCGACCACGTATCTTTTTGTTTTAGGTGGTTGTGGGCTTGTACGGTGGACCCCGAAGTCTTAGGTTTGACAGTTTGTAATAACTATGTATATATGTACATATGTGTGTTTTACCATCCCAAATTATCGTAGTGTTATTGGTTTTTCGTACATAGATTTTGTTGCTTCCGCATGCAAAATTTTATTTTGTTGGCCTGAGGATCCTGGAGAACCGTACGCAAGCGAGGCCCGGTGGGATATCGATAGCACACGGGGTTCGGGTCGTGACATGTAATTTGAGTTTGGACCTTTGAATAGTTACTATTAATATACTCTTTTTTCGTTTATAATTAATTGATGTAATTGAGAGGTGCGGGGTGTTAATTATAATGAAAGCTCCCGCTTGATGTAATCTTAACTTAAGGGTGAGACAATATGGAATATCGTGTCTTGATTCTTCTTTCTCGGTCTTACGCTTTATTTTTTTGTGATTATGCGCCGAACCCTAACAATAATCATTGTTAACAAAGTTCATTGAGTCTTTTTAGAGCTTTAGTTTGTTTGTGCTTTTTAAAATGCAAAAACTGATTTTTATAATGCCATTTAATTATTGAAAGGTTTTGAAAAATTATGCATATATTACGTGACGAATTTACCCTTCATTAATTTTCGTTAAATTGAATTAATACCAAGAAAAATCTCAAATTGATACAATAGAGGGTAAAAACTCTAAACGTGTACCTTCAACAATTACCTCGTGTCATCCAACTCAACAATTTGATAATAAAATTTAACGAATACTAACGGAGGATAAATTTGTCATATGTGTACGAGTTTGGGGAAAATTTATCAGAAGTACATCGATTTAGATTTTTGGTGGCAAAAAAAATAATTCGAAGTAAATTTATCACATGTGTACCTTTCATTAGTTTCCGTTAAATTGGATTAATACCATGAAAAACTCCAAATTGATACATCCGTGATAAATAAAGGGTAAAAATAAACATATACATCCAAGAATCGTCATGTGTCATCTAACTCAGTAATTTGATGAAACAATTTAATAGAAACTAATAAATGGTAAATTTGTCACGGATTTATCATTTTGATGTGAATTTGTTAAATGTGTACCACTTTAGGATTTTTAGTGGTCAAAAAATAATTTAAAGTAAATTTATTATAAGTGTATCAATTTATATTTTTTCGTAATGTTAATCCCAAATATTAATATTATCACTATCACTTGACATTATTACTTTATTTTTTTTTTATTGAAATCCTACAATTTGTTATGTCCTCTTTTTTCATTTGTCCTTTTTTTCCTGAATGTTTTTTTTTTCCAAAGGTACCGCTGAAAGGGTAAGAAGATAACGGCCTTATTTGGTTTGGCATTTGGCCAAGGGACTTTAAAAAAATGCAAATACCTTTGAGCTAAAGGCTTTTGTCAAAATACAAGTAATGTTTGGTAAAGTGTATTTTAAAAACACATTTGAAAAGTAACTTTGACGTAAATATTGTTTGGTGAAAAATGAACTTTGTAAAATATTTTTTTTCTTTTTGAAAAAAAGGCGGCGGCGACCGACGCCGGTGGGCGGCGACAGCGGCAAGGTGGCGGCGAGGACCCGCAGCGGCGGCGACCCATGGCGACCGCCGGCGGCGGCGGCGACCGGCGGCCAATGGGTGATGGCGGTGGGCTGCGACGGCAGCAAGCGAAGGTGACAAAATTAAAATAAAAAAAAGTTATTTGTATTTCGCAAAAGTGATTTAGCCCAAAGTATCTTTAGAGATATTTTGGGCTAAAGGATTTTGGAGAGCATTTAAGATGTAATTGCATCTCCTCAAAATGAACCAAAAAATGAATGAAACATCATTTACATTTGGCCAAAAAATTTTAAAATCTCAATGCTCATTTGCAATGCTGGACCAAACAGAGCCAATGTGTTTGGCGAAGGAAAGCAAAACAAAAAACCAGACTAAAAGCATCTTTTAAGGTGGGGCCGCGATCGCACTATGGGTTGGAGATTCTGTTGGTACGTGGCGAATCTTAATTGGACAACGTGTACAAAGACAAATGGGATGACTGATGAGTACGGTGGAGTTTGGTCCCATGGCTATTCACCGCGGCCTAAACTAGGGTCCACATTTCTGAAGCCGTACTAGCATCTACAGCGGGAGGTTGACAGAGAGAAGACTTGGCTTGAAAGCAGCTTAACTCGATCATAGTTAATTATTAACCATCACTTTTTTTTTTTTTTGGTGTTTTTCTTTTGTGCCACGTCTTTCTTCTCCTCCCTCCTCCTCCCCGTTCTGGAAAGAGAGACACCATAAAATCTAGAAATTAATAATGAAATATTGACTTATTAATTGTCCTCGGCAATGGCCAGTCATCTCATTGATTTCATAAAACTTAAAAGACAATATAAGCCTGTGGTAATGATAAATAATAGAAAGTACGTAAATTATAAACAACAATAGCAAAACATCCTACTTCATCAATGCTCCCGTGTTTGTCCACAAGAAAGATCACATCCACTTAATATGTAAGACAAGTTGATGTTGATATATTATTCTAAAAATATTATATTAAATTAAAGGGAAAATTAAACCAAAATGTAAAAGTGTAATAAAATAACAACATCGCCGATGTTGCCGTGCTGATGCAACCATCTCGTTGCAACTTAGACAAGAGCAGCATCACGGGAATTCCCTAAGGGCTGCACAAATCTTTGGTGTTCGGATGGCGATTAGATCGAAGTTCAACATTTCTAAGGATGCCAATTTAATCATATGTCATTCCATTTCTTCCTAAGCCTCTTGCTATATGTGACTTGTAAGTATGTATGTAACTAGTGGCTTTACATGGGATCAATAACTTTCCATAAGAAACTTTACTTTCAATTTCTGAATAATTACTATTTTTTTTAAATTTTTAGTAATGTTTCATATGAAAAATAACTTTTCTATGTTAATTCTTACTGTCCCATAAATTGAAAATGTTGAACATGACATATTATTTCTATAATGTAATAACAAGTTTTAATATATAAGACCAAGAATTTACCGTGAGATTAGTAACTCATTCATGGGTTTATTAAGGTTTGCATTAAAAATGAAATTACCAGCGACCCTATTGATGTTAGTTAGTGGCAAGTAATAGTCAGTCCTCCCATATAGTCTAGAAAGTGACAATTAAAGTTTGAAAAAACTTCAAATAGAAATATGAAGTGTTCTCATTTTCTTAAAAGGAGGTGATGGCTTGCCTCAGGCGATGGCCGACCATCGGCCAGGGTGATGATTGAGTTATCATTATTGCAATTGTTTACTTTTTCTGTTTAAATGTAAAATATTATGCAAATATAAATAATCTCGAAAAATATATAAATTATGTTTGTGAAAAATTTGCATGTTTTGAGCCGTGAAATTATAAAAGTGATTTTGAAATAAGGTTAAATAAACAAGGCTTTTTGAATGTTTGTGAAAGTGCAGAGCTTGGAATCCACGGATGGGGGACCATATCATTGTCCTTCTATTTGGCTTGATGTGTCATCTTTCTCCTTTTCCTTTTTATTCATTTTTCCTTTTTTCAGAGACCAAAAAATAAAAGTTTAAGATAACGTGTTGATGAAGCATAGCCACAACATTTCACTCCCGTTGCAAAACCCATATATACATGTGCATTTACGAAAGATGTATCCAATTTGATAAACAAGATAAGTTGACGTTGATGTATTGCTCTAAAAGCACTATCTTAAATTAAATGCGATGATTAAGTTTTTTCTGCTTTATCATTAAGCAATATGTCTAATAAACGTTCAAAAAAATGGAAAGGATTGAAATTTCGTAACGATATAACTCAATCATTGAGTTTCATTCTATTTTGTATAGCTGTCCATGATAGCTTCTTCATTTTTTTCTCTCTATCTTTGCGATTCAATATGGAATGAATTTATAATCATGAAATCGACTCGATCATGTCTCTTTCTCTCTCTCTCTCTCCCCTTGGATTAGAAGATATTAGTCCATTGGCACTAAGGCTGGAGTCTTCTCAAGTCATGTATAACAAGCTTCATCTTACTCCTCAGCCAAGCATAATAGAAAAATGAGGGAAAAGTACACTAGAAGTGTCATAACTTTTATACGGCGTTCACTTAAGTGCCATAACTTTCAAAAATCGTTCATTTGAGTGCCATGTTGACGTGGCAGCTAGAAAAGCTGACGTGGTAGTTGGGAAAGTACTATAGCTGCCGGAAAAGTTATTGTAGCACGCCGGAAAAGTTGCTGTAGACGCCGAAAAGGCGACGTGGCATGTCGGAAAGCCGACATGTCATGCGCGGAAAAGTTGCTGTAGAACTCAAGTAAACGATTTTGCTCCGACGTAGCACTCAAGTGAATGATTTTTGAAAATTATGGGACTTAAGGGAACGTTTTGAAAGTTATAACACTCAAGTGAATACCGTACATAAATTATGACAATTTTAATGTACTTTTTCTGAAAGATGGGACCCCGGTCAATAATGCATATTGGAACCATCCTGCGATTGGTTTGTCTGAAGACTTTTTGGTGCTTCTAGTGTTTAACAGTCTAGCATGATTGCAAGGGCGACGAAAGCGCTGGTGATGAAGTGACAGACATTTATTTCGCAGATTGTTTTCATCTGACGGTTCCCGAGGCCCAGGAGCAAAGGAGAATAGGACCAAGTTGGGAAAGCAATTAGTTATACCCGGGACAAAAGTTGGTAATAGAACTCACTTTATAAACCTAAGGAATATACCAAGCAAAAAAAAAAAAAACCTAAGGAATATTAGTTTGCTTTAATACGGGCGCGGTGAAATGTGAGCCGTGGTTAATTAATAGTTAATATATATACATATTAAAATAGAGATTCTTTCCGTTGAAATAAGAAGTTATATATGCTTCAACACTAATACCTCTCAACACAAAACCCTCCTTCATATTGTCACTTGACATTATAGCTATTATTTTACTAAAATATTACGGTTTGATTAAGGAAGTTCACTCTCCTTCCTAATCTCTCAATATCTTTTGCTGCCCATGAATAAAATTCTTTTACGTTATTTCTTTTTTCCTTTAATATTTCATATTCTCTAAATGAATAAATAACATTGCCTTAAAGATCTCTCTTCTAATACTTGGCAACACCACAACTTGCACAATTGTGTTATGTAAAGTAATATGTGTGGGCATTTTGTACATGCAACTCCCTTTTCGTAAATTTCAAAAGGATTCTCGTGTAAGGGTAGAACAATAGACATACCCATGGTTTTTTCTAGGATATCCAATTTGTACAAAATATTTTACTATTTTAATTTCCCATTGCAATCATATAGATTAGTTTGGAATATCATTTTCTCCAAATTTATAGCTCTTTTTAACAATTACTAAAGGGCAAGTCATTGGTCTTATCTTTTGAGTCTGGCTCTTATTTCTATCCCATAAGAAATTATTCTTCTAATTTAGTTCTATTCAATACACAAAATCGAATCTTTCCCGAATTTCCTTATAGTCATTGTCTTATTGTACTTGCATGAGAGTAGCAATTCCTAGTTGGTCAAAAGTAGTATTTAGTGATATCGGGCTAAGCAGTCCTCGTCACCGCTAAAAATGCATTTCGAAGGTCGAACGGCGGACAACAGTATGGATTCTTGAGACATGGCTAGAATTAGCAAAGCATCTTTTTTCATCATCGAGAAATTGGGAGCCTCGTGTTGTTTTCTCGCTCGAAAACTCTAACACCCGCCTATCCTACGCAAAGTACCCTTTAACATATTTGGACAACGGTAGTGTTGCTGTTCATCCATCTCTGGCGTCTGTCTGATGCATTTCCTATTTTTCATTTTGATTATACGAACAAGAGAGTTACAGGAAGTTTTAGCGAAGAATACTTTGGGGTATTGAAAAGCACACTGAAATTCATTGTCCCTACATTCGATAACTTTGTTAGCATCAGAGACAAGACGTTTCCCCAAACTGTCTTTATAGAAAGAGCATCTTGTTTGGGGTTTCTACCCAAACTTATGAACATTAGGATCAATCCAAATAGGTCATTGTCATAGCAACTTGTACTTCCTATTTCTAACTAATTCCCAACATCAGCAAATGGCATTAGAGCCATTATCCTTGTGTACGTGCGTGCTATGTTGGAGAAGTGATTCTTCATTTAAAGAAGTAATTCTCTTCTTCCTCTTTCCAACTACGTGTTTCCCGACACTCAACTTCAACTACGGCGGTGGTGCTGCTCATCCACCTCTGGGGTCTCCCCGATACAAGACAATCACTTCAACTAGCAAAAAGTCCTTACCAACCGGTCAGCCTGCAAATGGTGAAGGCGATTCGCCAATTCCCATGATCGATTCCCTATCTGGTCCCATTAAGGTATTGGGAACCGGACCAGTTTTCAATTTTTGGGACCGGAAAATGTTTTTGAGCGGTCCAGGAGCCAGTGATTATTGGCAATGACGTGTTCCTCTACAAAGTGCTTCTGAAGATGTACTTTGCGCAAAATCAGGGCCAATGACACTGAAAAGAGTTCAATCCTCTCGCTTATAGCAAATCAATAGCAGCTGCCGTTCTTTTCTTTGCTAATGAGGAACAAAATTCTCATATGAGGAAGTCATCAATGACATGATCAAACGCTCGGAGCATTATAGGCACGTCCACTGCCAAGAGGCCCACGACCACAAAAGAACATTCCATTTAGATTATCAAGATAAGAAGTGTTCGAGACAGCTAGGTGCCAATGATAATCTATCGTCGAATTTGTTTATACACAAAACAAGATGTCAACAAATAAAATTAGAATGGGCAATACGGATTTTACTTTTCATATATTAATCAAAATTATACTTACATTTAAGAAATAAAAAAACAACCGATGGATTATTAGGTTTATATTTAAGAAGTAAAAAATTACATAAAATAAATCAGTTCGATTCCTCATTAGAATAAAAAATTAGATCAAAAATCACCAATTCTAATTTTATGGAATTAGGGTCCAAATCGGCGCTCCATTTGATTTGGTCTAGGCGGTTCTTTATGCAATCGATTCGTTTTGCTCACCCTTAGTTCCCACAAAAGCAACCGGTAGCTGAAATTGGATCCGAAAACAAATCTCGTCTCTCTTAAAGATATGAATTTCCTTTGTCAAGATGCAACAGTAGACGTATGTCTTTGCATTGCTCTTTGAAGCCTGATTTTTTGTTTGCGGGTGTTCGGCGCCTCTTAGTCACATGATTTTCATAAGATATCGGTTTTGGCACCTACTTCCGAATTACGATTTATTTTTTCATAAGTTTAACTATGCTTTTGCTGAACGCATGCTGTTGCTTCTCATTAAAGCGAAACCGTTGCTCGGCAAGTTTGGTCGGGGATTCCTAACTGTTGGATTTTATGAGGTGTATGGTAAGTACCGTGGTCCGCCCATGTAGGCTACCACACCCCTTATGATACTAGATAACCGCTAAAGGCAGTTACTCATTTTTTGAACGTGAATAAGAATCACGTTTCTTTGTTCTGTTGGTAGAGTCGCTCCGGACGCTCAATGGACAAGGGAAGAAGAAAACCTCAATAAATCTCTCTCGATTGTCAAACGGACGAAGGACTCTCTCGAGGCTGCATTGTGCACATTTAATCTGTGAAAATCCGAGGTGCGTTCGTTACGTGATGCATTTCTCCGATTAGTGATTCAAGATTGATTCTAGGGCTTGTTAATTCCATGTAATCCGCTGCGTATGTTAATCGGGATCGGTTCCCTTCATTGGTATCAGAGCCATTTGCCTTGTTTCCTGATCATATAAGGATTTTGGTGAATTTTGTATTCTCTTTTTTTTAGTAAATCGTCTTTTTTTTTTTTTTTTGGGGCTTTTCTAGCCTGGGAATTTTTCGCCGATTCCGGGCAAATTCCCATGAACCACTACTTGGCTTCGCACCAGGAGGATCGGCTCCCCATGGGAAACAAAAGCCCTATAGTTTCTCGGCTTTTGGTCATTCGTCGGAGACGAATTTCGCGAAGGAAGTTCGCGGGTTAGGGTTCCGCGTCCAAGAGATGTTCGCTTGATTTCGGGCAAATTTCTTCACCATTTTTCTTGATTCTTATATCTATGTGGTCGTGCCGACGTGATGCTAAAAACCCACTGTCGATTTTAGATTAAAGTGGGCTGTCGGAGGAGAATCGAGTGGTTGAAAGTGGCGGAACCAACGGAGGAGTCGAGCGATGGAATTTCCTCGTGCGCGAAGGAGCAGTTTTGGGGAAGAAGGAACTGTTCGCATGCGCAGCGGGCAACCGGACAGCCCACGTTTCCCCCACCCTTTTTTTTCCATTAATTTAATTTAATTTTTTTTAAAACGTGGAAGAAGAAATCGTGGGTTGCTGGTGGGCGTGCAAATGGGGCATGTGCTGACCCTTTCTTTAAAATTAAAAAAAAAATTTAAAAAAGAGGAAGAAAATTGCCAATGATGGGATTTGAACCCACGCCTTCCCCAAAGACTAAAGTTTTAGTCTGGCCCACTACACCGCTCGGCCATCTTGACTTTATTTGTTTGAAGTCAAAACATAATTAATATTAAAGAGCTGATCCTGCTGCGCCCCGCGCCAGAAATCCTATTTTGCTCCCTTCCACCCAGTGATTTGCCAATTTTGCCCTTGGACGCGTGAATTAACCTTTTGGCCCCTGATTTGCGCCAAAATTTACAGTTTTTCCCCTAGCCGATTAATTTACGATATTACCCCTTTAGTTAATTTACAATTCATTTCGTGCCCATATAAATTAACTATTTTGCCCTTACATGCAATATTGTGAATATTTTGCATGAAATTAAATATACTTGTCATTTATATCTTGTATTGTGAAATTAGAGTATGATTTGATACGTGAATTATTTCTATATTAGTTCAAATCATGCTATGCCATGCTATTATTATTTTTTTATGATTACAAGATAGGTGGATCATTATATGATTTATGATCTTTATTCAAGTGGGGAGTTTTATAAAGTTTTAGTAACTTTAGCGAACTCAATTTTACATAAATGATTATATTAATGGTAATTTCAAACGAGGATTCTTAGACGATGATTGGGAACATAGTGAACTTTTGAATCCGAGACCTTATGTGAAATTACTCATTAATATAATTAGTTAGTGTAAAATAGATGCATAAATGTTAGGCATTGATAGTTCGTGAATGCATGTCTATAGATCTTCGTGTTCCGATACGGTGGCTATAGCTTCTTAGAATATCATAGTTGAGCTTGACTAAGGAGCGAAATTGAATGGCGAAAATTATGAAAACTGGAATGTGAGAATCCAGTATGTGCTAGAAGAGCAAGAAGCACTATGAGCTATTCACCTAGTTATGGAAGAACATGAAGATGGAAATATTACACGATATAGAAGAGAAAAAGAAGCATTTGCTACATAGAACAAGATAAACTCCATTGCACGCATTATGTTGCTGGGCAGCATGAAGAATGATTTTATGCGTGAGTTTAGGCATTTCTGAAAATACCAAAGTCAAGTGGGAGTCATTAAAAACTAAGTTTGGTTAGATATCGGTCACCAACTTGAGACAGATCACCGTAAGATTTGACACTTATATGATGTCTCATAAGCGGAATATGAAACCACTTTTTGAGGCGTTTGTCAAACATGATAAGTGAACTATAAAGATACATGCCATATTTTGAAGACTGATGAGTAGCAAATGCAAGCGGTAATATGTTCCTTACCTCATAGCTGTGTGCATATGAATATCTACTTGATCCACAATAAAAGTTAAAGACTTTTTAGAATGCTATGGGACGCCTTGAACTAGAGGTTAATTGCCTTCTGGTGGCGAAACCCGAAATCAACATTTGTTATGCTAATTCTAGTTCAATGAGCTTTGTGCTCCAAGCGTAAGCGTCAAGGTGGCTTTAAGAAGTGGACAGGATAAAGGAACCGATCCTTCTGGATAGAAATCCAAGTTTAACCGACATTAGAAAAGAAAACGTCCTTTTAAGAAAAACATATCAAATGTGAAATGTTTGAACTGTGCCAAAAAGGGCCACTTTGCTCATGACTGTGGTGAGTCAAAGAAGTTAGAAACCTTTTGTACACTTAAGAGTATACATATATCTCCGGTTCAGGTTTCAGAATCGAATCTCATCTTTTGTGGATTGTAGACTTAGAGACCACAGGTCATGTAGTAAATTAAAAAAAAATGCCTTAGTGGAATTTCAGCAGGTTTCACTTAGAGCAAAATGGATAAATGTGGGAAATAACTCCCGAGTGGAAGTTAAAGGGATGAGCACCTGCCAATTGAATATGCGCGTTGGTCGCACCCTATTCCTACATGATATATTATATGCTCCAAAAACACGACGGAATTTAATATTCGTGTTAGTTTTGGTTAAACTTGATTTCAGTTTGAACTTTCATAACAATGGTGGTGACTTGTCGTTTGGAATAAGTTATTATGATTCTGGATGGTTTCATTGTGCTGATTGTTAAGTACAATAATGTGAATGTAAGTTTTTCCCTCTTTTCATCTTTTGTGATGATATGAATATGTGGCATGTTAGGTTGGGTCGTTATGGCCAATAGCAAATATTTACGTAAGCCAAATATGGCTTATTGGGCAACATTGAAAATGTCGATTTGCCTATTTGTGAGCATGCCTTGTGGGAAAAACAAAGAGGAAACCATTTGGAAGAGAAATAAGAGCTGAGTTTCCTTTGCGGTTAATCCATTTAGACATATGTGGTTCAATGAATGTAAAAGGAGGGCATGGAGCCGTTTAGGTCTATGATAGCATATGCTAATTTGCCTATCACCTTTTGAGGTGAAGCTTTATTGATTGTTGTCTAGATACTTAACCGTATGCCTTCTAAATCGATTACTTCTACTCCATATGAGTTGTGGAAAGGTCGATAATAGATTTGAGTTTTCTTAGACCTTGAGAATCTGCTGCCTATACTCATAAGTTCTCCTACATGTATGGAAAATTAGGCCCTAGAGGCAAAAAGAGTATCTTTATGAGATACCGAGAGCACTCAAAAGGGTACGTGGTATAGGTGAGCAAGAAAGTAAAAGTTTAACTGAATATCAATCACGAGATGTCACATTCTTAGTGAATGAATTTTCAAATAAGGGCGAGCTAAATAAAAAAAATATATATTCTCTGTTTCAAATCTTGGACGGTGATAATGATTTTACTAGAGCATCTCATCCAAGTGGGAGCAATGTGAGAAGTGGGGAATTTGCTTCGAACCGGTCTCAATTGCAACCACTTAATGTAAAAATGTTGTCATTATCTAATTCGAGTTGGAGCATAATGGAAAATGATGTACTAAGTGTACAAACTCCAATTTGGCGAAGAGAATGAGCCAAAGAATGTAAATGAGGCTCCGACTTGCCCCGATAAGGAAAAGTGGATATAAGCAATGGAAAAAGAGATGGAGTCAATAGGATCAAATCAAGTTTAGAAACCGATTGATCTTCTGTATGGACACAAAGCCATTGGGAGCAAATGAGTTTTTCAAAATAAAGCCCAAAGCTGATGGCTCGATTGAGAGATATAAGGCTCGCCTTGTGGTGAAATGGTATAATTAATTCACCTCATTGTGGTAGTGATTAGTATATATCTTGAATTACGTCAAATGGATGTGAAGACTGCTATTCTCAATGGAGAATTAATAGAAGAAATCTATGTGAAACAACCTATTGGGTTTGTTACTGAAGGCCAAGAACAAAATGTATATCGACTTTTGAGATCGATATATGGCCTCAAGCAGTCTTCGAGATAATGATATATACTTTTTCGTAATGCCATAGTGGCAAATGTTTTGTAATGACTGACGAGGATCATTGTGCATATATCAAAAGATCCAAAGATCAATGAGTGATCCTATCATTATATGTTGATGATATACTAATTGCCAGAAGCAATATGGAGTTTATTGATACTGTCAAGAATTGGTTATGTTCCAATTTTGAGATAAAAGATATAGGTGAATCTGCATACATTCTTGAAATTGAGATTTCGGGACATTGTCTAAAGAGATTGTGATCTATTTCACAAGACACTCATATAGATGAAGTTCTTGAATGATTTCGCATGCAAGATTGTAAACCCAAAGATACTCCTATTATAAGAGGTGAATGCCTAAGTCACAAAATGTGTCATGAGACTTCATAAAAAAAAAAAAAAAAAAGGAAAGTGTTCCATCTGCTAGTGTTGTGGAAAGCTTCATGTGCGCTATGAAGTGTACTAGACCTAATACTTGTTATACAGTTGGAATGGTAAGTGTACCAGTCCAATCTAGGTCAAACACATTGGATTGCCGTCAAGAGATTCTCGAGGTATTTGAAAAGTACTGCTGATTTTTTGCTGAGTTATCAAAGTAGAAATCTGCGCTTTGAAGGCTACATTGATGTTGAATGAGGAAGAGGTTCGGATAAGAGGAAATCTACCTCTAGGATTGCATTCTTACTTAACAATGGCGCCATATCATGGAGTAGTAAGAAGCAAACGTGTATAGCCTTATCCACGATAGAAATTGATCCCGTGGTGTTATCAGCAGTAGTATGAGAAAATATTTGACTTAAGAGATATTTGGATCAATGAGGTGTTACTAAGGATGCTACAAGTCCAATTATTGATTAATTGTGATAGTCAAGTAGCAAGAGCCTACACTAAGGATCCATTGCAAGATCAAATATATAGTCATGAAATATAATTTTGTGAAAGACATGATTGTACGAAAAGATGTGAACGTATAGTACATATCTACGCATAGATTAATAGCAGATCCTATGAAGAAGTCAATTCCTAGAGATGTTTTTTCCTCGATTACGTGTTGACAAATGGATTAGTTCCCTACGTTAAAATCTCTAGAAAGTGCGTAGAAATGAGAGTACTAGATATTTATATTTCCCAAAGTTCACGGCTAATGGTATATGTTATCATTATTGATGCCTATGAGTTTGTATGGCATTTATGCATATTAATGCTTAATGCATTGTTTGATAAGGTATGTTGGACAGATGGAGATTAGCCTACTCACACGGGTAATCGCCTCTATTTACTTTGTGATAAATAGAGATGAGACAATTTTAAGCTCATTATCTAGGTGATAATTGAGAGCTTAAGCTTAAAGTATAAATGTCGCCTTAACAGAGTGTCAAGATGAGGTCATAATATTTATTATGTCCAAAAGTGAAATAACCCACATATTTCACTTTATCCGTCTTTAATGCCGGATGTGAGTTTCGATGGATTCTTTTAAAGAGAGTAGATTGGTGAACTCAAGTTAGACATTGAGTATGTCCGAACTATCGTCTGTACGGTATCAAGAGAAAAGACATACACTCCATGGGAAAGGAGAGAATACCGTAATACGTACTTCATATTACGTATGCATGAGCCGACCAAAAAGAGTTTGGTAAGAGTTTTGATCTCAACTCTACAGCTGTGTGAGACTCTTGAGGATAAAAGTTCCTCAATTTAGTCCCCTCACGACTCTTACTTATTCTCGGGATTTCTTTTTCGGTGTTCGCTATCTTAGGGTGTTACCAATGGTCATGAGATTGATTCGATCTAATGGGACATTTCTAGAAAAGCGAGTTGAATTGAGATTGAGAGGTTTAAGGGAAGAGGAAGATCAATTTATTTTGATGTCACATTCAATCTTTGTATTCACAAGTCGACCCGTTATGATTATTTGAGTTTAGTCATGATTGTGAATACAATGTATTGTATTTGAATACTAAAAGAGATCGAGAGAAATATGATGTAAATGTGACTGATTGATCTAGGGTACCGCATACTTGGATCTACTCGAATTAATATGCCTATTTTGAGCAGCTATACACTCCTAACAGATGTATGGCAACGAGTTCTCAAAGTATGCTGGTCGCACGGATTATTTGTTAATATGAACTTTGCAAAAAAGAGAGAGAGTTATGTTTAACCCTTTATGGGCAAGTGAGAGTTATAGGTAGCCCATCATGGACGAGTGGGAGATGTTGGATTTTATGGGGTGTACGGTAAGTACCGTGGTCCGCCCATGTAGGCTACCACACCCCTTATGATACTAGATAATTGCTAAAGGCGGTTACTCATTTTTTGAACGTGAATAAGAATCACGTTTCTTTGTTCTGTTGGTAGAGTCGCTTCGGACGCTCAATGAACAAGGGAAGAAGAAAACCTCAATAAATCTCTCTCGATCGTCAAACGGACGAAGGACTCTCTCGAGGCTGCATTGTGCACATTTAATGCGTGAAAATCCGAGGTGCGTTCGTTCTGTGATGCATTTCTCCGATCGGTGATTCAAGATTGATTCTAGGGCTTGTTAATTCCATGTAATCCGCTGCGTATGTTAATCGGGATCGGTTCCCTTCACTAACGAATTGGAGGGATTTAGCCAAATTGCAACAATTAAACAAGTTACGGGACTTTAATATACTTTTGAAAGTTTTAAGACTCGGTTATACTTTGGCAACAAATTTTAGGACTTCTGATACATATATTCCTTTGTATGATCTGTAGCCGAAGACTCAGGTTTAATCTGATAACTTTTTTTGGTATTTCCAATTGAAGAATTGGGGGATTAATTCGATTGTTTCGCTTTTGGACAGGATGGTTGGGCAACGTTAAAAAAAAAAAAACAGCAGATGCAGCAGCAGCCGCAGGAAGCTATGATGCCCCCGATGAATCAAACAATGATGGCTTGATGAGTTGTGACGTGTTAAATGTGTTCATGTCCAAAATTCTTGTGACATCTTTTGAGTTCCTTCGATTTTAAGGTTGTCCTACCAAAAAATAAATGTTGCTAAGAATTGTGTTGGGAATCATTTCTTGTTCTAAAGTATGGTGTGCCATTGCCATGGAATGGTTGAATTAACAAGTTATAATCGTTTCTTTGTTTGTCAGCATTGGCAACAAATTGCCATATTTGAAATAATGGCTAGTAAATTTCTCTATAGCAATTGTAATTTTCCTTCGATCACCTTTTAGCGATTTCGGGACGTGTTTATCAATAACAGTAAGATTTGTAGATTTCCAAGTGGCCTTGGAAGATCAATTAATGATGACTATAGTTAATCGATTATAATTGATTAGACTTTGATTCTTAGTTAAAGGAGGACCTTTAAAGGATGGAGCGACAAATTAATGGGCCAAAATTTGTGGTTGCGCCAATGGGTGCTAAGTTGCTAAGGCTAACAAGCCTTCGAACAATGTCTTTGAACGTAGACCTACCATTGATGGCTGAACAACTACATTCAAAATTACTCTTCCTTGTTGCGACCTTGAATCACTAAGGGAAAGCTAATGGATTACTACTCGGGTCCGAACGGTTATTCATTAAAGACATGCAACCACTGCCTAGTAATTAACTTATATTTAAGTGCAATTTCGTATTCTTGTCTGTTACTTGTGTTGTTTTTTTACATTCTCAAGACCATATAAACATATTAAACATGGCATCATTAGATGAAGAGTTTCTTTTTGTGAGAAATGGATCAAAACTTGTCAAGATTCTCACTTTCAAGTAGCTTACGAGAGTCATAATCAAGTTGGGTATTTTGTTCCTATTCTGGATGTGAAATGAACGTCGAAAACATTACATATTAAAGAGCATAAGCCTGGTCAGCGAGGAGAGGAGAGAGCAGGAGGGGCGACAAGGGTGAGTCACCATAGTCGGAATCGAAGAGAGAGAAAAGATTAGCAAAATTGAGGTAGACCTATTTTCTTTCAACTTTACTCTTTTGGTTATATGCACTGACGTGGCATTGCCGATGCTGAAGTGGCAAAATTTTGATAATATTTTTATTTCCATTATTTCTTTTCTTTCTAATTTTTATCCAACCCTCCTGTGGCCGATGAGAGTCGCCGGAGCTGGCGAAGGCAGGCTAGGGCTTCATGGCCCTCACCTGGCTTGGGCAAGGCCATCGCAGCCACGGGTGAGGCCATGCCATCCTTAGCTGCGGCCTTGGCAAGGCTAGGCTCGCCTACGGCCTTGCCTCACGAGGGTCTCACGAGCTGTGACCGCAGGCGAAGCTACATAAGGCCGCAAAACCGTAGCCAGCCACAGGTGTGTAGGGGAAAAAAAGAAAAGAAATAAGAAATATTAAGACTTTTTTAGTAATTTTCCCGTGCTTGAGTTTCATGACGGGCTCATCTAGACTCATTTTGGACTTCTCTTGTCAGAACTCGTACGGCAAATTGAAGCTGGCCCATTTATAAGTGAAAAACACGGGTCCATATTGTGTACACAGCAAGAGTAAACAACGTAGAAGAAGTAACGAAGAAAAAGAAGTTGAAAGAAAACAAAGCTGCATCTCAGTTTCAGCATTTCAATCATCTGTCTTTCCCGAATCAAAACAAGAGATTTTTTTTTTGTCGATGTAAAAACAACACAATGCACACAGATTGAGGAACAGAACACGACTTTCACATCAGGATCGACAGACTTTAGATGTTGATGGTAGCATCCCACAGCCTAAGAACGCCGTTACGGCCACCACTGCAGATCCTCTTCCTTTCGAGGTCTGAAGCAATGCACCTCACCTGAAAACCAAAATTAGAAGCCACGACTAAAGATCAACAAATGACGGATTCACTTTGCCACAGAGAGAGAGAGAGAGAGAGAGAGAGAGAGAGAGAGAGAGAGAGAGAGAGCGCACAAAGCCATGACTATAAGCAAACAAAAGAAAAAAAAATATTCTGAAATCGATTATAGATGTAGATACTACCACTAGTGACAAGTTCCTGTAGCATGTGTTGGGAAAATAATGCTGGAACAAACAAATGATGCATACCACAGCAAGGGTTTTTTGTGGTGTTCTATAAAGTTGCCAACCGCCCACGTTTGATCCACAGCTTGATAAGCCACTGACTCGCTCTTGTGGTCGGTGGAAGAGGGACACTGAATTATCAGCAGCTCCGATCCCCAGCGGTTGCTCCACAGCATTGATAGATACGATAGCGGATGAATGAATGGTGACATTCTTGACGCACCTTATACCCCCTGGAAACATATGAGAATATATTTGTTTATCCTGAGGTAATTGCTTCAGTTGACTAATAAGTCAGCATATTTTGTTTAGTTTTAGAGACGCCGATCATTGCGGCAAAATCTGTCCAAGCTTAAGAGCAAAGAAACCTGCTCGTTTACATGATTATGAATAACTTAATACACTTCACATTCTATTTAAGCTTCAACTAACCACTACCACCCGAGGAAATAGACCCTGGCCACACACAAAGAATAAGGTAAGAGGTGACTACTTTCCTAAGGAAGCAGGAATTTACAGCATCATAAATCACAACCCGAGTAGTAGCATCGCAAGTTGCAAGAACCAGCTTGTAGCACTAGCACTATCTTTCTCAGAGAAAAAAAGAACAATCAGAGGTCAAGAAATTATATATGCCCGTTAACCTCAAGACGGTTTTGCTAAGGTTAGGCATGTAGTTTGCTGTCACTCACATGTATGCCCGTTATCCTCAAGAACAGGCTTGTGGCATTAGCACTATAAAAAGAATACCGTCAGAGGTCAAGAAATCATGTATGCCCATTATCCTCGAGATAGTTTTGCTAAGGTTAGGCATATAGTTTGCCGTCACTCATATGTATGTAACCAAATATTTCAAAACCAATATCCAAAGTGATTCTCTATAACAGGCTTCGGAACTAGACATCATCAACAAGTCAGAGAAACGACATTCCGAGATAATGCTGAACATTGAACAGACAAAAGAAAATGTGGGAGATCACATTGTTAATACCCTGGGTGTAGAGGTGTCTACAAGTTTGAGATACCTAAGTAGAAGATGAACAAGCCTAGAACGAGAAGTTACTCAAAGCTTGGAAGGACCTTTAACAGGTGAATAACGAGGTAGAGCTACAATTGCCAATACGCTTAGAGGAACTAGAAGATGGAGCTCAAGAAACCGCATCCGAATTATGCATTGGAAGTTTTGGATATTGCATCTAAGAAGAGAAGTTTATATTGACCTTTGTTGGATGTTTAGACTCAAGGCAAGAGTATCGCATATCTATTTTTGAAGAGGTTGAATCATGTTATCCAGATTAAGTGAAGTGTCACTTATGTAGCTAAAACCACACCTTTGAATGAAGACTAATGTGCGAGCATCAACAAGGTTTCTATCAACATCAAACTCAGTGTTATCTCTCTTTGTCCAGATTCTGAAGACTGGTTTCATCTATGAAGACTGTTCGGACGTAACGAAGTATTCGGATACAGAAGATTGCTACTGCTTCTGAAGTATGTTCAGAAGTTACGAGATATATTGATTCCAAATTCTAAAAACCCACGCCCGACATATATCCGTTACTGCTGATGTATTTATAGAAGTTTGTAATCTTTGATTGACAGGATTATTCTATAACATGATTGATAGAATATCCTTGATTGAAAATTACCTTCCGTGAGATAAGAAAACTTCCATATTTGAAGAATTCTACTTATAGAAACCGAAGATTGAGTTGCATGGGCGATCGAATCCGAGGAATTCAAATTCAACGCTAACGGTCACCAAATCTCCCAAGATACAATCTTGTTCAATCAAGATTAATGGTGTCCAATCAGCAATTAAAGAGCGGTCCTTTGAAGACCTGTCCAACGGCTAGTTTGGGGGTGAAGGAGTATAAAAGGAGATCCATGGTGCTACTACGGTGTAAGATAAGAATTATAAATTCCAAGGCGCTAGAGTTATTCAGATTCATACTTGTCCTCATGAGCTTTATATGACAATCATTGAGAGGCTTTATAAGAGTGATTGAGAAATGATAGTGTGATCTATTAAAGAGATCATCATCACTTGTTGTAAGCCTCCATTGATTCATTTAGTGGAATCCAGCCAATTGGTTGTCGGCGTGGGAGAGTGAATGTAGGTTTGATCTAAGCCGAACCATTGTAATCGTCGTGTGCAATATTCTTTATCTCTAAACTCTTATCATTGTGTTTTATATAATATTGCATACTGGTGTTCATATTCTGAATCTGCATACCTAGAAATTGCATATTCGTGTTCGGAATCAAAACGGTACATATTTAGATTCAGATTCAGATTCTATCTACATTTTGACTTGATTTTTTTAATTCCGCATTTTCTAGTCAAAATTATTTAAAATCACCTATTCACCCCCCTCCCCTCCCTTTAGGTGATATTGCTAGTTACAACACAAGGGACCCTAATAACAAGGCATCGGGTGAGAACCTGTGATTATGCCTCTATTTGATAAAGAAAATTCAACACACTGGATTGGCCCGGCATGGCCAGCAAGAATTGCGTCACATGTCCCACGGGAAACAGACCATATACTAGCCGTCCAATCATCGCTACCAGTAATTAAAGTGTCGTCAACCATTCTAATTGACCTACAGAATGGCAAATTAGAGGGTGAGAATGTGATTGAGACTGCATGTGTGTGTAACTGGAAGAACATCCTGAAGCTGGAAAAACAGTTCTGACAGAAGAAACATTCCTACGCATGGCCTTCTTTGACAACTCTTGAGTCTGGTGATTCATCTTCTCTTTATACCTTATGGTTTCGGATCGTAGTAAGTCGGGTGTTTGCTGTTATCATCTATGATACCTGGACATTATACTGAATTTGGGCATTGTAATCTGCCGGCTACGCAAAGAAAAAAAAAAGAAATGAGAAAAAGAACGGAAAAGAATTTGTGATAATAACTATGTGTGACTAGTTTCATTACCAAATTGCGTCTGTTAATAAGTACATTAATTTATGATAAGGCTAATATTTCTTCTGTTGCCTACTTTATCACTTAGCTCGTTATTTAAGAATGTAGAAATTGTACTCAATTTAATAATATATCTATAGTTTGCCTTTAGACGGTTTATGTCGCTACCGTTGCAGTTGCCGCGGGAAATGCAAGAAGGAAATGATTGGCGGTCGTGGAGTGCTTCGCATGTCAGATGCATGAATCGAGTATGATTGGAGCTACGTGCTCTGAAACCAAACAGAAAAGAGTATGGAGATTAGATTTTTTTTTTTTTCCAACTGTTTGTTTGTGTCTTCAAATCTAAGAAAGCTAAGCACCACAATGCGCACCAACGGCGCGTCCAATGCTGTGAGATGGAGATTTAGAATTTTTCACCCATTGATTTTCCACTCTTTCTTTCCCTCATATGTTGACTTTCCGCAAAAGGCTACTAATTTCATTTTCAGTGGAAAACGCCGAAAATATTATGTAACAATTTCACGAGAAATTTAAGTCCTGTTATTGACCAAAATAACCAATTTGAACTGCATGAGTATTTTGACCAAAAAAAAAAACTTTATGACTTTTAGGAGATATATATGAACAAAAACTATCGTCATTGATTCTTAATGATTTCTTCATAATGTTGTAGATTTGGCGGAGCCAAATCAAACACAATATAGTAAAATCTAGAAATGTACCTTGATGATCATAAAAAAATTAGATTGAATGGAATAATTGAAAATTGAAGTATGTGGGTCATTTGAAATGGTACGTATGCATAATATTACTATATAAAGCAAAAAAGAGGCTACTTTTAGGAGACCACAATTCTTCTTTTTAATGCTCAATTAGTTATTTGATAAGTCTTCCTCAATAGTCGTGTGCAAAAATTGATAAGTGCATTTAATCTCGTATGGATTTTACTTGTAGAACCTGAATATATTCTATCTTATATGCAACATTAGCGGATCTTGAACTAGTTTTCTTTTTCACATATAGGTTTATAATTATGTCATTTCTGATAATAGTTTCATCTATTGAATGATATTTAAATATTTTAATGAAGCAATTTTGTAAAATCCCCAAAATACTAATTTTTGCAACATAGATGCACTTTTGCTATAAAAAAGAAAAGAAATGACATTATTTCCTCATGATTCAATAAATTTACAGACAAAAAGAAAGCCACTCTTTCTGGCAGGTTTTAGTTTTGATTATTTAAAAGAGAAAAAAAAACACCATGAGAAGAAAATAATTATAAAGATGAATAACAAACATATAATGTAGATCTAATAGCATATCCGCGTGTATTATCCGTATGTATGCGCGCGCCATGTGTGAAGGACTTGTAGTCATTATCATTCATAGGGGATGTGGTAGGAGAAGTAGCTCTTCATGATCTTTTGCAAGAATGAAATTTTGTAGCTCTTCCAGAAAGAGGTAATTCTCTTCTTCCCTTTCCAACGACATGTTTCCCGACAATCACTTCAACTATGGTGGTGTTCCTGTTCATCTACCTCTGGCGTCTCACTGATACATTTCTTCTTTTCAACATAGAAACAATCACTTCAACTAACATAAAGTCCCGAGCAACCAGTCAGCCAACAGATGGTGAAGGAGATTCGCTAATTCCTACTAGAGGTGATCAGTTTTTGGTCCTGTCCAATCCCACTTAGGTACTAGGAATTGGAAATCGATTCGATATCCAAGCGGTCCAAGTGACTTATTGGCAATGGCGTGTTCTTCTACAAAATGATTATGAAGATGTGCCTTGCACAAAATCAGTGCAAGTGACTATCGACCTAAAGTTCGAGAAACCTTAGGTTAACGGATTATTAGGTTAATTAAGTTAACTAACCTCATTTGAATTCTCCCAAATCCTATCGAATTGCAACTTAGGTTCAATTTCATGCAAAATTCATTGAATTGGAGCCGTTACTAATCATTTACAGTAGGTTAATTAGAAACATATATAAAATAGTGGAAAAACTATTTTATCCCTACGAACAATAGAAAATGAGTCAGGAGACTTGGTTACATTAATTTAAAAAAATTAATGCCCTTTCAGCACCAAATTTCATGAAAAATCCCTTTTGATTGATGATGTGAATGAAATGGTTTTTTCTTTTTTTGCTTAGGAAAATGGAAAACAGACCATATGATAAACGAAAAATGAGTGCTTTTTTTTATTTTCGGCAAAAATAAAAAACAAAGATGGAATAAAAATAAATAAAAATGCCCATAACATACCTTTAATTCTGATTTTTTCTATAAATTCACTCATACCCAAATATTAGGGTCAGAGTAGAATTTATCCACTACATACACTTAGATTTGTGTCGGTATGCAGATAAAGGTACAAAATAACATCATCCCTTAATACAAAGGACATATTACGAAATTCTATACTAAATTATAGTCTCATTCTATAATATCATGGCTAGGGAAATATGATTTAATTTGTTGAAAGGACAATACACAAGAGAGCATATATTATGGGTATGTTTGTTTATAATAGTGTAAACTATATAGTAAAAGAAAAATAAACAAACATGACCAGACAAAAAGCAAAGATGGACCAACTTGACTTTGAATTTTCGAAAATTTAATAGGGGTAGCCGAAAATGTAAAAGTGGGGGCCACTTACCCTATCCAAAATTGATTTAATTTTAAGAAAATTATCTTTTCAAATTTACAAATTAATTTCAGATAATTATAAAAAAAATTCGGATAATCATCCAAACAAATCAATCTTATCCATAAAATCTAATATTATCACAAAATCTCAAGAGATAAGACAATTTAACCACTAGGTAAGCAATCCAACCAACTCATATGCTAGAGATAAATGTTCAAAGAAAAAGGATTATCCACGACAAGTCTGATATTATCCAATTCAAATATTATCAAAGATTAGATAAAGTTCAATTTAATAAATCCCATCCACAACATAGAGATAACATCAGAAAGTATCAAGATAAGGCAACTCAACAAATCAAGATAAGAATTCAAAGCAAGGACTATCCTTTCTATGGAAATTTCAGCCAACAAAGAGGTGAGAACAGAAAATTCCAGATTCAAATTGCCAAAAATCGTCATCTTTTCAATCAACTTAATATGATCTTCAAAATTGCTGAATAATCTGTAACTTTGAGAAAAAAAAATGGTTTCAAATTTATTTTATCAATTCTCGAAAAGTATCACGAAATTCAACCAATTCATAATCAAATTAGGTTTGGTAAAAAAATTAGAATTTTATGTCACAAAAAATCATTTTTCGACCCCAGCACAATCTTGATTAAAAAAAAAAGCTCAAATTTTTCTCTTTTTATTACAAATCAAGTATGTTCATCAAATCCTTAGAACATATATGCAAGTTTTCAAGAGCACAAATTGCCATCCAAAGTTAAGAAAATTTTACCTTTTCCAAGCGAATTTTCTGCACGCATGCAAGCTGAAATTTTTGTCCAAAACAACCAACTTTTGAGGTCAATTTACCCCCAAACGCTCGAACACACATAGAAACCCAGCTAGATCTTTAAATAATAATAAAACAAGGACCGATTGACCTCGATAAGAGGCTGATCAGAAGCTTTTCCATGGCTGGACAGTAAAGGCCTCGGCTTGGTTGATCGGCGGTTTGGTTAGGACAGCCACACGGAGAATGCCGAGCTCTAATGTGCTGAGATGGACCACGGCTGAGCTAGACCATGGTTGAATAGTGTCAGAGGAAAGCAGAGCAATTAGGATGCCGAACTGAGGTGGACGATGGAGCTGGCCAACCAGTGGTGATGCACGCACTAGAGGAGTCTCGGTCATGGAGGGGCTATTCGGCCAAAAAGAGGATTGTCTTGACCGGTTGGGGAGACAATCAAACTCTTAGCTCTCAATCTTCCTCTTCAATGTGCCGAAATTTTTATGTGTAGCTAAATGAATATGCTCTTGAGCAAGGCTTGTTTATATAGACTTAGTCCTCCTAATCCTAGTAGGAGTGGGAATTAATTGAGACCGTAGGATTAGTAATCCTAGCCAGGTAGGATTAATTTGCAACCATTGGCCTAATAGAGTCTACATCCTACATAACTCTAGCCAGAGTAGGAGTCCCAGATCAATTAAACTCTTAATCAATTTGAAAATTTGAAGAGTCCAATTAAATAAAAACACTGTAGAATTTCAGCCAAGGGTGGATTTTAGAAAGGTGTGGCCGAATTTGATAAGCTCTTGTGGGCTTGTGACGACATCTCGGACCTAATATGAGCTCTAATTAATTAAATGTGTAATTAATTAAGGGCTTTGCATAATTAAATAACTAAAATGGGCTGATTTGAATTTAAAAATAGGTCCAAACTCCATGTAAAATTCGGCACCCCTATGTTTGAGCTTTGGCCGAATTTTTCTGATCAAATTATGGGCTTGTCTCAAATTTTCAGGCTCAAATTAAGGCTTCTTCTAAATAATGAACAGTTAATCAAAAGCCTTTCTAATTAAATAAGCTTAAATGAAATAATTTGAGCTCAAGATAGGTCCAAATAGCCTATATGAAATTCCGTACACGCCTCATGCCTTAGTCGAAAAATCTCGGACTAAGTCCGGTCCAACTGTCTGTCAATTTTAAGCTCAATTGCTCCACCTTTGGTCTAAATACATGATTGACAGAAAAATTTAAATATGCAATGCATGAGAAATTATTTTTGGTGAGAACTAAGGATGATTCTTATTTTGCGTATAAATGAATGATTTAAGGAAAATCAAAATGTTGGTATCAACAGTGACACTAAAAGTGTTCACTTCTCTCGCATATAGCAATTCAATAGCAGCTGCCGTTCTTTTCTTTGCTAATCATGAATAGAGTTCTCATATAAGGAAGTCATCAATGACATGATCAAACATTCGGAGAATTATAGGCACGTCCACCACCAAGACCACATAAGGACAATCCATTTAAACTATCTCGATCAGAAGTGTTCGAGGCAGCTAGGTGCCAATGATAATCTATCGTCAAATTTGTTTATACACGAAACAAGATGTCAACAAATAAAATTAGAGTGGGCAATACGGATTCTAATTGTCATATATTAATCAAAATTATATTTACATTTAAAAAATAAAAAAATAACCGATGGATTATTAGGCTTACATTTAAGAAGTAAAAAATTACATAACAATAATCTGTTCGGTTCCTCCTTAGAATAAAAAATCAAATCGAAAATCATTGATCCCAATTTTATGAAATCATGATCCAAATCGGTGCTCCATTTGGTCCGATCTGGACGGTTCCCTATGCAGTCAGTCCACTCACCCTCAGTTCCTCGAGAGCAACTGGTAGCTAACATTGCATCCGAAAACAAATCTCGTCTCTCTTAAAGATATGAATTTCCTTTGTCAAGATGAAACGGTAGATGTATGTCTTTGTATTGTTCTGTGAAGCCCGACTTTTTGTTTGTAGGTGTTTGGCGCTTCTTAGTCACGTGATTTTCATAAGATATAAATTTTGGCACGTACTTCTAAATTATGATTTTTTGTTTATAATTTTAAGTATGCTTTTGCCGAACACATGCCCTGACTTATATCGTATGTCATTATCATACGGAGCATCTGAATAAAAGAGAGAACGATCTGTATAAAACAAATATTTAAAATTTTCGGCCAAAAAAACAAAACTATTAAAATTAATAAAAAAAGAAAAGAAAAAAGCCAAAAAGGTTACACAATACAAGAAAAGACAGATAGGACCAATACGGTGGAGACGCACGACTATTCCCCACCGAGGAGAGGACTTACATTCAAAGTGGTACTGCATCATCTGCAGCATGAGGTTGACAGAAGACGAAGCATAATAATTATCACGCCACAGACACGGCCAAAAGCAAACGAAACTCTACCATGGTTATATGAATATGTCAGTTGTCAATCACAAACGGCCAAGTACCTCATTCATTACATACTACTTAATACAGTCAACCCCCCTCATTTATTGTACGAAAACGCTCTGAAAGTTGATATCATTGTACGATGAGATAGAAACTAGAAACATATTTACATAACAAATACCATTTGCAAAACCTATAAATAAAATAAGCGAGACAAATACAATAAAATTCTTAAAATTTGAATGCATTTGAATCTTTGAATTTTTAAAACGTGCAATCAAATTTTAAAACTTATCAGATTAATGCAATTAAATCATTCAATTAACACAGTTAATTTATCTAATAAAAAATGCTGACTTTGTATTTTTAAATTAAATTTTCTCTCCTAGTGCTATTTTTTTAAAATCAATTTCCCATTCAAATCTTATTTAAATTAGATTTAAAAAAATAAAAAAAGAGCTAAAATTTTGTATAAAAACAAAGTTGAAACAGAAAAAAGAGAAGGGCAAGGCCTCGTTGGCCGCAAGTGCTCTCGCTAGCCCCCTTGAGATGCTCGCTCGGGCCTAGAGAGGGCTAGTGAAGCCTCACCCAAATCTAGGCGCCTTTTCGAGGAAAAAAAATCTAGGTGCCTTGAACCTATATTTGGGCGAGCCTCCGTGGCCCCAAGCAAGGCCTTGTTTGGGCCTAGTGAGGGTTGTCGACCCTCGTTTGGGGCCGGTGTTACCCACATTTGGCCGCCTTAACCGGGTGTCATGTAGGCCTTGATTGGGGCCAGCAAGGATCGATCTCTACCGGACTCTCTAATGACAAGCGATGGTGGCGGCAGCGACCCCGACAAGGCCTTTTCCTTCTTTTTTTTTTCTGTTTTTTTTTTGTGTGCTTAATAAATTTTTGACTTTTTTTTTGTTTTTTAATCTAATTTAGACAAGATTTGAAGAAGAAAATAATTTTAAAATGCCACATAGGAGAGATAATTAATTTAAAAAAGCAACGTCGTATTTTTTATTAGACAAATTGATAGTACTTATGAAAGAATTTGATTGCACCATTTAAATAAATTTTAAGATTTAACTATACTTTTTAAAAAATTTTAAAAGTATAAAACTTGTATATACTAGCATATAAAACAAAGAGTACCCCTTCTTTTTAGTAAATATGATCCTTTTTTTCATCTAACGAGTTATTTCATAAATACTTTCTATCCAATGGATAAGATTTTTTCGAACTATTTAAACTTGTATATACTTGAAAATTTATTTAAAAAATACATTGCAGTGCTAAATTATTGTTGGAAAACTTTAGTCACACACTCTCACATGTAATATACTTTTATGTTATACCTCGAATTTTTATATGCATATACTCTTATAAAAATCTTCCTCCGTAAATTCAAGTAGAATTTGGTCGGAATGGACTGAAAAAGGAAAAGCCCTTGCCTGATGCCGCCTCGATGGGACTTCGAAAAAAAAAAAGCCGTCAAAGAATGACACAAATACTAAAAAATATTACACACGATTGTGGTGCCACCTCATCTATGCAATACTCCATTCAAGTGACGACACGTGTCTAATGTGGGCCTGTCGTCTTTTTTATTCTCTTTTTTTTTGTCGTGCCCATCATCTTGAAAGGCTCTCTCTTCGCTCTTCCACGTTGCGCTCTCTCTCCCCTCTCTGGTCTTTGTCGGTCTTTTGTCTCCCCTCTCTCCACTCTTCTTTTTATTTAGACTGTCCTTGGGTGATTAGGATTCATAAGTGGTATGCTTCGGTAAAGATGACTTTTAATGAGGTTGTATGGTTGAGAACAGAGTTTGTTTAAGTGAATTTTCTTTTCTCCATTTAGTAGACAATGTTGGTTTTATTTATTTTATTTTATTTATTTATTATAACCGAGGTTCCGCAGAACCGGTGAGCTTCGCTCAACATAGCGATGGAGCACGACTAGTCCTCGAGAGGGGCTAGCGCAAGAGCCCAAATGTTGGTTTCTTTCAATCCTTTACTATCTATTTTCTGTTCCAACTTCAATTTTTCTCAATTCTAGCATTGCTTTTGGCTCTTTTTGCTATTCTTTTACATCCCCATGCTGTTACTTCTCCTAACATGAGTACATGAAAACAAATGGAGAATAAAGTTTACTTATAGGCACATTGAATAAGGAAATCAAATGAGTATGGACCCATTTTCTTGTGTAGGCAAGTCCGAGATATTTTTGCTCCCATGAAGCAAAAAATTATGTCGGGTTGTTTGTGTCTGCAGTAAAAATATCTAAATTTTTCGATAGATTGATATCATCCGTCTATGCTTTGTGTTGACAACATTGAAGTATCCACATGTCATTTATGCTAAGACAATTTCAAGAAAATCCAATACGAATAAGGTTTCCGGCATAGTCGTTCTTATTTCTAAGTGACAATTCGAATTCTCACCACATTGCATTAAGATTTTTTCACAAGGCATTGAAACTTCGAGTGGAATTAAGGTGCCTTCCCACCTCCTCTAAATGTGTAGCCATTTAGGATACCAGATATACTTCTATTGTCATCGGAAGTAAAATGCCTCTGATGATGGGCTACATTTCAAAAGTTCTATCCATAATACGAAGTCCTTTTTTTTGTACGATTCGGTTCGCATGTAATTATTTGCTGTCAAGATGTCATCATGTTTGACCTATTATATAATCGTATTTCATGGGCTAACATTCCTTTTGCTATGAAATCAGCAAACTGCTTGTTTCAAGTGGCATTTGCTTTATCATGACATTCGAAGATTGCCAATTTTGGATTTATTTGTTTCTTTTAGTAATGTTCAGTAAGCAATAATGTTAGTCTTTATGCAGAAAACTTTAAATTAAAGAGTCTTATTGTGACATCCCGTATTCCGACTCGTTTTCGAAGTCTTGAATAAATGAAAAGTCTCATTGATGTATTTCAGTCTAATCTCACTCGTGAATGGTCCATCTTGAGTAGACTAACCAAATAGGAATGGCTAGCTAGGAAAATCAAGTACGTGGACCTAAGAACTTGATCCTGGATTAACTCTTTGGTTATGAAAATTGTCGAGAGAATATTTTGGATCAATATGGGCCGATCCTAGAATGATTAAGGAACGATTTGGATAATACCCTATGCTTGAATCACGGGTGATTCCGTTTGACCTCGTATGAGTTCCGAATGTCCCTAAATTATTTTCTAACGATTGTGTCCGTCGGGATTAGTGATTGACCCTCGCAATTGAATGACAACCAAAGATGCCATGGCTCGAGAAATTTTTAAATGTGATATTAATCACGGGTCGATACGCGTAACTCCTAAAAGCCGCTCGTTAGTTTGAGATATGCTGAAATTTCTATTGATCGAGATTGATCGCGAATCGAGCTTCGGAATTTGACGTTGGACCTTCAAGGGTTTCAATAATTAAATTTTGGACGTTTCCTCATCCAGTGTACAATTTCTTTGCGGTTCGCCCCAAAGGGTTCGGGAAAAATAAATTTGGATCGGAAATGGGAAAAGACCCATTTACCCTTGGAGAATACCCAATTTTTCACTTGGACCGAAGGGCATTTTGGTCATTTTCTTCCCCTTGGCCAAAATTTAACTAGTCTTTGTGGGGGGGGGAATTTCCATTTTTACCCCTCTTGCATTCAAGACACCAAAAATATCTAGCCCTAATATTATCCTACCCTTTTATTATTAAATCTTAGTCTTCTTCCCCAAAATATTTCAAGAACACATTCTCTCTCACCTCACTCTCCCCTTGGCCTAATGCTTTATGACGTGGGCTCTGTTATTATTATTTTACCCTAAGGCGTTAAACGTGGGATTGTGGTTATTATATTATCCCGAGGAGTTAAACATGGGATAGTGACCTGAGCCGTTATTACGCGGGTTCGGACTATATAATGGCCTGAGGCGTTATTGCACGGGTCTGTCTAGTTATATGATAGTCTGATGCGTTAAACGCGGGCTTTGGATCCACGTAGAATATTCATATTATAGCCTCGAGGCGTTAAACGCGGGCCTGGAGTATGTGGAATATTTTATTGATTGTCTAAGGCATGGAACGCCGATATGGGAGCAACGTAGAATATTTGTGAAGGTGTGGCAATTTTTGGAGAAAGAATGAAATATTCTGAAATTTATTTGTGGAATTTTTTATTGAAGAAGGATTTTTTTGGAAATTGCTCGCCTAGGACGTGTCGGGAGGCACTAGTTCCCTAACGTAGGATTATGAACTAGCTTATCGAGATTTTATCTCACCCCGTCGTGGGCTCATCTTTTTTTTTCTCGGACCCTCCACCTCGGCCATGAGTGTTCCGCCCCCGAGGTTCGGTATTCTCCGGGACATGGATACGCAAGTGATAGAGTATCCTGTCGAGGAAGATCAAATTTACTATAGGTACGCTACTACAGCTTGGGTGGACACCGGAGAGCTTTACTGGAAGCCCTAGACATACGTGGTATGAACTTATCGCCATGAGGATTTGACCGTGGGATCGTTGAGTGGTTTCGATGTTCCCTTCAATGGAGTGGGGGAGTATGACCTCGTGAATGCTGCACCTCCCGATGGTGTGGTGGTGAATCCCGAAGTCGGTCCTCAAGTCCCGGCACCCGAACTAGAAGCCATGGTACCAGGAGAAGATGGGGAAGTTGTGGAACCATCATATGCCGAACAGCCTCCAGAGTTGGACGAGGATGAACTGGCAGTTATAGATGAGATAGTACCTAATAGCGAGGATGAGGCCTAAGATAGTTGGCCTCTTGATTTTGTAGAGCATTTGAGTTTGGAAGTGTAGTGGGCTTCGACCACGTAATCTCTTTGTTATATGTGGTCACAGGCTTGTACAGTGATCTCTGAAGCTCTAGGTTTGAAAGTTTGTAACAATTATGTATATATGTACATAAGTTTATTTTTACCATCCCAAGTTATCGTAGTAATGTTGGTTTTCCGTACGGGGATTTGTTTTCGCTTCTACACGTGTTGTTTTTATTGGCCTTTGGATCCTAGAGAACCTGCATACGTCGTGGCCGTGTGGGATGTCAATGGCTCGCAACGGTTCGGGTCGTGACATCCCCGTTCGGAGTGGTATTAGAGTAAGGTCAGCTCGATCCAACTTGGGAAGAGATATGGAATGATAAGGAGCGATGACTTTGGGATGGTTAGGTAGAGAGACCTTAGGTGTTTACGCGAGTTAAACGTGTTATGCGGGGCATTTGAACGTGCACCCGTGATTTGCTTGACCGATTGTTTTCGCCCCGAGTGTTTGGTTTTGCTTGTTGAATCATTCTACCGGAAACGATTGTTAGCTTTATGCTAATTGCTATATTAAGCAGGGTGAGACTGCTAGACTCAAGTAGGTGACTTAGGTCTCTAATTCCTTGGTGGAATTATTTTGGTTCAAGTGTTGTGAAAGTTGATGGAAATGGACAATCAAGGTAGAAGTTCCAGAGAAGGTTCCCGAGGGAGTTCTAGAGGAGGTTCTAGGGGAGCCTCTAGTTCAAGAACCACCGTTAGAGAAGATCCAAGAGTGGATGGAGTCCTTAGGGCTCTGGAGGAGCTTGGAAATCTCATGAGTAGGCAAACCCATGAATGAGCCGCCACTATTGCCCAACCCACCGAGGCCGTTGTTTTCGCTGTCGCCCATAGGGGCAATGTCAATCAAGGGAATGATAATGGTAATAGACAGATGCATAAGCTATTAGAGCAGTTCTTGAAGCTAAAATCGACGAAGTTTACTGGAAAGGGTGACCTAGAAGTCGCATCTCGTTGGATAGAGGATTTGGAGAAAGCATTCGAGGTTTTGGGTTGCACGGAGGAGGAGTAAGTGACCTTGGTAGTGTATCGCCTTCGGGATACGGCTAGTGATTGGTGGAAGGCCACTAGGGGAAGAGTTTTCTCGAAGGGTGCAGAGCCGAATTGGATTATCTTCACCGAAATCTTCAACGGGAAATATTTTTTAGAGACTGCTCAAGAGCAGAAAATGTTGGAATTTCAGCAGATCCGTCAGAATCGGATGACTATTGATCAGTATGAGGCTGAATTTTCGAGATTGTCGAAGTATGCATTGATGATGGTGGAGAATCCACTCGGATATAGTCGAAGGTTCCGAGATGGATTGAGGCTAGAACTTCGTAGCCAGCCGATCCCGCCGAACCTAAGAGACTATGATGAGTCGTATGAGCGGTGGGCCGGATGGTGGAGTGGGACATGAAAGAGAGGGCTGCCGCATATGGATCGCGGTTCATGCTAGTTAGGGATAATCGCTAGTTTGGCAAGAGGCCAATGATGGAAAACCAGTGCTTCGTCCCTCCAGTCGGGAGAAAAAATGGGAAATCGGTATATCAATTTAACCGAAACCGCCGACTTTGCGGAAGGAGGCACAAGAATGGACCTTGCTCGAGTAGGACAGGGGCGTGCTTTAGATGTGGCAAGTTTGACCACCGGATCGGGAATTGCCCGGAACAAGCCCTAGGGCCTCAATTTCAGCCTCAAAGACCCTAGGTAAGACCTCAGATTGGAGCAGCTCCGTAGAATAATCAGAACAGGCCACTAGCACAAGGGAGAGTGTATACGGTGGCGCGCAATGAGGCAGAGAATGCGCTAGGTGTGATCATAGGTACGGTCTCCTTATGTGATCATGCTGTATATGCTTTATTTGATTCTGGAGCGTCGCATTCCTTTGTACCTGCTCAATTTGTGGAGTTAGCTGGGATTGAGTTAAAACTGCTAGAAGTAATGTTGCACGTAACTACACCCATAAAGGATAAAGCATTGATTACTTTAGGGTGTACTGGATGTAAGATAGTCATTGGCGGTAGAGAAGAATTAATAAACCTAGCAGTTTTGACTATGCATGATTATGACATGATAATTGGAATGGATTGGCTAGGAAAGCAAAGATCTATTTTTGATCGTGGTAGCAGGGTGATCCAATTTAATCCTATTGGTCATCCTAGATTTGAGTTTGTGGGAAGTCGAGGAGGAATCTCGATTCCCTAATCTCGTCACCGGAAGTGACGAAGTTGTTAAATGAAGGATGCCAAGGATATTTGGCCGCAATGGTCGATTCATCGATTGAGGGACCGAGGCTAGAGGATATAGCCATGGTGCGCGATTATCCCGATATCTTTCCTCGGGAATTGCCGGGATTGCCACCTGAACGGGAAGTGGAGTTCATGATTGAGCTAGCCCCGGGGACGGAACCGATCTCCAAGGCGCCCTATAGAATGTCCCTCTAAGAATTGAAAGAGTTGAAGATCCAAATGCAAGAGTTGTTGGATAAAGGATTTATCCGCCCAAAGGCATCGCCATGGGGAGCGCTAGTACTATTTGTGAGGAAAAAGGACGAGTCATTGCGCTTATGCATTAACTATCGACAGTTGAATCAAGTGACCATCAAGAACAAGTATCCATTGCCAAGAATAGATGACTTGTTCGATCAACCGCAATGGGCTGCGGTATTTTCTAACATTGATTTGAGGATGGGCTACCATCGGTTGAGGATCCGTAAAGAAGATATACCGAAGACCGCCTTCCATACCGGATATAGGCATTATGAATTTACGGTCATGCCTTTTGGATTGACCAATGCCCCAGCTGCTTTTATGGATTTGATGCATCGGGTGTTCAAAGAATTCTTGGATCGGTTTGTCATCGTGTTTATCGATGATATTTTGGTGTACTCGAAGAACTTGGAGGAACATGAGCACCATTTGAGCATCATTCTACGGACTTTAAGAGGACACACTCTCTATGCCAAATTTAGTATGTGTGAATTTTGACTTGATCATGTTGCATTTCTTGGACATATAGTCTTTGGGAATGGAATCTTAGTAGACCTGGCGAAAATTGAAACCATGGTGAATTAGCTAAGACCGACATCGATTACGGAGGTTCGAAATTTTCTAGGTCTAGCGGGGTATTATAAACGGTTTGTGAAAAAGTTCTCTTCGATAGCTATACCATTGACACAGCTAACGAAGAAGGAAACTCACTTTGAATGGAAAGATAAGTGCGAAAGAAGCTTTCAAGAATTGAAGCATAAGTTGACGACAACACCCGGTTCGACAATACCATCGGGTCCTGGAGGATTTGAGATTTATAGCGATGCTTTGCTAAAGGGACTCGAATGTGTGTTAATGCAACATGGCAGAGTGGTTGCATATGCGTCGTGACGCTTAAAGCCTCATGAACTGAACTACCCAATGTATGATTTGGAACTTGCGGTGATTGTTTTTGCATTGAAGAATTAGAGACATTATTTGTGGGGGGAAAATTTTCAGATTTATACGGATCATCAAAGTCTAAAGTATTTGTTTTCCCAGAAGGAATTGAATATGAGACAACGACGTTAGATAGAATTATTGAAGGACTACGACTGTGATATTTTATATCACCTTGGGAAAGCTAATAAAGTAGTGGATGCTCTTAGTCGGAAGTCGAGCATTGCACATTTGATGGTGAAAGAGTGGACTTTATTGGAGGAATTGTGGGATTCAGAGTTTAAGTTTGAGGTGTGCAATCTCTCAAGTCTGCTGGCAACTTTGAGAATTGAGCCGGAGATTTAGGCAAGGATTAAGGCGTTGCAGTTCGTGGATTTTGACATCCAAAAAATTTTAGAGATGGATGCAACCAAGGGAAAACCTAAATTTCAAGTGGCCGAGGATGGAATCCTGAAATTTTGTGGACGTCTGTGTGTTCCGAATGATGAGGAGCTTAAAGAAAAGATTTTGTCAGAAGCTCATCGAAGTAGTTACAGTGTGCATCCAGGTAGTACCAAGATGTATCAAAATCTGCGTCAACATTACTAATGAAATGAAATGAAGCTTGACATGGCCAAGCATGTGGCTAAATGTTTGACGTGCCAACAAGTGAAGGCACAGCATTGCAAGCCTGGAAGATTACTTCGACCGCTAGAGATTCCCAAGTATAAATGGGAATACATTACCATGGACTTTGTCATGGGGTTACCGACGAGCCAGAAAGGGCACGATTTGATTTGGGTAGTCGTCGACAGATTGACGAAGTATGCGCATTTTCTAGCAGTGCGAAAGGATTTTGCAATGGAAAAGTATGCCGAGTTGTATATGCGCCAGATAGTTCGATCGCATGGAGTGCTAGTAACGATTACGTCGGACAGAGATCCTAAGTTTACTGCGACTTTCTGGAAAAGTCTTCAGAATGCAATGGGGACCCAAGTGCAGTATAGCATCACCTATCATCCCCAAACAGACGGACAATTAGAGAGAACAATTCAAACACTTGAGAATATGTTGAGGGCATGCGTGATAGATTTTAAAGGAGGTTGGGAAGAACAACTACATCTAGTGGAGTTTGCCTACAACAACAGCTTCCAGCAGAGTATTGGAATGACACCATTCGAGGCGTTGTACGGCAGAGCTTGCGTAACTCCGGTGTGTTAGGATGAAGTTGGCAAGGGAAGTATAACGGGTCCATAGTTGGTTCAACAATCTGTTGAGGCGGTGAAAGTGATTAGAGAAAGGCTAAAGACTGCCTGCAGTAGTCAAAAGAGTTATGCGAATAGACGACAGAGACCTTTCGAATTCCCGGTGGGAGATCATGTCTTCTTAAAGGTATCGCCAATGCGAGACCTATCTTGATTTGGAAAGAAAGGAAAATTGGGTCCGAGATACGTAGGCCCATTTGAAATCCTGGAACGGATTGGGACGTTAGCTTATCGACTCGTCTTGCCACCGAATTTGTCCCAAGTCCATAACGTCTTCCACGTGCCCATGTTGAGGAAGTAGGAGCCGGACCTAACGCATGTGCTGGATCACGAAGTCGTGAAAGTAGACGAAAGGGTATCCTATGTCGAGAGGCCAGTACGAATAGAAGACAGAAAGGAACAAGTTCTGAGGAACAAGACAATTCCACCGGTGAAGATGATGTGGGAGCACCATGGAATGGAAGGGGCAACCTGGGAAAATAAAGAAACGATGAGGCAACATCACCCTCATTTGTTTGAATAGATAAGTTTGTTATAAATTTCGAGGACGAAATTTTTGTGAGAGGGGAAGAATTGTGACATCATGTATTCCGACTCGTTTTCAAAGTCTTGAATAAATGAACAGTCTTATTGTTGTATTTCAGTCCAATCTCACTTAGGAATGGTTCATCTTGAGCAGACTAACCAAAAGAAAATGGCTAGTTAGGAAAATCAATTACGTGGACCTAATAACTTGATCATGGATTGACTCTTTGGCCATGAAAATTGTTAATGGAATATTTTGGACCAATATGTTATTGGCTAATGAATTCACCTAGAGGGGGGTGAATAGGTAATAGCGTGCGAATTTAAGATTTTATTGCGGAATTCAAGTCACACGGTGTAAAACAGAAATCTCGGATGATCAAGCAATTCAATTGATGCTAGAAATGTAATAGGATCAATGCGTATTATCCGTGTGCAGTTTAGCTATCACAAAATATATAGAAAGATCAGAGTAAGAGATAAGGAAAACCGCACAGAGGGATTATAGTGGTTCGGCTTTGTTTAAGCCTACGTTCACTTCTTCGGATGACAGCCAATTGGTTGGATTGCACTATTAATTTGCTCGGAGGTTACGGATCGGTGATCTCCTTGACACGCAGGACTTTACACCTAGCGTTCAACACTCTTGTGTACACCTCCTCACAATTACAATGGATAGATCAAGAAGTGTGTTAATAATGGAGTACACTCTATCTAGGAATTATGAACACTTTTCCCTCTTTACGCCGATCTCTTTTCCCTTCGTCTTCGAGATGTCTTTTATACTCTTCCGCCTCCAATCTAGCCGTTGCAAGGCATCCGGAAGAGATCTCTCCAAATCTACCCTTTTGGACGAGATATTTGCAAAAAGAAGATCTCTTAGCCGTTAGAGATCGCCAAAGGAAAGTCTTCCCCGCTTGGATCAAATCGCCCATACAATTATGATCCCGAGTTTCCATAGATGGTTTCTTCTATTTAAAAAGTCTTGGTTTGTCTCCTTGATTCCGCATCCTTGATTGATCTTAGTCAATGAAAATCTATAAGAATGATCCAGTTCGATGGCGTCCATTGATATGCATCAATTAAGCTCAATTTGAAATCCTATTGAAATTCGGATCATTGCTAGTGAAGTACTTCTCTCGGAGCTTGAGCGTCACTCCAACGTCCGAGCTATCCCCACTCAACGTCCGAGCTCGAACCAGCATCCGAGACTCTCAGAAACAACATTCGAGCCAAATCCTTTTGCCAGATTCAATCCTGTGCATCCTCGCACCAAAGGATAATCTGCAAAACAAGTAAATCACTGCATTATCTCAAAATACAAGAGTACCATGATTGTTTTGTCAACTTCAAAACCGTCTAGAGATTTTTCTCAACAATCTCCCCATTTTTGATGATGACAAAACGATCTATTATAGTAATAAAGAAATTGAGTTTAGAAAAGAATGAGCAACTTCAACAAAGTTATTCTAGAGATAATCTTGCTAAGTAATAATTTGAAATTTCGTTCCTTGTACTTTTAGCAAGAGTAAGTTCTGAGAAAGAATGCATTTATATGCTTATGAAGAGCAATATTCAGAACTTGTGTTATCTCAATCAATAAGATTGTATTCTAAGTGCATTGAAATATAAAGCAATTTCAAATACAAGCAAGTATGAAGATTATAACTTCTCAAATCATCATCCTTTGTTGGATGCTCATAACTTGTCATGTTTAGTCAGAGCTTTCAAATATGTAAAAAATAGAACTTGTTCACATTGTTCGTTTAAGAGAAGATGTTCCTTCTCGGATGATGTTTTCCAAAGTTCATGCTTTTGTATTCCGTAGAACATGCTGAAATCTTGTATTTAAAGATACCCGCCAGAATACACATATAACTAACGGATAACACCATCATTAATTTTCTCTCCCTTTTTGTCATCAGCAATAAGGAGTATCCTGCGTAGTCAGATAGTGATAAAACATTGCTCCCCCCGAATTCAAGACCTATTCATGCAATGTACTCAAAACATACTAGCATTCGGAAAATAATGAATAATCAAATCATGCTGGCATGTAATTTGACAATCATTCAATCAAAGAAGAATAGAGTGCAGAGTAAGATTCAGAGTACGTAATCAAAACATCAAAGAGAATTTTCTTTTAAAACATTAATCTTTTGGTGTTTGGTCCGGATGAGAAGATGTTGGGGCTTGAACCGAAGTAGAGGCTTGGTCTGCGGGTAGTTGAACAAGGATAAACTTTGACAGCTAATTTAGCTTTAAATCCAGATCCTTCTTCAGAGTGAGGATCCCGTTGTCCAAGAAGCCCAGCTGAGATTCCGAATGATCATGGACAGTTCTCTAAATTTTTGCAACCTCAGCATCTACCTTTGTACTTAGGCCTTCAACTTCTGAGCGCAGAGAAAACCAAAGATCCGACCATTTTTGGTCCATTTCTTGTTGCCTCTGTGCTATTTCCTTAAGAAGGTTTGATGTACTATATGTCTCATCCGTCCGAGTTCCTACATTTGTTGACTCCCCCTGAGTCCTTGCATGGTGCTCAGATGATGAAGCAGCACTGTTTGGGAGATTTGCTATTTCAGGAGCATTGATTTCTATTTCAGCTTGCTCCCTCTCGGACACTTCTTCTTGTAGAAGTGGCCCTTCCGTCTCTGTTTCCCTGTTCGGAACAGATGATGTTTCTTCCCTTTCTTTATCTCCTCCTGCTTCTATGTCCTCATTTTCCCTTTCAACTTGTTCCAATTGAATGGCGGTCTCATCCTTATAAGTTGTTTTTACAATCGTTTGGATCAGCTTTTCTAGTTCTGAATCATCTCATTCCGAAATGTCCGAGATGTGCTCTTTTTCATTTCTGTCAAGCAGCACCTTAGCAAGTTTTCTTCTTTTGCTAGAAGGTTTGGTTGATTTGTGAGCAATCATCTTGATCCTTCTCTTTCGAGTAGATTCAAAGGATGGTTCTGAAGACTTGTTCTGTGAAGATTCAACAGCAGCCTCCTTCCGAGGAAGATCTATGAGGATCACTTTCTTCTTTCTATCTCTCCAGCTTCCATTCTCAAATCAGTAACCCATTTTTGTGAGCATAGTCTCACCCACACTTCCCTAATGAAGCTCTTGGATCAGAGCTCCGGAGGTACCACTATTCGCAAGTACTCAAAAATTCTGCTTATCGGAGAACCATAGGGCAGCTGACCCTTGTTCTTCTTCACTGCTCTCCTCATATGCAGAAAGATTAAATGAGGCAGAGAGAAGGGTTATCCATTTAGAATGGCCCAAATAAGCTTTGCGTCATACTTTGAGACATCTGTTTTTGAGGAACCCTTTGGTCTTAGGCAATTGATAACTACCTTATGCAGTATAATAGTCCTCGGAGGAAAGTGATGATGCTCAACATGTGGCTTGTTGGCTCTTGACAAGTTAGGGTTACCATATAGCTTCTTATAGACATCTTCATTTGAGACGGGGATTTTGGTGAAGTTGAACATTTCGGCCTGAATAATATCTGCCATGTCTTCAGCACTCAAAATGATGTTTTGTCCCCTGTAGGAAAACCGAATTGCATTTCTATCGATCATTGTGAAGTTTGAATAGAAATAGGCAGTCAGTATAGTGTAAGTTGGTGTAGATAAGGAGCAGAAATTTTGAAGCTACAGGTTTGTGAGAGGATAAAGAATTTTGAGACCATTCCTTTCAAAAAAGTCTAAATCAACAGTCTCGTTAGGCATGACTCCTCTAGCAAGTAATGCCTTGTAGCATTGTTCATGTTCTTTTGATCTGAACAACATGTCCGATCTTCTTCATCAGCCAAAAATTTCATGGGCACAGACTTGAAAAATGAATAAATCAATTCATCATCATCATCCCTCGGATGTTCGGACATAGAAATTTCTTCCTCTCTTACGTCCTTCTTTTGAGCACTTCCCTACTCAATTTCCACAGGTTCTTCAGCCTTTTCTTTTCCCTTTCCAAAAGGATTGCTCTTCTAAAGTTCTGTCCCTACCCTAGTAGCTAACTCCGATTTGCTCCGAGTGAGCATCTCGGAGAATTTTTGCATTTCTCCCTCATCAAAAAATCCATTCATTTTAACAAAATCCAGAATATCAATTTCAGACCTACTACCGATCCTCATTCCTTTAATGATATTCAATAGACCCCTAGCTAGCCTAATTCTTGTATCAACGGGAAGACTAGCGTTTTCTTCAAGGGTACGGATTACCATAGAAGTGATTCGTTGCTGAATCTTCTTGCGTTTCTCCTCGGTTACTCCCGATGGCGAAATCTATGTCATATGAGCGATCGGTCTTCGTGCTTGCTCTTCAGCTTCGCTCGGCAAGGTGGTGAGTGCCGGAGCATCCTTAGTTGTTCTCTGTCCTAAGTGACCGGAGCGGCGAGAGCCAGCCGCTGCAGATTTACGTGCCGAGGGATTTTTGGGTGCCATGAGGAATGAGATTTGTTGGGTAATCCCGATCGTGAAGCTCCGGTGGTTTTAGGGTTTTTCAATTTCGTAGTACCGAGAGAGCGATTCGTGAGATTGAACGAGTGAAGAAGGTTTAGGGTATATGAAGAGTTTTCTCAAAGGAGAATTCTTTAGAAAAGATTTTGAGAATATTTTCAACTCAACCAATTTAAAATCAATCAAGGCAATCAAATATTCGATCAGAGCAATCAGCACAATCACATAATATTTGCCGAATATTTAGGAAAATTGTGTTGATGTATACCTTATTTGTTGCCAAAAATAAAAACGACTTATGTGCCAAGATTTCGAACGATCAAATCTTTTGTCGTATCTGCTCGTAAGATGTTGTCTACAGATGATTTTCCACGTTCTGAAATCCGTAAGTTCCTTTAGAAAATGCTTTCAAGCTCTGGAGCTGTTAAAGGTCTTCGGATGATACTTTCCAAGTTCTCAAGAAATTTCTCCTGTCTAGATCTCAGCTCAAATAGGAATCATGATAATACCCAATTTTTGTCTAATGTACTCAAATGTATTTTTATCGAGTGCCTTAGTGATTATGTCAGCTAATTGATGTTTAGAATCAACAAATTGAATATTGACGTCACGATTATGCACATGATCACGAATGAAATGATACTTAATTTCAATATGCTTAGCTCATGAGTGCAGAACTGGGTTCTTTGTGAGGTTGATGGCACTTGTGTTGTCACATTTGATTTCCACATTGTGAGCTTTAACACCAAAGTCCTTTAGTTGTTGCTTCATCCATAGCATTTGAGCGTAACAGCTTCCTAGTGCAACATATTCAGCTTTCGCAGTAGATAGAGCTACGGTGTTACGTTTCTTGGAGAACCAAGACACTAGCATTGATCCCAGAAGTTGACATGTGCCTGAAGTACTTTTTCTATCCAACTTACAACCTGCAAGATCAGCATCTAAATAGCCATGTAATATAAGATTTGATGTTTTGGGATACCATAATCCTATATTTGGATTAGCTCCTATATACTTGATAATTCTTTTGACAGCAGACATATGAGATTTCTTAGGATCGGATTGAAATCTTGCACACATGCATACACTAAATATAATATCGGGTCAAGATGCAATAAGATATAACAAAGAACCAATCATGCTCCCGTATAGCTTCTGATCAACCTGTTTGCCCTGTTCATCCTTGTCTAGTTTGGATGAGGTAGACATAGGTGATTCTGTTTTCTTGTAATTGTTTTAACCAAACTTCTTCACTAGTTCCAAGGCATATTTTTTTTTATGTATGAATGTGCCCCGATTAGTCCGATTCACTTGTAGCCCTAGGAAGAATTTAAGTTCACCCATCATACTCATCTCAAACTCATTCTGCATGTTTTGAGAGAAATTCTCACAAAGATGTTGATTAGACGAGCCAAAGATAATATCATCAACATATATTTGGATAAGCAGAATGTCTTTACCTTCCCTTCTGATAAAAAAGGTTGTATCAACTTTACCTTTTTCGAAACCTTTTTCAGTTAGAAAATTACTTAACCTTTCATACCAAGCTCAAGGTGCTTGCTTCAGCCCGTAAAGAGCCTTCTTCGGTTTGTGTACATGATCTAAGTTCTTTGGATCTTCAAAACTTGGAGGTTGTTTGACATAAACTTCCTCCTTGATGTACCCATTTAGAAATGCGCTCTTAACATCCATCCGGTACAACTTGAAGTCATGATGGCAAGCGTAAGCAAGTAGCAATCTGATAGCTTCCGGTCTTGCTACTGGTGCATAGGTTTCATCATAATCAATCCCTTCTTCCCGTAAGTAACCTTGTGCAACAAGCCTTGCTTTGTTTCTGACTACTTTTCCTTTATCATCCAGCTTATTCCGAAATACCCATTTGGTTCCAATGATAGGATGATTCTTTGGTTTGGGTACGAGTTCCCAAACTTCATTCGATTTGAATTGTTGTAATTCTAGTTGCATAGCTTCGATCCAGCTTTCATCTTCGAGAGCTTCTTCAATTCTTTTGGGTTCAACTTCTGAAACTAGAGCAAAGGAATTTATTGCATCCTTGAGTCTAGATCTGGTTCTGACTCATTCATCTATATTCCCAATAACCCGATCTGCGGGATGACTTGATATGTATTTCCAGCTTCTATTTGATTTGTCATGATCGGTCTCGGTGGGGTCGTCATCATTTGATCCTTCGGATGATGTGCCTTGCAAGATGTTTTCCATGTTTTGAAACGTTTCGACTAGTTACGTGTCTTGGGATGATGTTTTTTCTTTTTCGGATGATGTATTATGAATTCCAGATCTTGTTGTTTCTTCAAAATCCATCGTCCGAGTAATTTGCTCTTCTTCAAATTTGGCATTCATTGATTTTTCAACTGTCTGAGAATTCTTGTTATGCTTTACTAGTAGTGGAGTAACCCAAGAATATACCTTCATCTGATCTTTTATCAAACTTACCAATCTTATCATTTGCATTCTTAAGAATATAACATTTACTACCAAACGCATGAAAATATGAAATATTTGGTTTTCTCCCCTTATAGAGTTCATAGGGAGTTTTCTCAATCAATGGTCTAAGGAAAACACGATTGATTACATAACATGCAATCAAAACGACTTCAGCCCAAAAATAAGGTGGAGCTTTACTTTCAATTAAAAAAGTTCGTGCCATTTCTTGCAAAGATCTATTTTTCCTTTCAACAACTCCATTTTGTTGAGGAGTATAAGGAGAAGAAAAATTGTGTTGAAAACCATTTTGATCACGGAATTCAGCAAAGTAATTATTTTCAAATTCTCCTCCATGATCAGGTTTGATACTACTAATTGAAAAACCTTTTTCATTTTGAACTTTTCTAGAAAATGTTTTAAAGAATAAGAAAGCATCACTCTTGTGAGTAAGAAAGAATACCCAAGTGAATCTTGTATAGTCATCCACAATAACAAGATAATACTTTTTAACTCCAATACTCTATGTTTGAGTGGGTCCGAAGATATCCATGTGCAATAGTTGTAGAGCATGAGTAGTGATGACTTCATTTTTGGGTTTGTAAGAATTTCTTACTTGCTTTCCGAGTGTGCATGCTTTGCAAAGTTTTGTCGTTTCAAATCTGGCATTTGGAAATCCTCTCACCAGCTTCTTTTTGGAGAGCTTGTTTATCCGCTTGAAACTTATATGTCCTAGCTTTACGTGCCACGGTTCTAGATCGTCTTTGATCGATAGAAGACATTTTTCATCTTCGGATGATGTGTCCAGAAGATACATGTTCCCATTTCTTCGTATGATAAATGAAGACTTGTTGTCTTGGCTTGTACCTGAGCACTTATTTTCTGCAAAAGAGACTTTGTATCCAATATCACATAATTGGCTAATACTAACAATATTGAAATTCAAACCCTTGACTAATGAAATATCTTTGATGAGTAGATTGCTAATCTTCACAGTTCCTTTGCCGATAATTGTTCCTTTGTTGTTCCCTCCAAAGAACACTTTTCCTCCATCAAATTTTTCGAGATTAATGAACATGGATGAGTTACCAGTCATATGTCTAGAGTACCCGCTATCAAGGTACCATTTGTTTCTCATTTTGTTTGGTACCTGCAATGATCAAAGATTCTCACTTTTTCTTTAGTACCCAAATTTGTTTGGGTCCTTTGAGGTTAGTCGTAGAAGTGTATCTAAGAATGTCACGAGTTGATCAATTGATCTTTAAGCAATTGCTCCTGGAGTGTTTCAAATCACCATAATTTGAACATTCCGAGGAATGTTGACCTTCAAATTTTACAAATTGTTTCCTAAAATGACCTTGATAAGCACGTTTGGAAGGTCACCGCTTAAGTCTTTCTTTTATGTTTGGAAAATAATTTTTCTTATCACTTTCCTTTTGAAAACCAAGTCCGGACTTGTTATAGTAGGGAACTTGTATGGAAAGTATGTGTTGCAAAGTTTTTGAACCGGATGAGAATTTTTTGTGTATCTCTAAAACTTCCTTTTTCAAAACAAAATTCTCTTTTGCGAGAATATCTTTTTCCTTTTTCGGAGAAAGATTTTCCTTTTCAAAATGATTTCTTTCCTTTTCCAGGAAATCGTTTTCTTTTTCAAGAGATTCTATCATTGATTTTAATTGCAAATTTTCGCAAGATATAGAATCGGATTTCTCATTTAGTTGACAATATTCCTTTTCGAGAAAGCAGATTTTATCTTTTTGCGAAATATCCTTTTGTCTAAAAATGACAACTTCCTTCTTCAATTCGGAAAGTCTCTTAAGAGTAGCCTTGTATTCTAAACATAGCTCGTCTATATACTCAGATATTTCAAGATAGATGTTTGGGTGAGTTACCTTGATATCATCATCCGAATCTGCCATTAGACAAACATTTGCGTAATCTTCATCACTTTCACATTCGGTGTCGCTCCAAGTTTCTGCTTTCAAAGCTTTCTTGGATTTTTCATCCTTCTCTTTCTTCTTTAACAGTGGGCAATTTGGTTTGATGTGGCCTCTTTTCTTACATTCGAAGCAAATGACTTCTTGGCCTTCATTTTTGGTCTTAGATGATCTTCTACGATTGAATCGTCCGAGATCTTTTCTGTTTTTGAAATTCCTGCCTTGTTTGGCCATTCGTCCGAATCTTTTGACCATGAGCGCTAACTCTTCATCATCTTCGATTTCAGAATCCGAAACATCGGAATCAACATTAGATTTTAAAGCAATTGACTTCTTACCTCTAGTTTTGGTTTCATCATTGATCCTTTCTTCTTCATAGGATTGAAGAGTTCCAATGAGCTCATCCATTGACAATGGAGATATTCTTTGAGTCTCTCGAATTGAAGTTTTAACGTTGTCCCATTCCTTTGTAAGAGCTCATAGTAGTTTGTTGATTCTCATAGGTCCAGAAACTGGTTGCCCGTGATATGTGAGACCATTCACTATTTCGGTGAAACCGTCAAACATCTCTTTCATTGTCTCATCAGGCTTCATTTTGAATGCTTCATATTATCCGAGTAGAAAGTTGACTTTTGTCTCTTTTACTCTGTCTGTTTCTTCGTAGGTGACGTGAAGCGTATCCCAAATTTCTTTTGATGAAGAGCAATCTGCAATACGTCTATATTCAGTAGGAGATAATGCACAATAAAATGAATAAATGGCCTTTGCATCAAGAGCATCTTTCTTGGTTATCTCTGTTACGATTAGTACGATCATCGTGTTATCCCTTGCACTTGTAGTCTCTGTCGTTGGATTTACTCCTCTTTGTACAACATCCGCGATTTGAGGATCCCGACATCCGAGAAATGCTTTAAATTTGTTCTACCGATCGCTATAATCTTTTCCTTCAAAATATGGTGGCCTGTTGTTGCTTCCACCTTCGATCCAAGAAGGAGAGAAATTGCTAGCCATAAAGATCGTTAGGTCAGAAGTAAAAACACTTCACAAGATACGAGCATCTCGCTCCGATACCAATTGTTATTGGCTAGTGAATTCACCTAGAGGGGAGTGAATAGGTGATAAGGTGCGAATTTAAGATTTTATTGTGGAATTCAAGTTACACGGTGTAAAACAGAAATCTCGGATGATCAAACAATTCAATTGATGCTAGAAATGTAATAGGATCAATGCGTATTGTCCGTGTGCAGTTTAGCTATCACAAAATATTTAAAATGATCAGAGTAAGAGATAAGGAAAACCGCACGGAGGGATTATAGTGGTTCGGCTTTGTTTAAGCCAATGTCCACTTCTTCGGCTAACAACCAATTGGCTGGATTCCACTATTAATTTGCTCAGAGGTTACAGATCGGTGATCTCCTTGACACACAGGACTTTACACCTAGCGTTCAACACTCTTGTGTACACCTCCTCACAATTACAATGGATAGATCAAGAAGTGTGTTAATAATGGAGTACACTCTATCTAGGAATTATGAACATTTTTCCCTCTTTACGCCGATCTCTTTTCCCTTCGTCTTCGAGATGTCTTTTATACTCTTCCGCCTCCAATCTAGCCGTTGCAAGGCATCTAGAAGAGATCTCTCTAAATCTACCCTTTTGGACGAGATATTTGCAAAAAGAAGATCTCTTAGTCGTTGGGGATTGCCAAAGGAAAGTCTTCCCCGCTTGGATCAAATCGCCCATACAATTATGATCCCGAGTTTCCATAGATGGTTTCTTCCATTTAGAAAGTCTTGGTTTGTCTCTTTGATTCCGCATCCTTGATTGATCTTAGTCACTGAAAATCTACAAGAATGATCCAGCTCGATGGCGTCCGTTGATATGCATCAATTAAGCTTAATTTGAAATCCTATTGAAATTCTGATTATCGCTAGTGAAGTACTTCTCTCAGAGCTTGAGCGTCATTCCAACGTCCGAGCTATCCCCACTCAACGCCCGAGCTCGAACCAGCATCCGAGACTCTCAGAAACAACATCTGAGCCAAATCCTTTTGCCAGATTCAATCATGTGCATCCCCGCACCAAAGGATAATCCGCAAAACAAGTAAATCACTGCATTATCTCAAAATACAAGAGTACCATGATTGTTTTGTCAACTTCAAAACCGTCTAGAGATTTTTCTCAACACAATATAGGCCGATCCTAGAATGATTAAGGAACGATTTGGATAATACCCTACGCTTAGATCACGGGTGATTCTGTTTGATCTCGTATGGGTTCCGAGCGTCCCTAAATTATTTTCTAATGATCGTGTCCATCGGAACTAGTGATTGACCCTAACAATTGAATGACATCCAAAGTTGCCATGGCTCGAAAAATTCTTAAACGTGATATTAATTATGGGTCGATACGCGTAACTCCTAAAAGGCCTCCGTTAGTTTGATATACGCTGAAATTTCTATTGATCGAGATTGATCGTGAATCGAGCTTCAAAATTTGACATCGGACCTTCGGGGGTTTCAATAATTAAATTTTGGACGTTTCCTCATCCAGTATACAATTCTTCGCGGTTCGCCCCAAAGGGTTCGGGAAAAATAAATTTGAGCTGGAAATGGGAAAAGACTCATTTACCCTTGGAGAATACCCAATTTTTCACTTGGACTGAAGGGCATTTTGGTCATTTCTTCCCCTTGGCTGAAATTTGACTAGTCTTTGTGGGGGGGGATTTCCATTTTTGCCCCTCTTGCATTCAAGACAACAAAAATATCTAGCCCTAATATTATCCTACCCTTTTATTGTTAAGTCTTGGTCTTCTTCCCCAAAATATTTCAAGAACAAACTCTCTCTCACCTCACTCTCCCCTTGGCCGAACTCCATTGCTCTCTCTCTCTCTCTCACTGATAAATTTTCCAAGCTTCTCCGGTGTCGCCTTGAACCGCCAGAGCTCCATTCTCTACCGTGAACCGCATAAAACCACCGGAGTAGCTTGAGTTTTAACCGATTAAGAGGAGTCGCCGGAGCCACCGGATTGGGGTCAAAACTTCTCTCGATTTTTCGCTAGAAAATTCGCTAGAATTGTAGTAAGTTGGTTTTTAACTCTAAATTAGGTATCTAGGTTGCTAATAGACTTTAGATTGGGTAGTTTGGTTGAAAAATTGGATGAATTTGCTCAAGAAATTGCTGTGGCCGAATGAGAGGGAGAGGAGAGAGAAAAAAAATGGTGTTCTTGCATGAATAGGGATTTTTGCATGATTGTTAATGGATGGCTAGGATTTGATCTAGCTTTTCATGCTTTAATCCAACGGTTGGTATTGAATCTTGTCTAGGAAGCTTAATCCGACGGCCAAGATTAATTTCTGCTTAGTATAAATTAATTTAGTGGTGGAGATTTATTGCGTGTGGGGATATTTTAATCGGACAGCCCGGATTAATCGCCACGTTAGTATAGTTTGATTAATTGGTACGCATTAAATGTATGTTAGTGAAATTTCGATCGGACTGTGATTAATAATTGCTACATGGGTATATTTTCGATCGTGTGGCGTAGATTAATTTTTGTGATGACAAAAATTAATCGTATGGCCCGATTGGCCATTGGTCTTGTGTGACCTAATCGGGTGGTCCCAATTTATTAATTCTCTAACGTGAGTGAATCACGTGGTCCCGATCGAGTATTTATTCGGTGTGTTTAAATCGAGCGGTCTCGATTGGATAGTTGAAGAAAAATTAGAAAGATCGTGTGGTCTCGATCTTTATCCGGAGGAAATTGGTGAGACAGGGTGGTCTCGATCTGCAAATCAGGAAATTTAGCAAGATCACGTGGTGAAGATTGATCGATCGGAAGGATTTAAGAGATTTTGTGATATTGACAAGCGATCGAGGAATTATTGTGGTGTATGGTCTTTATAATGATTATTTGGGAGGAAATGTGAAATTTTACCCTAAAGCATTATGATGCGGGGTTCGTATTTTATAAGACCATAAATTGCCTGGTGTGTTATGACGCGGACTCTGTTATTATTATTTTACCCCGACGCGTTAAACACAGAGTTGTGCTTATTATATTATCCCGAGGCGTTAAACGCGGGAAAGTGACTCGAGGCGTTATTACACGGGTCCGAACTATATAATGGCATGAGGCGTTATTACATGGGTCCGGACTATATAATGGCATGAGGGGTTATTACGCGGGTTTGTCTAGTTATATGATAGCCCGATGCGTTAAACGCAGACTTTGGATCCATGTGGAATATTCATATTATAGCCTGAGGCGTTAAACGTTGGCTCTGGAGTACGTGGAATATTTTATTGACTATCCGAGGCATGGAACGCCGATATGGGAGCAACGTAGAATATTTGTGAAGGTGTGGCAATTTTTGGAGAAAGAATGAAATATTCTGGAATTTATTTGTGGAATTTTTTATTGAAGAAGGATTTTTTTGGAAATTGCTCACTTAGGACGTGTCTGAAGGCACTAGCACCCTAACCTAAGATTAGGGACTAGTTTACCGAGATTTTATCTCACCTCGTCATGGGCTCGTCTTTTTTTTTTTTTTTTTCAGACCCTCCACCTCAGCCATGAGTGTTCTTCCCCCGAGGTTTGGTATTCCCCGGGACATGGATACGCAAGTGACAGAGTATCGTGTCGGGGAAGGTCAAGTTTACTATAGGTATGCTACTACGGTTTGAGTGGACACCGAAGAGCTTTATTGGAAGCCCCGGACATACGTAGGATAGACTTATCGCCACGGGGATTTGACTGTGGGACCGCTGAGTGGTTTCGATGTTCCCTTCAATGGAGTTGGGGAGTACGATCCCGTGAATGCTGTACTTCCAGATGGTGTGATGGTGAATCCCGAAGCCGGTCTCGAAGTCCCGGTGCCCGAACTAGAAGCCATGGTACCAGGAGAAGATGGGGAAGTTGTGGAGCTATCGGATGCTGAACAACCTCCAGAGTTGGACGAGGACGAGTTGGCAGCTATAGATGAGATAGTACTTGATATCGAGGACGAGACCTAAGATAGTTGACCTCTTGATTTTGTAGAGTGTTTGAGTTTGGAAGTGTAATGGGCTTCGACCACGTAATCTTTTTGTTATAGGTGGTCATAGGCTTATACAATGGCCTCTAAAGCCATAGGTTTGAAAGTTTGTAACAACTATGTATATATGTACATAAGTTTATTTTTACCATCCCAAGTTATCGTAGTAATGTTGGTTTTCCGTACCGGGATTTGTTTCTGCTTCCACGGGTATTGTTTTTGTTGGCCTTTGGATTCGGGAGAACTGTATACGATCGTGGTCGGGTGGGATGTCGACGGCTCGTAGGGGTTCGGGTCATGACACTTACATTTTCATGATTTATTCACAATAAGAGTGATGAAGACGTATATTTATCCATAGAAATGACTTTGAGAAAGTCATGAATTTTCCTGATAAAACCAACCTTTTTAACCATACTCCTATTCTTTCGCCAAAAAAAAAAAAAAAACCATTCTCCTATTCTTTTTATGGTGTATTTAATTATTATGTTCTTATTCTGATAAGAGGGGACTTGGGCTAGGCCGTTGGGCCCGAACGTGTATGAAATTCACATCCTAAAGCACATGGGCTTATTATATCAAACGCCACTTTTAAATTCTAACTTCTAAAGCCAACCGAGTAGATACGTAAAAAAAAGATCCCAAATAGGCACGACATTGTCGTCACATGTCATAGAAAAAACACTTCAGATTCTTAGTGATTTATACATGTGTGATATGAATGCAAAGCAGTCCGAGATTGTTAACACCTAAATTTTGACTAAACTTTTTCAATTATTTATTCATAAAAAATGAGAATTAAGTTTAGTTCGCACAAAAATAATTAATTTAAATTTTTCATGCATAACATGTCTAATATAGTTTAACATGCATATTAATCGAACCGGCGGTGGGAGGGCTTATTTCGAGGTTTCGAACTCATCGACAAATTGGACCAAAGCCCGCAATGTGGAAAATCGGCGGAGCCCATGATTATAATTTGACCGATATTTGCAAGGAAATAAAAGATTATGGAATTGTTGGTGGAAACCCTAAGCCTACTTTATAAATAGATCCTCACGTTCATGTGGGTTGAGGAGGCCACATACACATCAGAATATACGGCCATTAGAGAGAAGAGGGTAGACAGCCACGTTGGGGCAGATTCTCTCTCGGTCTTGGGGACACTCTTTCCTGGAGCCGATAATCACGTCACAAGAGGGTGGTCTTGATCTCAGGTTTTCATCCATGCTCAAAGAGTCAAGAGTTAAAGAAAAATATATACGGCTGCACATGGAGAAAAGAGAAGACCCCGCTGGACAAGAGTCCATCATCATCACATTTTGAGAAGTTCCCAGGAGATCCATTCGGTATTACTTGGAGTTTGATGGAAACAACACTCAGCTGACTCCTTGGGGAATATTTCTTTTTCGAAATAGACTTGACGTGACCAAGGCTTCCACTGATTTGGTTATTGCTTTTGTTTAAGGTCTTGTATTTGCAGCCATGATGATTTTCTTTTGCAGGTTCTCAAGCTGAGCAGTCCTTCCACATCTTCAGCTGTAATCTGTTTCGAATGATCAACACGGTCTGAGACGGTCCCGCCGACCTAAGCAAAGCTGCCGCCACCTCCTCTGTGACCATGAGCCACACAGCCACGATACGTTCACCTATTTGTTGTTCTGATCATTCACACCTCGTGCCTAACCAAGCTACTGTTCAGTCCAAGAAGAATCCTCAATATTGCAATCGCAGTTTTCACGGGCTCGCATGACACAATTGAGTCTCTCCATTGTTACTCTCCCTACTTGGTTTTCTGTGTTCTTGCATGATCGCATGATGCTATACCAACAATTGAAGCATTACGTGTGAGCTTGTAAAAAAAAACCATTGAATCTGTTTTTTTTAATGCTTGTTTGGTTTTTGTCTTTACTTGGAATGAAGCAGTATACTTTAGCGTTTCTGGGTCTTATTCGGTGCAAGTAGAATAGGATTAGCAGATTGTGAGTCCGTACTTCAGTTCTACACCGGCGAACAATTTGTCGAGCAATTTGCAATTAGTTCATGATCCTTGCAGCTTAACAGAGAAGATCATCCCCATCATTCGAGCCAATCCGCAAGGTTCACATTCAAGTTTAAAAAATTATCTCGAGCCTATTCAAACTAGGTAAGTCATCTTGTCTAAATTTGATTTGTTGATATTGTTCCGATTTTGAATCAATGATATTTCGCATATTTTTTCTATAAAAAAACCCTAAATCTAAATTAGGAAAGTTCCTTTCCTAATAGGGAATGTCTATGTTAAATTAGACAACCTTACTCGTTGCCATTCGGATACGACCTTCCAACTTAATATAGATAGAAAGTTAATGAATTTGATCTTTTGCCATTTAGATCCAATTCGCTATCTTCATGAGCCGATTTTAGATTTTGGGTGTTATAATTTTGAAAAGATAAAGATGGATATCCGTGATTTCTTTCTCTTGATTGTTATCTTTTCATAGATGGGGATTTTCTTTGATCTTGTGAAATCTTTATTTTCGATTGAATCCCATGAATATTAAAATTCCTTAAAGACTTAGTAAGATATGGTTTTCTTAAAAAGCCCTATCTAATGAATTTCTTTAGGAAGATATTTGATAATGTGGAATGAAATTGAATAAGTAAATCCTTCGTTATCTTGTCTTGGCCGAAAATTCAAAAGAAAAGGAATTAAAAAATCGTCTCATCTTATCTTCTATGATCCCATGCATATCTTCAACATCTCATGTCATCCTCATGCATATTTTCAAATCTTATATCTTGTATATCCATTTCATATTTTCCAAATATCACATCTGGCATTCCATATGTTTAAAGTATCATTCGCATCTCATGCACATCTCATTCTTTCATTATTTCATTGGCATGTCTCATGTTTGCTTCTCATGTAGATTAGGATCTCGTATCTTGCATATCTTTGCAATTACTTTTTATAAACTTGAAAATTCAAAAAACATCCGACGGATGTAAGGTTAAAGTTTTTCTAAATAATTTTGGGATTTAATTTAAATTATTTCCTAAACTTTTTGAGGAAATCTTAAAGCGGTTCATGTTCAATTGAGTCCATTTTTAATTCCGAAAATACATTGAAAATCCCAAAAAAAAAATCATTCATATTGCATATCATATATGTTAGAATGCATATTTTAAATTGCCATGTCATATTTTGCCCCATAATTATGCCGTGTCATTCGTACGTGTATCGCATTCATAAATTATCATCCGATGTGCATATAATAATTGTCATGTCAGTGCATATAGTTAGAACATGTCATTTGCATGCTTTAAATTTGATTAGTTAACTTTTGCATGTAGGATAAGATGACTTTAATTCCACATGTCTTGCATTGCATCTTTCGTTATTTATGCATGTCATTGCATTTATTTTTATTTATTCATGCATTCCATACTATCCACCATTGCATTTAAGAAAGAAAAAACATTAAGAACACCTCATTTGAGCTTAAAACTAAATTCAATCTAGCTTGAGTTGCCAAACCTAGGATTTATATGAAATTAAGGCACCGAAAGGGTATTAGTTTTAATTAACTAATGTAATCAAGTGCCCGAATCCTTAATCTTTAGTTTATAGGAATAAAATAAATCTCCCGCTATTTTATTTAAGTTTCTAAACAACCTACCCGAATTCTAAATCATTCTAATTAACCAAAGTTGCGATTTGGTAGGATTTGAGAGAGTCCATATTAGGTTAGTCATTAATTTAACCTGATAATTCATTAGCCTAAACATTTATTTTTAGGTTGCGACAGAGATGGAGGTGCGACGTCAACGGGATGAGTGCATGAAGTTGGCACCTCTTGTAATGCGGGTTTTCACGAGCACAGTTTCCTTCGGTGACTCATGCGGCCCATCTAGAAATCAGATTGCGATCCTGTTTTCTCTATTAAACCCAAAAAAGAGTACTTGTTCTGTGAAAATTTCATGATTTTCGAAAATATTAGATTTTTTTGATTTTTTTCTAATCGATCTGGACAGTTCGAGTATCAATGTTGGTTGTGGAAAATTCTAATTCATAGCCCTTGAAAAGGTCGGTGAAATTAGTGAAGAAAAAAGTTAGCACGAGCGATATTTCAAAAGAATCTAACTATTGATTTTCTGAAAAATATATAAATTACATTGTGCAAAGCATTGTTGTTTCGGATGATTCACAGAGTAAAGTAATTTTGGGGTCGTTGTGGTGCACGTCGGGGCCGTGGGCATTCAAGTAATTTTTCATTGAGGTAAGTAATTTTTTTGCCACCTCTATATTTTGTAAAATATTGCATGACATGATTTGCCGAGAAAAAACTACATTGTGAGGCATTGTAATTTTGAAGTATATGATCTTTTTTTCATAGCATGCCCTTTGGGGTCAAGTATTGGATACTTTTGAGCCTATCATGAATATTATTTGGAAATTTTTTAAGCTGAAATGCTACTTATGTATATTATATGTGTGAGTGCATAAACCAATATTATTTCGAGTCTTAATCAAGGCCGAAGTGATTTACAAGGTTTATTCATAGCTGTTGTGATTTTCAGGGCTTAACCGATAATATTTTTGGGCCTTGTCATGTCGCGAAGTGTGACCGTAGAATTTTTCTGACATTGAGTTTGATATATGCTGGTTATATCATGTGGGTTTACAATATAGCGTGTTATTATGATTCATTGGAGTAAGCATTCTTCTTGTTACATGAGTAAAATGCAATGAATGTGATGGTCTTGATACATTGATGCAAACTTCTTGTTAAAGGTACATTATTCTTTGCTTGATCTCACAAGAGTTGTGTCTGTCGCTTTATTGAGCCATGGTTTTCCTTGCTCATTTTTACTACCATTTCAGGTTCCAGCACGAGAAAGTTCAATCGAATGCACATGGAGAGTGACTCAGGAGCAACATTGGAATTTACTGCAGACTATTTGAGTAAAGCTTATCAAATTGGGTTTGTGTATTTCTAATAATTGGCCGTAGGGATGAGACCTGGTGTCAAACTGTGGGAGTAGCAAAAGAGAAAAAGGTGAAGTCTTTTCTATTTGAACATGACAATATTGTATGACAACAACTTTATTAAGCCTCAAATCTAGTACGTGGAGAAGGATTTACACGCTCTCATGCATCAGATATAATTGTACATGCCTTTCCGCATTCATATACTGGGATGCCATATCGAGTCTACTGCATTATTTCATCTTCTACTGCATAATTGATTATAAAGATAACTTGTATCTAAAGAACAACATGTACACACACTCTCTCTCCCCCCAGTATGTGCAATTTTGCTGTTTTTATGTGATATGATACTAGATTTCACAATTCATTACATTGAGAACATTTTAATTGATTGATGACTATCTGCTTCAAGATGATCGCCTTCGAGATGAGAAAAATTGATAAAATAAAATAATTGCACCGTAACAACGGCTATGTACATTGTAACAAGTTCTAAACCCTTGATTACGAGGCATTCCTCCTAAGCGTACGACCTGTCACAAGGGCAATACTTCAAAAAAGACAAAGTGGCCATGGAAATGCCCGGTGGCCACGCACATTTGCTTCCAGCTTGTGACCTATACAAGTGCCGTACTTTGAAAATAAGTAAGCTACGACAGAAAAGGCCTTCATCACCAAATGTTTGCTCTAAGTTGACGACTTCTAACGATGCATCTATCCGCGGCCTTTGGTTTTCGGAACATGTGGAAGTATCACTTCAAATTTCGACCATCATAACATGTCGTAGAGCCATTTTTGTATTTTCATAATATTCAAATAAAATGTGCCATAACAACATATGTGTACGTTGTAATAAGTTGTAACCCTATTAGCTTGTTTTGTAACTTAGACCGATTTGCCAGTGGGTGCAACAAAGTAAAGAATGCTGAATATAAGATTGTTTTTTCACTATGAGGAAGGAGCACAATTATTTTAATAAAAAATGTGAAATTTCAGGCGAAACTACGAAGAAGGCAAAACATATAAATTGTTAAAACATATCAACATGAAATAAAGAATTGAACAGCACATACGGTTGGTATTGACAGTATTTTTAAAAGAGTTTTGCATGTTCTGGTTTAGATCAAGATGGCTAATGGATCTTTAACTTTGTGGCTCTTATAGGGATGGCATATCCCCAACCACACATACGAACTTTCAAAGAAGTTGGACCACTTTGATGTGAAGTGAATAAGTAAACTTATATGTTGGTAGTACACTAGCAAGCTTGTAAAAAGTTGGACCACTTTGATGTGAAGTGAATAAGTAAACTTATATGTTGGTAGTACACTAGCAAGCTTGTAAAAAGTTGCTAACTTACTAACTTAGGAAAAATTACCAAAAAAGTTCTAAATCTATTGCAATTGTGCCAATTTAGTTCTAAACCTTTTTTTGTCAATTCAGTCTTAAATCTTTTGTAATTATGCCTATTCAGTCTATTCATTGAATTTTGGCTAGCCGGCATCGACGTGGACGTCGGCTGAACAGCGATCCAATATTTTAATAATTTTTCTGATTTTTTTTTATGAATTTTTTCTTTTTTCTTTTCCTTTTCTTATTTTTTTTTCTTCCCTTCCCCTTTCCTGTTCTTCAGTTTCAACTTCCCTATTCTTCGGCTTCAACAAGCCCAAATCGAGCAACGAATCCAGCTGCCCGATCCATTCCGTCCTCTTTGCCTCCGCTCGAGCCTATTATTAGTCGTTCATCGGCCTTCATCAGAGTTTCCAGCGTCTCGAGCTCGAATCCAACTGTGGGGATGAGACCTCGTCCCTGCTCAACTTCGTCGTCTTCTGATTTTGACCTGGATCCAAACTTTGACTCTGATCTGCTTCGTCGGTTCCATCTCTTTGAAGCTCACGGATCTCGCTCTCCCTTTCTTTCACGTGTCATCTTCGTCTTCTCTTGTCATCCGTCTGGGTCGACGCGCCCACCTCCGCTTTCGGCGTCAACTCGCTGTTGGACTCGATCTTGTAGACTTTATACTCGTGGAGGTCGATCGAGCTCCACAGTTGGTTCCTCCGATGAGCTATGACTGGCAAGTCTGATTTGCCGCTCGATTTGGGCTTGTTGATAGGCTTCGGGGAGCAAAACGATACCAACTCGAGAGGTCTCGCGGTCGAAGAAGATGATGACGGAGAAGGAGCTTCGATCCTTTGAGGACGTACTCGTGGCCTGAAGCTGGTTCGGGTTCTTCTTCTTCAGTGAACTGGTGCAGCTGAAGCTGAAGAACAGGGAAGTTGAAATCGAAGAACTAGGAAGGGGAGGGAAGAAAAAAATAAAATAAGAAAAGGAAAAGAAAAGAAAAGAAAAAAAAGGAAAAAAATCATAAAAAATCACAAAATCTATTAGAATATTGGGTTGCTAGCTGGCTAGCGTCCACGTTAGCATCGACCAACCATAATTCGCCGGATGGACTGAATTAGCACAATTGCAAAAGTTTTAGGACCGAATCAACCAAAAAAAGGTTTAGGACTGAATTAATATAATTGCAATAGGTTTAGAATATTTTTGTTAATTTTCCCTACTAACTTATTGAGATGTTTGGTAAATTTGTCGAAGAAATGGAATTTTACTAACCACACTTGAAAATTTTGAAAAAAGTTGAAAATTTGACTAATTCATAGAATGTTGGTAAATTCTCTATGGTGTGGGAAGTTTAGTAGCCAATCTTGAAATTTTTTATAAAAAAAATTGGCAAATTCCTCACAAGGTTGGTATGTTTTGTAAATTTTAAAGAAGTCGGTAATTTACTAATGCCTTAATTGTTAGTAATTTTATTATAGTGCTAGTTTATTACAAGCAACAATGGTAGCATTTAGAGACAATTGGCAGCTTACTACTTTGTTTGGATATTATTAGGTTTCTTGTAGGGTTGATATTTTACTAAGTTCACTTGTAATGGTTAAAAGAAGTTAATATATTATAAATTGTTAGAATGTTCGTAAATTTATAGCGTTGGAAATTACTGGTGATACCCATAAAATTGAAGAAGAGTTGGTGATTTACTAATTCATTTGAAAGTTGGTAAATTCCTAATTGTGACGCCTTAAAACTTCCACGTCCGTAAGATTCTTGGACTCAACTAAGGTCCAACCGTGAATTCCAGTTTGTTGAATAAAATTAGGTTTGAGGATTTAAGTGACAATGATTGGATATTTTATAAGACGTCGGCCGCTTTAGATTAGGTCTCGAAAGTTTTAGTCGTCGCGTTTTAGGATCGAAATCCGAGCGCCCGAGCCTAACCCCGATCGAGCTTGACCTGTGAAAAGACCAAGTTACCCTTCGTCGTTAAGCCAAATATCCAACTAGTCCTAAATTACCCGATGTTCAAATGCCTGCAGTTACTAATACACAAACAACAAAAATCTTTAATGGTGATGAGACACCACTTATTAAATCACCAACCCCCCAATCATCACATCATCTCCTTATTCCTTTTCTTTCTTCCCTTTCTCTTTCTCTTTCCCTCTCTCCCTCCCTCCACTACCGCCCGACCCCCATATCCTCCTCTCCTCTTCTTGCACGACCGCCCACCACTAGCCACCTCCACCACCGCCCTCACTGTTCGGCCACCGCTCGACCGCCGCTCCACCTCCACCGTCGTCACGCCCGGAGCTCCATCAGTAGCTATCCCGAGCTCTGTCGCCCTCTGTCGTCATGCCGGCCCCTCGACCCCCCCTCTCGTTCTCTATCCTTGTGGGTTGCACGCCCGCCACCGCCACCCTCCATCGTTGTCACTTCGCCGGTGGGTCGCCGGCCGAGCACCACCACCAACCCGTCGTACCCTAGCCGACCCTAGCCGTTGAACCCGTACACCCCCGGACCCACTTGCCCTTCATGTCACCCCCTCGGTTGCACCTTGCCACTAGCCACCTCCCTCCACCCTTCGTCACCGCCGTGAGTTGCCGCAAGCCTAAGCCCCCGATAGGGCCCCGTGAGCCCGAGCCCAAGCCGAGCCATCCGTGGGCCGCCGCTATCGCCGAGACCCATCGCCGCCTTCATCATCGTTGCTAGACAGTTAGATTGTGAGTTAAACCCCTAAACCTCAATTAGGGCACTAATTGCTCTTAGGATTAGTTAATCAGAGTAATTTGTTTAATAGGGTGTTTAGGTAGCTTAATCGTGATCAGTTTAGTTAGAAACTTGGTTTAGATTAAATGACCACGATTAATTAAGCCCGTCTGATTAGTTAGGTCATTTGTGACTAATTGGTGATTAGATTGGATTATTTGGTAGGGCAGTTGATTACCGTTGTTTGATCACGAGTGAGCGATAAGGCAGAGTCAAGTGGATGATTGATTATCTATCAGATTGGACTTATGTTAGTTCATTTTTTTTTAACCTGGATAAGTTTTTATCGCCGGTTTAGTGGAACTCATTTGGCCATTTGTCTTAATCGATTGTTTGTCTAAATGCCATAGTTTGTTTGTTGAGTAGAATGAGTAAAGTTGTGGGTGTCGGTCCCCTCGTTTTTTATGAAAAGTCTAGTGGATAATTTGTGTACTCATGCAACCTGTGCGGAATCAAATTGCATGATTTAGCATGAAAATGGCACGGTGTCAAGTCTTTGAGCATGTCTGCATGAGCATCCGGCTAAGTGTAAAGATGAAAATTTAACTGGTTGTTGTCGGATATGCCCGAGTGGTCACATAATGAGTGTCCCCGACAAGATCATGTCGTGTCGATCGGGATTCCACGACTTGCTAGATGCATGTCAATTTGTGTCGTTGGGTTGATTGGATGCCGATCGTAGCCTGTGACAGACCGACGCTCTTTTTCGGAATGCTTGCTATGCCGTGTTGTGTTGATCGGAATTACATTGGTATAGTAGTCTCCGTCGCCAAAGTAATGCGATGATGTCTGGTATCGCCGATAGAGCACCAATTGTCTAATGTGCTAGGTACCAACTGTTTAGTGTGTCGGGCCAGGTGGCCTTATCTATTAATAAATGGACTTCGTGTGCTGTTCTATGCCTGCAAGTTGATATGATGCCTTGCTAGTTGCCCGTCGGTTGTGGCTATTGAATTGAGTCAAACATTGCATTATGCATAGCTGAAGACTCGTAAGCTACATGTGGTTGATTTATAAACTTGATGCTTTTGTGGTTGCTTGGAAGAATGCTTCGAGCGAATCAACGTCCTAGCTAGGCTTAGGTGTTGATTTACTGAAATTATTTTCACCCCGTCGTTTAACCTTTCGGGTTCGAAGTGATGGAGAGACCTATTAGATTCGGGGTTTCACTCGACTAGTCATTTAATATCATGTCTTATCCAGTCGTAGGCACGGAGCATGTTTAGGAGCATTACGTCTTGACAATCTAGGTCGATGAGAGCATGCTACACTTGGTGGCACATTTCTTTAAGGCCTGGTATTTTCGTGACGGAGATGGTATCTTCGACCTGCTCCATGAGTTTGAAGGGCCGCCTAACCTGGTAGTTTATGCCCTCGCTTGGGATCCGATGGACTTTGATACTCCCGATGGGGAGATATTGGATCCATAGTCCGACATTAAGGTCGTGCCCTCTCAATCGTCAATGATTGTCCTGTCATCCGCTTCTGATGATGGCCATGCCTAGTAGTCGTAGGTTGTGATGGACTTTTTGGGTAGAGCTTGGTCACTAAGAAAGACCTTGGTAGAGTAGCCTTTTTGAAGTAGATGAGAGTTAACCTTACCCGATCGTGTATCTTTTTGAGGTTGTAGAGAGCCGCCCTGAAGTATGGGGTTGTATATGGTAGTTGTTAGCTTTGTAAGGTTAAGGATAATCTATTCTTATTAAGGAAATGAAATGTATTTTGCACGATTGACTATTGTGTTTATTTCCTACGTTGCTATCCCCGTATGTTGGAATGTTGTGATGAGTTTATGTTTCCACATGTGCCGTAAGTGTATAGGTCGATAATGTACCTAGGACACTATCCTTCGTGACCTAAAGGTGTTTTGGTAGGGATTTCGCGAGCCCCGCAGTCGGGGCATGACACCCCCACCCAAGGTGATATCAGAGCAAGGTCGGCCCGATCTATCCGGTTATTGGCCTAAAGTGATAAGGAGCGTTGGGGATTGGGATAGTTAGTAGGATTGAAAATTTTATGCATGTGGTTGTTATCCGTGTTTGAGTTGTTGGGGCTGTCTTCTCATCGTGTTTGCTATGGGGTGGGTAGGACTCTGTAATTTGCCCGCGAGATGAGCAGACAAGGTTGAAGAGCACCTCGGGGTAGGCCCGCCGGGTAGATCGATGAGATCTTAGAGGAAGAAAGAGCACCTTGTACTACTAGGCCTGTTAGAGAGAACTCAAGGATAAACGGGATTTTGCAAGCGCTGGGAGCCCCGGGAGATCCGATGGGATATCAAATGAGAAATCAGGCTACTACGGCTGAAGCGCCGCAAGAGAACCCGTTAGCCGGGAACGGGAGTGAAGGACGTTAGGTACAAAAGTTAGTGGAGTAGTTCCCGAAACCGAAGCCGCCCAAGTTCGCCGGGAGCGGAGATCCTAAAGCTACCACCTCATAGGTTGAGTTAGAAAAGACTTTTGCCCCGTTGAGGTGCACCGATGAGGACAAGGTCGCTCCGGCCGTTTACTAGTTACGGGAAAATGCAAATACCTGGTAGAGAGTTTCTAAGGATAGGGTCTTTCCCGAGGGTACAGTCCCGACGTGGGATGCCTTTGTGGAGGCATTCAATGGCAAGTACTTTTAGATACTGCGAGGGAATAGAAGATGACATAGTTCTTTTGCCTGTGCCGTAATTAAGCGATCGTAGAGTAGAATGAGGCCAAGTTTGCTGAGTTGTCTAAGTATGCACCAAGAATGGTAGAAGACCACGTGGATAGGGCAAGGAGCCTCGGGGATGGGCTGAAGTCCGAGATCAAGAGTATTTTGGTGCCGTTTAATTTGAAGGACTACAATGACCGTATGGGAGGGCCCGGATGGTGGAACGGGATTTTGTAAGATTGGGCTACCGTGATAGGACCGCGGTTCATGCCCTCGAATATGAGAGACATTCAGTAAGGGAAGAGACCGATGTCCGATGGTAGGCACCACATCCCGCCCAAGAGAAAAAGGGGCGATCAATGAGTCAATTTTTCGTCACAATGACGTGTGCCATTTGTGCCATAAAAAACATGCAAGCGGTCGGTGTCCGTACCAACGAGGAGGTTGTTTTGGATGTGGTGAGCGTGATGATCGGGTGAAAGACTGCTTGCAGAGGCAATAGGGCAAACAGGCACCGCCACAACAGAGAGGACAGTTCGGAGGGAATGTGCCACAGAGCTTTGGGAATCGACTCCGGGTGCAAGGAATGATGTTTGTTGTCACTCGGGAAGAGGCGAAGCATTCGCCGACCGTTACAAGTACGGTCCTCTTGTACAATCATGTAGCATATGCTTTGTTTGATCCAGGTGCTACATATGTTTATGGCTGCTAGATTTGTTGAGTTAGCTAGATTGAATTTGTTGCCTTTGGATCTCATGTTTAAGATTTCTATGCCTTTAAATGATAGTGTAGTTACGGCTGTAAGCTGTCCGGACCGTAAACTAGTTATAGATGGTCATGAGAATAGAATAGACTTGTTTGTGCTGGAGATGTTTGATTTTGATCTGATTGTCGGGATGGATTGGCCGACGAAACAAAAAGCCATAGTGGAATGTTGTCTTAAGGCTGTACAGTTTAACCCGATAGGTGGAGTCACTTTCGAGTTTGTTGGAGGTCGAGGTGGGACCTAGTTTTGGGAACATTGAGGGAACACCAGTTGTATGCAAAGTTTAGTAAGTGCGAGTTTTGGATGACTCGTGTGGTGCTCCTAGGCTACGTGGTTTTCGGAGAAGGTATTACTGTGGATCCTTCCAAGGTTGAAGCGATCATAGATTGGCCGAGGCCTACGATGGTAACCGAGATAAGAAGTTTCTTAGGTCTAGCAGGCTATTATAGACGCTTCGTGGAAAGGTTTTCTGCTATAGCTTCTCCCTTAACCAAGCTATTGAAGAAAGACATGAAGTTTAAATGGACGGACAAGTGCCGGCGTAATTTTTAAGAGGTTCAGCATAAGGCGACTACGGCTCCTGTGTTGACGATTTCGTCTGGTCTTAGAGGTTTCGAGATCTATAGTGACATGTCTATCGGAGGGTCGGGTTGTGTTATGATGCAACATGAAAGGGTAGTGGCGCATGCATCTTGTCGATTGACGCTCTATGAGTTAAACTATTCAACACATGACCTGGAGTTAGCTGCGGTCGTGTTCGCCCTGAAGATCGGGAGGCTCTATCTGATTGGGGAAAATATTCATGTGTATACTAATCATCAAAGTTTGAAGTATTTGTTCTCTCAAAAGGAGCTGAACATGAGGCGGCGCCGATGGATAGAGCTACTTAAGAATTATGAATGCGAGATCTTGTACCATCCAGGTAAGGTAAATATGGTTGCGGATGCTTTGAGTAGAAAATCGGTGATTGCTCAATCATGTGTTCATGAGTGGTGTTTGCTCGAAGAAGTTAGAAACTCAGATTTCAAGTTGGAGATAAGTCGCTTGTCAAGTTTTGTGGCTACGTTAAGAATTGAGCCCGAAGTGCAAACTAAGGTAAAGGAATTGCAATCGTTGGACCCCACCACTCAAAGGATCCTTCAAGAGGACTCAGCGAAGAGAAGAGTCGATGTTCGGGTAGGTGAAGATGGGATACTCAAGTTTCGAGGACGTCTTTGCATGCCCGCCGACGAAGGTCTTAGGGAAGAAATCTTGTCGGGAGCGCATCGCAAGAACTACGGTATTCATTCGGATAGTACGAAGATGTATTAGAATATGAGGTATCATTTCTGGTGGAATGGGATGAAGACGGACATAACAAAGCATGTGGCCAAATGTTTGATCCGTCGGTAGGTCAAGGCGCAACATTGTAAGCCTGGAGAGTTCTTGTAGCCATTGGAGATTCCAAAGTGGAAGTGAGAGCATATCACGATGGATTTTGTGATGGGTTTGCCAAGGAGTCAGAGAGGTCATGACTCAATCTAAGTTGTGGTGGATAGATTAAAGAAGTGAGCTCACTTCATTCCTATGAGGAAGGACTTTACTTTGGACAAATATGTAGAGCTGTATGTAAGGCATATTGGGAGGTTGTATGGAGTACCGGTGACGATTACATCAAATTGTGATCCAAAGTTCCCTGCCACATTCTGAAAAAGTCTACGGACTACGTTGGGAGCAAAGCTGCAGTTCAATATGGTCTATCACCCGCAGACGGATGGTCAATCTGAAATGACGATTCGGACTGCGGAGGATATACCGAGAGCCTGCGTTTTGGATTTCCAGGGCGGTTGGGAAGAGCAGTTGCATCCGGTTAAGTTCGCCTACAACAACGATTATCAACATAGCATAAGATAGCACCTTTTGAGGAATTGTATGGCGGAGCGTGCAAGACACCAGTCTATTAGGATGAAGTGGGTGAAAGAAAGATCACCGGCCTTGAGTTAGTGGAACAGTCAATGGAAGCGGTCAAGGTCATCGGAGACAGAACAAGGACAGTTCAGAGTTGTCAAAAGACTTACGCCGATAGGATACGTAGGCTTTTGGAGTTTCAAGTAGGCGATCATGTCTTTCGAAGGTGTCGCCCTGTGAGAGCGACATCTCGTTATGGCAAGAAATGGAAGCTAAGTCCTAGGTATGTTGGTTCGTTCAAGATTTTAGAGCGGATTGGGAATCTAGCATATTATCTTGCGTTGCCGCCGAGGCTTGCTCAGGTGCATAACATGTTCCACGTATCGATGTTAAGGAAATACGAATCGGACCTCGCTCATGTGCTGAGTTATGAGGAGATCAAGTTGGATGAGCAAGTGTCGTACGTAGAGCGCCTAGTCAAGATCGTGGATAGGAAAGAGCAAGTGCTCTGGAACAAGATGATCCCGTTGGTCAAGGTGGTTTGGCAACACCATGGGACCGAAGGAGCTACTTGGGAGAACGAGGAAGTTATGAAGAGTAGTTATCCTTTTCTTTTTGAGAAGTTGTAGCTGTCTTGTAATTTCGGGGATGAAATTTCCTAAGGTGATGAGAGTCATTACACTTGAAACTTCCACGTCCGTAAGATAACTGGACTCAGTTAAGGTCCAACTGTAAATTCCAATTTGTTGAATAAAATTGGGTTTCAAGGATTTAAGTGACAATGGTTGGATATTTTATAAGATGTCGGTTAGTTTAGATTATATCTCGAAAGTCTTAGTCGTCGCCTTTTAGGATCAAAATCCGAGCGTTCAAGCCTTAGCCAATCCATGACCACTTCGATCTTGGCCGGATCCACAAAAATTCCTTCACTAGAAATCACCTAACCTAAGAAAGCTACACGAGATAGCCAAAACTCGCATTTGCTAAACTCGACAAACACTTATGCTCCATAAAGGTCCTCAATATAGTCTTGAAATGCTGCTCATGATACTCAAAACTCCTCGAGTGCATCGAGATATCGTATATGTACACTATTACAAATCAATCCAAATACTCCTTGAACACCTTGTTTATTAAATCCATAAAGGCAATAGGAGCATTTGTTAAACCAAACGCGGTATATCCTCCTTTCTGATCCTTAACTAATGATAGTCCATCCTTAAGTCTATCTTAGAAAATACCGAAAGCCCTTGCAGTTGGTCGAACAAGTCATATATCCTTGGCAATAGATATTTGTTCTTGATGGTCACTTGATTCAACTGCTGATAGCCGATGCATAAGTGCAACGAACCATCCTTTTTCTTTATGAAAATACAAGCGCTCCCCAAGGTGATGCACTAAGGCGAATGAATCATTTATCTAGCAAATCTTGCATCTGCACTTTTAACTCCTTTAACTCTGAAAATGCCATCCTATAAGGCGCTCTAGAGATTGGCTCTATTCCCGGGACCAACTTAATCACAAACTCAATTTTTCTTTCAGGTGGCAATCACGATAATTCCTTTGGAAAGACATCGGAAAAATCACGTACCACAATTATATCTTCCAACCTTGGTCCTTCAGCCATTGAATTAATCACAATTGCTAAATAACCTTGGCATCCTTCATCCAATAGCCTGGTTGCCTCGAGTGACGAAATCAAAGGGTTTGAGGTTCCTCCTCTGTTTCCTACAAACTCGTAACTAGTATGATTCAATAAATTCAACCGATTACCTTACGGTAACAATCCATTATAACTCATCGCTTGGTGAGCTAATCCATATAGTTTAAACAAACTGCTCATCCAGTAAGTACTTTACGGAGCTCTGCTCACTCCAAAGCAACGCATAATGAGGACTCGAGAACAGTGACCTAAAAATCACCCAGTAATCACATGCACGGGTTTTAATCCTACTAACTATCCCAAAATCCAGTGCACCTTATCACTCCAGGCCATAGCCAAATGGTTCAGGCCGATCTTGCTCTGATACCACTTAAACTATGATGTCACACCCCGCACCCTTTGGCACGTCCATATCCCTACACGGTTGTTAAGTTGTTACGTCCCGGGACGCGTCACCAACCCATTTAAAATTTTATGTTTCGATTAAACGCAATCGGAAGCGATCCACTTCCCAGCACAAACATAACGGTAGGGATAGACAGTAGGACATCCCACTAATTCACATCAGCAAAAGTATATTCTATTAATAGTTATTCATTAACATTGAGAAGTACATTTATACATATAAGCCCCTCTTCAAGGCTAATTCCTACAACCCGTAGAAGTATCGGATCTTGGTTAGGGGTTAACTCTACTCCTAGCTACCCCAAAAGAGATCCACATCATTCTCATAGCTAGAACTGGTTTTCCAAGTTAAGGGTCTGAAAATTGGTTAACGACAACGGGTGAGATATAAAATCTCAGCAAGTTAGCAGCTTAAGCCTCGATTATGAGGTCAACTCAGCTCGGATGCATTTAGAACCCGCAATGTAATACAGTATATATATGCACAAGTATGCTATCACATAATCATAGGCAACCTTACTTGCCTTGGCACGCGCTTTGCAGGTTATAATCCACTGTACATAATTCAATGTAATTACTTCAATAATGCAAACAAAACACATGTTAACTTTTTCGTGCACAGTGAGTTCAAGCATACTCTTATCATTTCGGCCACTCATCGTATGCCCGTTCTCACGTGGGGGTCTTTCAATTCCGCCGAAACAGTTGTTTATTCGATCAATCACGGCCAATCGAAGGCACGACCATCTTTCTATGGGGGTCATTCGCGATAATTTATTCAGTCGATCAATCACGGCCTATCTAGGGCATACCCGTCTTTTTATAGGAGTATTCCGACTCATTCGGGTATTTATCCTTTCAATCAATCACGGCCGATGGATCTTTCGGCTGTTCCGAGAATTTATCCATTTGATCAATCACTGTCGATCGAGGGCACGCCCGTCTTTCTACAGGGGTCTTCCGACCCATTTGGGTATTTATCCTTTCGATCAATCATGACCGATCGAGGGCACGCCCATCTCTCTACGGGGATCTTTTGGTGTACATGGGTGTTTCTTGAATTAATGCAAGTCTCATGTCGTGTATGCGGTAAATAAATTGCACGTGATCACGGACACACAAATCAAGTACGAAAGTCAGCATACTTTCGTGTTCAAATGCCCATGAGGATTGCCGATCAATATAATTAATTATATAAGCCAATTCATTTGGTTAGTCCCAACGTCGACAACATAATTCAAGCATAGAACAATCACGCACGAGTATTAAAACTACACAATAATATTAGTAAAATAATAAATTGATAGCTTATTGTCAAAACCTCATAGCTTGTCGTCCAAAACCTCGATAGCTTGTCATCCAAAACCTCGATAGGTTATCGTCCAAACTTCGATAGCTTATCGTCAAAATCTAGATAGCTTATTGCCAAAACCTCGATAGCTTATTGTCAAAACCTCGATAGCTTATGGCCAAAACCTCGATAGCTTATCGTCTAAGGCTAACTAACCCAACCATGGTTAATAAAAGTAACTATGGTTAATTAACCCAACCAAGGTTAATTAACTCAACCATGATTAACTAACCCAACTATGGTTAACTAACCCAATCGTGGTCAATTAGATTAGTACTAAGCATATTTGAACTAATCCAAACACATCCTAATCAAGTTTAACATATTAATCAAGGAATTATGGCGATAACTCACCCGATTACAAATCCGAGAACACTGGTGCGTTGGCGACGACCAAAGCTACATGCGGCTTGGTCTGAAATCAACACGGAACAACATCGGATGGCCGAACGAATCGGGTCTCCATCGATGAGCTTTTGGTTTGCTTAACCCACGAAAATCTAACGGTTTCTTCGATAAATAGCCTTTAGATCCGAGTTTCCCTTCATCTTAGGATAGCATAGGAGAAAACGGAGCTTAATTCACCCTCCGAGCGAGCTCAAATGAATGATTTCTTCTCGGGTGCGCGTAGAAAACCGACAGAGAGAGAGGTAGCCGAAAATTACAAGAGAGAGAGAGAGAGAGAGAGAGAGAGAGATATATATATATATATATATATATATATATATATATATATTATCTTCAAAGGCTTCTTGAGCAAGCCTTGTTCAAGATAGAAAACCCCTCATAAATGGCATGTCACAAAAGTCTTCATCCCAAGTAATGCTTCTTATTTTTTGCTAATAATGCAAGAAGGGCAATTTGGTCTTTTCGCATAGCAAGGGCATTTTGGTAGTTTCACAAAGTATAGTATGAAGTACTATACGCGTATTTGAATTAGTATTTTGTACGACTTCGTATAAATTGAAATTGGGCTCAAATGAATAAAATTTGGATTTTAGAATGCTTATGGGATTTAGTGGACTTTACTAGGCCCGCTTGGATTGCTCTTGGGCCTAAATGGCCGATCTACATTGGGCTTGAGACCTAATGTGTCCTCGTAGGCTCTAAATCTCATCCTGTCGATCCTTAAATCGAGAGTCTCGAGAAAATCGATCAATTGTCATCTCAATAAGGCAATGTCCAAAAGTTTAGTCATTGTCGCGACCTAAAAAATAAACAAGTTAAATGCCAGGCTAATGGATTATCGGATTAATTAATTAACTAACCTAACTCGGACTCTCCCAAGTCCATACCAAATCGCAACTTAAGGTTCAAATAATTAACATGCAATGTGTTTTGAATTTGAAGTCGCAACTAATCATTTTCAATAGGTTGATTAGAAACCTAAATAAAATAGCGGGAGAAAACTATCTTATTTTCGAGAACCGGAGATTTTGAATTCGGGGATTTGGTTACGCTAGATTACTCTAACACCCTTTCGGTACCATTTTCATGAAAAATATTTGATTTGACAATTTTGATGGATTTTACTTGAAATTCAAAGATGCAATTTTTTTAGTTTTTTCTTCTTTTTTATGAGAATGTAAAACATTGAACTTTGTGCAATATACACCATGGATGATTTAGAAAGAAAGAAAATGCAGCCAATCACAAGTATTTACAAAAATGAATTAACATGTAATAATGCTAAACTTTAGAACACATGGCATAAACAAACAAATGTTCAAACCAAACGATTACATTTTTGTAGATCGAGATGGAGAGGATTACCTTCTATTACACAAAATCTTACTCACGTACACGTTATAGTTCCCTTCAAGATCTCGAAGCTGGAAGAACGCTGCTGTCGTCGAAAATGGCAAGCAGTGGCGTCGTTGGATGGCGAGAGGCGAAATATGTGTCGGGACTCGTCGAAGATGATGCTCGACTAAAGCTCTTTTCTTTACTCTTGAATTTTCTCTTCTGATTTTTCTCAAGCTCTCTTTTTCCTCTCTAAAAATTCCTCTAAAAAACTCTCTCAATTCTCTTCCACCCCAAAAAACTCTCTCAATTCTCTTCCTCTTTTATAGGCAAAGTTCTTCATCCTTCATTCTTCATCTTCATTTCTTCACCTTCTATTTTCATCTTCCCTTATTCATCTTCATCTTCATCTTCTCTTCTTCACCTTCTATTTTCATCTTCCCTTCTTCATCTTCATCTTCTCTTCTTCATCTTCATTTCTTCACCTTCCATTTTCATCTTCCCTTCTTCATCTTCATTTCTTCACCTTCCATTTTCATCTTCCCTTCTTCATATTCATCTTCTCTTCACCATCTTCCTTTCTCCATCTTCTTTTGGTATTTGCAATATAGTCCCTGAAGTTCCAAGTATTTGCAATACAGTCCCCGAAGTTTCAAATCTTCTCGGTGTATTTTTCCATCCCGTGCATAGTCTAAACGCATGCTAAATTAAGTGTTCTGCTTGCCTAATTATATGCCAATGCAATGTACGCTAAAAATAAATATGTGAGATGATTTTTATAATTTTTATGCAAAAAATAGATTAGTCAAAATTTAGGCGTCAATAGTCATGAGATTCTCGAAGATTCAATATCCATATTCGAATTCTAACTCATGGTAAAAATCGATCGATCACAACTATAGTTCATCTCGATCTAACGGGCGGCTTCTAGGAGTTACGCATATTCGATCGGTAGTTGATTCGATATCAATCCACGTTTAAGCTGTCTCGAGCCATGGACGACCTCAATTGTCATGTAACTGCGAAGGTTCAATCACTAGTTCCAATGTACATGATCTTTAGGAATTGGTTTAGGGTCGTTCGCAATTCATACAACCGTCAAGCGGATTCATCCGCGATCCGATTGTATACTATTGTTGAAGCATTCTATAACCATCCCTTAATTGGTTTTTAATGGCTCAAAATTGTCCCTTGTCAATCCTTATGGTCGAATTGTCAATCCATAGTTGAGTTATCGTGTCGAGCGTTTTTTTTTTCTCCTTAATAGCCTTTCCCTTTTAGTTAGCCCCTTACGAGTGATCAATTCGGTGCAAGAATTACTAACAGTGCATCGATTAAAATCGTCATTTCATTACATCCTAAATAGGATCGAATTTGAGGATGTCACACCAGCAGTGCGATCGTTAGGCGAGCTCGGCCTCGCCATCGTACACAAGGCCACGCCTTGTAAAAAACACCATGGTTTGGCGAGGTTCTGATTCAGTAGCCCCCATGGCTCGCCATGGTCGCTCCTTCGAAGAGGAAAGTTCTAAGAAGGAGAAAATTGGGGTCTTTCTCAGTGATTCTCTCTTGACTTTACTAATAAAAAAATCTGCAGGTGTTGAAAAAGATCAAAGTGAGAGAAAGACAATGAAGAGTAGGGATCCCAACTCATCTGTGCAATGGTATTTCCTACGAGGCGTCCTCACGTGTGCGATGGCGAGCCTTGATCGTCACCGTCACCCTCGCTAGGCGAGGCCAAGCTTGCCCCGCGATGGCGACACAATGCCATGGCTGGGCAAGGTCGGCCTGGGGTGAGGTTGAGCTCACCCAACGGCACTACCGGCCTTGCCCAATGACGGCAACATCGGTGAGCGGTGAGGGACCTTGCTGGCCTTCGCTCAACAAGATGGCCTATGGCCGAGCTCACCCAACGGCACCGCCAGCCCTCTCTTCCAATCTGGAGGAAGAAGGTTTGGAGAACGATAAACAAAGAAGAAAGAAAGAAAATGAAAAAAGAAAACATAAAAAATTGAAAAAATTATAATATTATTAAAAATTGACCCGTCAACATCCACGTTAGCATCAACCGGCCAAAGTTGAATCGGGTACTCTAAATTGGGAAAAATACAAAAATTTTAGGCCTGAATTGGCACAAAAAAGTTTAAGACTGAATTGGCATAAATGTAAAAGGTTTAGAACTGAATTGGCAAAAGCACAATAAATTTAGAATTTTTTTGATAATTTTCTCGACGTATATATATGGTAAATAAGGTAAGTTGATGTGGATGTATTGTTTAAAAAACATTATCTCACATTAAATGCAATGATTAGTTTTTTTCTACTTTATTTTAAAGCAATGTATGAAAGCGGGAAGGACTAAAGTTTTGTAATTATATTACTCAATCATTAAGCTCTATTTTATCTTTATAATATATATATATATATATATGTTTCTATGTGTATAGTTTGGTTTCATAAATGACACGATAAAATAGAATGAAAGAATGTGATTATTGAGTGTGGTTCATACTCCTCATTGACATAAAGGCACAAGAGTCCTGCTTCCTTGTGAGCGGGCGGGAGTCGTAGGGGCAGCGTCCTTGAGCCGCCGGAGGATTTTTATAGTTTGATCCTATATTTTTTCATTTATAATTTGGGTTTGGGCTCATAGATAGCTACTGTTATGTATACTCATTTTCATTTATAATTAATTAATGTAATTGAGAGGTGTGAGGTGTTAATTATAGTTGAATTCTTTACTGATCGTAGTCCTAGATTAATGGTGGACCAAGATAAAATATCGTGTCTTAATTTCTCTTTTTCACTTTTACATTGTACTTCATTGTGATTGTGCGTCAAACCTTAAAAGTAATAATGATTATCTAAGTTTGCTAAGTCTTTTTAGAACTTTAGTTTGTTTATGCTTTTTAAAATGCAAAACTGAATTTTATAATGCCATTTAAATATTGAAAGGTTTTGAAAAATTATGCATACGGTTGTGGGCATTTCACATGTTTTGACAAAGCACTTAGATATTTTGCCAAAACAAGGACCCACGTGTATGTAGCATAAGCATATTAATTGCCATATCTGTCCTCTTCCTCCCTTGTGTTTTAGAAGAGAGACCATGCGGTTTTGAAGCTCACTCATAATCAGAGGCTGTTTTATTAATTGTCCTCGTTAATGGTCAATCACCTAATTCATCGCATAAATCTTAAAGATGATGTAAGTGCATTATAATAACAAGTGAAAGTATTTGAATGTTAAATACAAATAGCGAGACGTTGCACTTCATCAATGCTCCCTTTGAGTTTGCGTGTACACCGGAAAGATTACATCCACTTAATCCGTGAGGCAAGTTGATGTTCATATGTTATTCTAAAAAAATATTGTATTAGTTTAGCAAAAAAGCCACGAAAATTTTTAAAAACTATATCCATTTATCATGAACTTTTTTGTGACATAAAATATCTAAAATATGCCCGCATAATACATTTACTCTAAGCCTTTTTTGTGACATTAAAAACTCTAAACTTATACTCATGCGATGCATTAATTATCCGTCAAGTTTTCATCAGATGATTTTTCAGTCAAAATGACTTTTTTATTTCACTCAAGCCATATTGGCTTTATCTGAACATCATTTGCCTTCTATAATCTATATAGGTGTTTTTTTTTAATGGTACTCATTAACAGAACCTTAATGGAGTGTAAATATATTATATAGGTACGAAAGATTAGAATGAATATGTCAAGATGAGCATAGTTCAAAATTTTTGATAACTTTTTTGCTAGATAAATGAAAGGTGAGAAATGATGAGTTTTGTGATACTGCTGACTCAACCATTGAACTGCACTCTACCTAACTTTCTTATCATTGATAGATATGTGTAGCTGAATTTTATGAGCACTCGTTTTGTTTTTCGTTTTTTTTTATGATTTTCAAATGGCAAAAGCAGTTGTCTACGTTTCTGTTTAAATGTAAAATACTATGCAAATATAAATAATCTTGAAAAAATATGTAAATTATGTTTGTGAAAATTTTACATGTTTTGGGCTGAGAAATTATAAAGGTGATTTTGAAATTAGATTAAATGAACAAGGTTTTTTGTATGTTTGTGAGAATAGACATGACCATAATTGAACCGGGGCCCGGAACCGGCCTTCAATGGCCGGTTCCGATTCCATAATTGTCAGAACCGGCCCGAGCTAGTTCCGATCCGGTTTTTTTGTTTTTAAAAAAAGGGAGGAGGCCCGGGAAAAAAGAGTTATTGGGCCTAGGAACTGGAGCCGGCCCTTGAAGAGCAGGTTCCGGTTCCGGGTCGGTTCCGGTTCCACCTTTTTTAGGAACCAGAACCGGCCATGTCTGTGTGAGAGTGTAGAGCTTGGAATCCACGGATGACATTCTCATGGGCTTTACGGTCATTTGACGCCCGAATCGATTTTTAGGGTGAACACATTGACTTGAAGATCTCTCTTCCAAGTAAAGCGGAGGTTTCGTTGTTACGTGGCAAATCTGTAGTGGACAACGCGTACAAAGATGATAGATAGGAGGAGTACGGTGGGATCTACGTGTATGAAATCGTACTTTAACTTAACTCTACCATGATCACCTATTAACCATCACTTTGCTCTGTTTTTGTTTTTGGGACTCTGCTCCACGTCTTTTTTATTTGGGAGCTTTTGGAACTCTTGATTAAGATCAATATTAATCAGTCAATTGTCAAAGTCCTCAATAACAGCAGATAATGAAAAGTACTATGACAAATACCAATTGCAAAACCTACGTGTATATTGGAAGGAATGAAGCTTTATGCTTTGTAATGATATAGTTAGACTATTAACCTAAATTCTATCTTACTTTCTCATTTTCATAAAATACATATTAGCTTAGCAAGGATCTCTACAGTAGACTCATCATTTTGATTTTAATTTTTCATTTTTTCCGTCTGAGGCTGGCAAGGGCCACCGACCGACTCTTGCAGGTCACAGGCAAGGGTTAGTCGACCGTTGCCTAATTTCGTAAAAAAGAAAATAAAAAATTAAAAGTAAAAAGATCAGAAAAGTAAAAAAAATCAGAATTTTTTTTAAGACTCACTTAAGATAGTTAGATAACTTATTTACAATCCATTTAAAATTCATTAGGACTCATTACATTGTTAAGTACTCCATTATGACCAACTTAAATTTATTTTTAATGTTTAAAGCAATCAATTTATGATTTATACCCTTAAATATAGGTCAAAATATAAGTTCTAGATCTATTTTACCACCTCTACTCTTTAGTAATGATCCCAATGACAGCTTATGCCCTCTTTATTTTCTCTATTTCTCTTTCTCTATCTGTCCATCTATCTCTCTCTCTCTCTCTCTCTCTCTCTCTCTCTCTCTCTCGCTCTCTCTGACTCTCTCTCTGACATTAGTCTAGTGGTTCCAAGGCTAGACACTTGTTGGGACATACATAATAAGTTCATGTTAAAGGTAGGAATTCTCCTCAACCACGCATAATAGAAGATGAAGCCTAGGTCAATAATCCATGTTGGACCCACCAAGGTTGGGTCCGAGGTCCGCGATTGGTTTGTCTAAAAGATTTTTGGTGCTTCTAGTGTTTAATAGTCTAGCATGCTTGCAAGGGCAATGAAATCGCTGGTGTTGAAGTGAAAACGCGATTAATTGGTTTATTTCGGCACTACTCACCTCTCAAATGAAAAACTCTCTTACATGTTGTCGCTTAACATTATTATTATTTGCTTACAAAAACATTACAGTTTTATAGAGGCAGTCCACTCTCCTTGCCAATCTCTCAAACTAATTTGCTTCTTATGAATAAAAAATGCTTCTACACTATTTCTTTCTTCCTTTCTGTTTTCATAGCCCCTGAATAAAATAAGTGAAACTGCCTTGAGGATCTCCCTTCCACTCCTCGGCAATACCAAAACTTGCACATTTACCATAATTCAAAAGGATTTCCATGTAGGGGCAAAACAACGGACGTACCCACGATTTTTTTCTAGCATATATAATTTGTACAAAATCTTTTACTATTTCAGTTTCCCATTGCAATAGTACCGATTAGCTTGGAATATCTTGACTTTTCTTTATTACTTACTATAAAACAAGTTATTTCTTTTAAGTCTGGCTCTTAGTTCTGTCCCCTAACATATTATTTTTATAATTGAGCTCTATTCAATATACACATCAAACCTTGACACGAACTTTAAAGAAACAAGAGTGTAACGGGAAGGTTCGGCGAAAAGTCCTGAGCAACCCATGTAAGGCCACGAATGTGGTATGCCCAATAATCGTCTAATCGGAATCATAAATGCTCCATGTATAAGGTCCGTAGAATGATGCTCGGGTGATGTTCATGTTCCTCCAAGCTCCTCGAGTACACCAAAATATCATCGATAAACACGATGACAAACTAATCCAAGAATTCTTTGAATACCCGATGCATCATATCCATAAAGGCAGCTGGGGCATTGATCAATCCAAAAGGCATGACCGTGAACTCATAATGTCCATATCTAGTATGGAAAGTAGTCTTCGGTATGTTCTCCTTCTTGATACTCAACTGGTGATAGCCCGACCTCAAATCAATCTTAGAAAATACTGAAGCGCCTTACAGTTGATCGAACAAGTTATTTATCATTGGCAATGGATACTTGTTCTTAATGGTCACTTGATTCAACTACCGGTAGTCAATGCATAATCGCAATGACCCATCCTTTTTCCTTACAAACAACAATGGCTCTCCCCAAAGCGATGCATTGGGGTGGATAAATCCTTTATCCAGTAATTCTTGCATCCGAACCTTCAACTCTTTCAATTCGAGAGAGACATCCCTGTAGGGCACCTTGGAAATCGGTTCTGTCCCCGGTGCTAATTCAATCACAAATTCCACTTTTCTTTCAAGTGGCAATCCCGGCAATTCTTGAGGAAAGACATCGGGATAATCGCGCACCATGGCTATATCCTCTAGCCTCGGTCCTTCAATCGACAAATCGACTACATCGCCCAAATATCCTTAGCATCCTTTATTTAACAGCTTCATCACTTCCAGTGACGAGATGAGGGGAATTGAGATTCCTCCTCGACTTCCCACAAACTTAAATCTAGGATGACCAATAGGATTAAATTGGATCACCCTGCTACCACAGTCAAAAACAGCTCTTTGCTTTCCCAGCTAATCCATTCCAATTATCACATCATAGTCATGCATAGTCAAAAGCGCTAGGTCTATTAATTTTTCTCTACCGCCAATGACTATCTTACATCCAGTACATCCTAAGGTAACCAATACTTTATCATTTAAGGGTGTAGTTACGTGCAACATTAATTTTAGTAGTTTTAACTCAATCCTAGCTAATTCCACAAATTGAGCAAATACAAATGAATGGGATGCTCCAGCATCAAATAAAACATATGCTGCATGATCACATAAGGAGACCGTACTTGTGATCACGCCAAGCGCATTCTATTCCTCATTGCGTGCCACTGCATACACTCTCCCTTGTCTTGGCGGCCGATTCTGATTATTCCGTGGAGTTGCCCCAATCCGAGGTCTTGCCTGGGGTCGTTGGGGCTGAAAACGAGGTCCTGGGGTTTGCTCCGGGCAATTTCGTATCTTATGATCCAACTTTCCACATCTAAAGCATGCCCCCGTTCTACTCGGGTAAGGCCCATTCCCGTGCCTCCCGCCACAAAATTGGCGGTTCTGGTTGGACCGATACACCGGTTTCTCATTATTTCTTCTGATCGGAGGGACGAAACGCTGGTTTCCCATCATTGGCCTCTTGCCAAACGGGTGATTGTCCCTTACCGGCATAAACCACGATCCGGATGCGGTAGCCCTCTCCTTCATGTCCCACTCCACCATCTGACCCTGCTCATACGGTTTGTTATAATCTCTCGGATTCGGTAGGATCAGCTGACTACGGAGCTCCGGCCTCAATCCGTCCCGAAACTTCCTCACTTTATCCAGTGGATTCTCTACCATCCTCGGTGCATACTTCGACAATCTCGAGAATTCAGCCTCATATTGATCTATCGTCATCCGGTTCTAGCGGAGCTGCTGAAATTCTAACATTTTCTGCTCCTGAGCAGTCTCGGAAAAATACTTTCCATTGAAGACCTCAATGAAGACAGTCTAATTCAAAGCGGTATCCTTCGGGAAAACTCTTCCCTTGGTGCCTTCCACCAATCACCGGCCGTGTCCTGTAATCGATATACTGCCGGGGTCACTTTCTCCTCCTCTGTGCAACCCAAAACCTCGAATGCTTTCTCCGGATCCTATATCCAATGAGGTGCAGCTTACGGGTCACTCTTCTCGGTAAACTTCGCCGATTTCAACTTCAAGAACTGCTCTACTAGCCGATACATCTGCCTATTCCCATTATCATTGCCTTGATTCACATTTACCCCCGAGCAACAATAGCAGCCTCGGCGACTTGGGCAATAGCGGCAGCTCGTTCTCGAGTCTGCCTACCCATGAGATTTCCAATCTCCTCTAGAGCCCTAAGAACTCCATCTGCTCTGGGATCTTCTCTGACTGTGGTTCTTGAACTAAAGGCTCCCCTAGAACCTCCTCTAGAGCCTCCTCTAGAACTTCATCCGGAACCTCCTCTAGAACCTCTACCTTGATTATCCATTTCCATCAACTTTCACAACACCTAAACCAAAATAATTCCACTAAGGAATTAGAGACCTAAACCACCCACTTGAGTCTAGCAGTCTCACACTGCTTAACACAGCAATTAGCTCAAAGCTAATAATCGTTTACGGTAGAATGATTCAACAAACAAACCAAACACTAAGCACGAAAACAATCAAGCAAATCACGGGCGCACATTCAAATGCCCCGCATAACGCGTTTAACTCGCGTAAACACTTAGGGTCTCTTCGCTTAACCATCCCAAAGTCATCGCTCCTTATCACTCCATAACTCTTCCAAACTTGGATTGAGCTGACCTTACTCTATACCACTCCAAACGGGGATGTCACGACCCCAACCCCGCGAGTTGTCGACATCCCACCCGGCCTCGAGTGTGTACGGTTCTCCAGGATCCGAAGGTCAACAAAATTAAAACAACACATGCGGAAACAACAACAATTCTCCTCCATACAGAAAATCAATAACACTACGATAACTTGGGATGGTAGAAAACACACTTATGTACAAATATACATAACTACTACAACTTCCAAACACGGGGCTTCATAGGCCATTGTACAAGCCTGTAACCACCTATAACAAAAAGACTACGTGGTCGAAGCCCACTATACCTCCAAAATAACACGCCCTACAAAATCCAAGAGGCCAACTACCCTAGGCCTCATCCTCTCTATCTCGAGCGGCTACTCGGTATCCAAAGGCTCCACAACTTCTCCGTCTTCTTCGGGTGACACGACCTGCGGGCTAGGCTCCACGTCATCAAGACCAGCATCCGGGTGCATTACAACGCCATCCGGAGGGGGAGTGCTAGTATGATCCCATTCCCTAACACCGTCATAGGGAATATCAAAACCAGCCAGTGGTCCCACTAGCAAGTCCCCGTGGCGGTACGTCCACGCCACATAAGTATGGGTCTTCCAAAAGAGCTCTCTGGTATCCACCCAAATGGTAGTAACGTGCCTATAGTACACCTTGTCCTCTCCTACTGGGTACTCTGTCACCACGGTTTCCATGTCCCGCAGGATCTCGAACCTTTGAGGCGGGTAGTTCATTGTTGCGACGGAGGGTCCGAAAAAGAGAGCCAATAACGGGGTGAGATAAAATCTCAGCAAGAAAGCCCCTAACCCTAAGTTAGGGCTCTAGTGCCTCCAGGCACATTTTCAATGAACAATTTCCAACAATTCTTCTTTCTTATCAAAAATTTTACAATTAAATTCCAGAAAATTCCGTTCTTTCTCCGAAAATTCCCACACCTTCTCAAATATTCTACGTTACTCCCGTTTCGGCGTTCCACACCTCAGTCCGACAATGAAATATTCCACGTGCTCCGGGGCCCGCGTTTAACACATCAAGCCATAATATAAATATTCCTCATGGATTCAAAGCCCGCGTTTAACGCATCGGGGTGTCATATAAAATTCCACGTTGGTCCGTAGTTCGCGTTTAACGCATCGGGCTATAGTATAACCGAACGGACCCGCGTAATAACGCCTCATGCCATTATAAATATTCCACGTTAATCCAGAGCACGTGTTTAACGCATCGGGCTATCATATAAAATTCCATATTGGTCCAGAGCCCGCGTTTAACGCATCAGGCTATAATATAACTAGACGGACCCGCGTAATAAAGCATCGAGTCACTGTAACCCCCGTAATAACGCATCGGATTAAAATATCCCGCGTTTAACACCTCAGGATAATATAATAAACACAACCCCACGTTTAACGCCTCAGGGTAAAATGATAATAACCGAGCCCGTGTCATAACGCCTCGGGTAAAAATACGGTCTTATAAAATACGAACCCCGCATCATAACATTTCGGGGTAAAATTCCATCTTTCCTCTCAATTATTCCACTTAAGACCGTATACCACAATAATTCCTCGACCGCCCATCCGATACCACACGATCCCTTAAATACTCCCAATCGATCAATCTTTGCCACGTGATCTTGCTAAATTTCTTGATTAGCAGATTGAGACCATCCGGTCTCACCAATTTCCTCCAACGAAAGATCGGGACCACACGATATTCTCAATTTTCTCCAACAAAAGATCGGAACCACACAATCTTTTTAATTGTCCTCAATTGCTCAATCGAGACCACTCGATTAAATTGTACCAAGCAAACACTCGATCGGGATCACGTGATTCACTCACGTTAGAGAATTAATAAATCAGGACCACTCGATTAGGTCACACTAGACCAATGGCCAATCAGGCCACATAATTAATTTTTGTCACCACAAAAATTAATCTACGCCACACGATCGAAATAATACCAACGTAGCAATTAATACGTACCGTACAATTATACTATACTAACGTGGCATTTAATACGTACGATGCAATTATACTATACTGCATACAATTAATCTCCACCATCCAATTAATCAATAATATAGCAGGAATTAATCCTGGCCATCGGATCAATCTTCCACAACAAGATTCAATGTGAGCCGTCCAATTAAAGCAAGATCAACTAGATTTAATCCTAGCCCTCCATTTCCACTCATTGCATGAGAGAGAGAGTGTGTGTGTTCTTGGATTTTATGAAGAAGATGGCCAAAAAAATTCATTAATAAAAGGTTAGGATATTTTTTTAGAGAGATATTTTGGTCTTCAAAGTCATGAGGGGTAAAATGGTAATTTCCTCCACCAAGAATAGTCAAAATTTCGGCCAAGGGGTGTAATGACCGAAATGCCATTGAGCTAAAGTGAAATCTTGGGTATTCTCCAAGGGCAAATGGGTACTTTCCTATTTCCATTCCAAATTTTATTTTTGCTAAACCCTTTGGCCGAACCGCGAAGAAATTTGTACACTAGATGAGAAAATGTCCAAAATTTATTTATTGAATTCTCTGAAGGTCCGATATCAAATTCTGAAGCTCGATTCGCGATCAATCTCGATCAATAGAATTTTCAGCATATCTCAAACTAACGGGCAGCTTTTAGGAGTTACACGTATCGACCCATGATTAAAATAATGTTTAAGAATTACTCGAGCTATGACGACCTTGGTTGTCATTCAATTGCGATGGTCAATCACTAGTTCCAATGGACACGATCGTTAGAAAGTAATTCGGGGACGTTCGGAACCCATACGAGGTCAAACGGAATCACCCGTGATCCAAGCATATGGTATTATCCAAATCGTTCCTTAATTATTCTAGGATCGGCCTATATTGGTCCAAAATATTCCCTCAACAATTTTCATGGCCAAAGAGTCGGTCCAGGATCAAGTTCTTAGGTCCACATACTTAATTTTCCTAACTAGCCATTTTCATTTGGTTAATCTGATCGAAAGGGATCAACTCCGAGTGAGATTAGATTGAAATACATCGATGAGACTTTTCATTTATTCAAGACTCCAAAACGAGTCGGAATACAGGATGTTACATATAGAGAGAGACCATGGTCTTTTGAAACTCTACACACACTAACTGTATAAAACATGCATACTTAGGGCCAAAAGCTAATACCAACAGAATATAGCCCAATAATATGCACATCGAACCTTTTAAGTGACATTATTTTTATAGATATCTACAGTTTTGTTTTTAAGATTCTTTGCGAAATTAGGACATTCCAACTTGAGTTCAGCTGTGTGAAAATCAGAGATGCAACTTATTGACTCACTATTTCACCTGCCTGAAGCATTTTTCATGCTCCTATGTTGCGAAAATATGTTTCAAGTTCTAATTAGGTAACTTCAAGCAGCTACAATTTTAAAAAAAAATAAACATAAATTACGATGAGGAGCCAATTGGCGGCGTTAAGCATTCCTTCAATCCTCATGTGAAGATGCAATGAAAAAATCAATATCAAAAGAGAAGTGACTTGGGACTTGAGAAAGATATCAAATGAAGTATCCACAGTCATTCAAAGGTTCATATATAGCAAATTTCACTGACGCGATTACATTAGTGGGGTATATTTTAATATTCCAAACCAAAAAGGGAGTTTTGCAACATTGAAAAAGAAAAAGAAAAGGATGAAACATCCGGATTATTTTGAGAAGGCAAGAAGCAATTTCGGAAGGCAATTATGGAACTTGTCTTGTATAGCTTGGCTTGGTGCCTTCTGATCCTCAATTGTTGAAGAAAATAAAAGTTAGCACTCTCAATATTGGAAACATGTAATTTTTTTTTTGGGTATTCTACATAGTGACATTGACATAAACGAGTTTGCGCAAAGAATGATTATTTCAGATGATCCTGAGAGTCAAATAATTATTGGGTCCTTGTGGTGTGTGTCGGGACCATGGACTTTAAATCGAGTCTAAGCGGGCCCTTATGTAATTTTGTCTGAACGGGCTTTCCAGCCCAAGTGCATTCAGTTGTTGTTGAGGGGTGGAAGAACTCTGAGACTGTGTTGTGTTGCTTGAATGGGCAATTTATCGAGGTAAGTGATTTATACCACTTGCATACTTTGGAAAAATTTCAAGACAAGATTTGCTAAGAAAAAGCTATATTGTGACATGGCATGTATTTAAATGTTAATGGCATGGCCTTTTGGGAAAGACCGATAATATTTTTGGGCCTTGTCACGAGCGTAGTGTGACCTTAGGTTTGTTGACATTGAGTTCATGTATGCTGATTACCTTACGTGGATTATGCTTTATAGTGCATAATCTTTTGTTCATTGGAGGGAGCATTCTACTTGTTATATGGGAAAATGCAATGATTGTGATCGTTTTGATACAGCGATGCAAATTTGCTTTTAAAGGTACATTATTCTTCTCTTGATCCCATAAGAGTGGTGTCTATTACTTATTGAGCTGTGATTTTCCTCATCCATATTTACAACCAGTTTAGGTTTTGAAAACAAGAAAGCTTAATCGAATGCACATGGAGAGTGATTCGGTAGCAGCATTGGAATTTGCTTTGGATTATTTCAATAAAGTTTATCGAATTTGACGGATCATTTATTCTATGCACTAGACTTTGTAGAGTGAATGAGCTTTTGAAAGAGTTGGTCAAGCTTGTGGGCAAAGTATGTGACGAGGGCTTTATTAATGAAGATTGTAGGCTCAATTTTAGTACCTGGAGAAGGATTTACACGCTCTCATCCGTCAGTTATGATGTACATTCCTTTCCTAATTATTCATTCTGTGATGCCAATCAAGACTACTGCATGATTTTCATCTTAGTATTCTAGGATGACCTTACTGCATTATTTCAACTTCTACTGCATAAAAATAACATGTATCTAAAGAAAAACATGTAATCTCTCTCTCTCTCTCTCTCTCTCTCTCTCTCTCTCTCTCTCTCTCTCTCTCTCTCTCTCTCTCTCTCTCTCTCTCTCTCTCTCTCTCAATCAATCAATATGTGCAATTTTTTGTTGCATTATGTGATATGTTTCTAGATTTTTGGGACCAGTCATGATTCCGTATATTGAGGACACTTTATTTAAGACTTATGCCCATTTTGTTTTTTGGATGGATGGTCGAAGTAAGTTTTGCAAGAAAAGTTGCCTGAAAAGTTAGGAAAATAAGCAAGAAGTTCCTTTTTCCATTGGCTCATAACTTCGACACAAGGTATGATACCTAACAAATTTATATGAGCATGCTGCTACAACTACGGCCTAAAAAATCGCATCACCAATTCACCTATGCTCTGTTTGTTTCCACATCCTACACATGAATGCTTTCTTTTAGTCGATTTCAGGATCATGGTGTGAAAATTGTAAAGATCAAAATAGATGTGTTTCCATATTAAGAAAATATGATCTTAGTAAATTCTTTTGGGTATTCCAAGACCAAATCATGACCATCAATCTCATTCATCGTGTTGGTCCTTCCCCGTTAAGGCCTAGCGTGATTGTCACTCTAATTTTTCCGCACAAGAAAAAGGGAGTGACCTGTCGGTCTTTCAAGAGAAAGATGAAGCCTCAAACCAGTCTCGCAACGTACCAATTATACCAAAAACATACATATCTGGGCCAAAAGCTAATACCAACAAAATATAGCTCAATAATCCGCACGTCCAAGCTGTTTGTCCTATGCGTCGGAGGGTAAGGAACCTGAAAGTTTACAGAGAAAGAGTGAGCAAATTGCAGCTCAGTGAGTGATAATCATCTCTCCATGTGATCAGGCACCAACTATGCACATTTTACAAGCACCACCTTTGCTAAAGGCATTAATCCAATCGCATACAGCCAAAGAAAAATACACCCTGAACTTAGAAAAGCGCTTAGTGCTCCCACTCTTTTTATGTTTTAGCAAGAGAGAATTCCATGTTTTTGCTGTGAGGGGACTGGCAGTCACTGAGTTTTTTGTGATCCTCATCTGGCATTTTGTCGTCTGTGCCAAAATCTGCGCCATTCTTGCCTAGTCTGGAAAACAAAGCGGTGTGCAAAATAGACAGTCAACCGAAAACAAAACACCTGCGAGCTTAATCTCATGAAAGATTAAGCTCTCTTTGTCTGATTGGGCAATCAGGCATGCGTAAGCGTGGAGTTAAAAGACAGGACGGGGTACTTTAAAGAAAACGTCTTGTTAGCAAGTGCCAGCGCCAGAAAATCGCCTTTTGACACAAATTATAAAATTGAAAGACTGCAGAGTCCAGAGTGCAATTGTTCAAAAGATGAGTGAAGTTCCAACTTTCGAAGGATCAGCCGACAAACATATTATTCCGATATGTTATTGGATCTAATAAATGATCAACTCGGGAATCTTGACAGTGCATCTAATTCTTTCCTCTCGCAACCAAAAGGCAATCACATTGAAGTACTTTCTTCTTTCACGAACTTGGTATAATTGCAAATGGGTAATAATTGATCAAAATTGGTAATCAAGTCTACAGGAAGTCCACAATAGAGACTTAAATTGGTTATCGAGTCTACATGAGGTCCTCCGCAACAATGACTACTGCTTCATTCACTAATCCTGCCTCACACAGCAGGCATTTCCATTGCAGACATTGTTGTCACAAAGGGATGAAGTCCATCTTAATTGTCAACCAAACAAAATGAGCAGGACATCCTTGCAGTGATCAAAACGGAGAAATCATAGATTAGACTCCCAGTCTAACAGTCATAAGACACTTTTAATGTCAAACATTTACTCAATTGCTTAAGATGGTGCTCAAAATTGGCAAAGGACTTACCTGAGAATCTCTGCAGAATGGCTGAACACCAAACAAAGAACGTCAATTGTTGTCAAATGCCAACAATAAAACCACCTTCACTATCCTCCCCTGGAGCGTGACCGGTACTTGACCCATGGTAATTCCTCCTTCTAAGTTCAGACGGGTGCTCAACAGGTCTAGATATCGCCTGATTTCATGAATTAATTGGTCAGTGGCATGTAGCATGTGAAAAAGAAAATAGCTACATATTCTATTGTCACCATTCATACCCTTGATTTGCTGTGCAGATCTATATCAGACCCTCCGATTCCATGGGAACAGATGAGTTAAATATTAAGGGAAGCAACCAGAAGCCATTGTCCAGAGAGGAACATTTCATCAATTCATCTATGAGAGTATTCCAGAATCATCAGATTGTGCAGGCATTTTGCTCCTTGTGAAATGAAAGAAGCAGATTGCACACTACTACATCTACAGCATGAGTCACGAGCAAGATTTAACGAGCATGGAGTATGAATTTTCTTCATTTTTCTCCCACGTTTCGAAATGAAGCGATGCTGGCATCCCCCGTTAAATGCCTGCATCCAAGGATATAGCCAAACCTTTCAGCGATCTGTCCATGCCCCCCCAATCAAATCAAGGATCGAAACACAATTCGAAAATCACTTTCTTCAAGTATCGGTACCCAATTCGTATGACTTGGCCTTCTGGTATGCTTTTGAATTCAGGTTCGATTCAATTTCCTTGTCAAGCACCATTTGTGTGATTATCCTTAATGAAAACTATTGTGTAGGAGGCTCAAAAGTATCAAGCACTTTCCTCACCCTGAGTTGCCATGTCTCGCGCCGTTCCTCTCGCGGAAAATCATGCATGCAAAAGTGGCTTTATTACAAAAGATGTTCGATTAGGGCATGCGACCCCTCCTGCGCATTTCAAGTTTCGGGATGAATAGTTATGTTTTCCATAGATCTTCCTTTGTGCACTAATGGTCCAAATCATTCCAAGGCAGGTCTAGTCGCACAATAGGATTTATGGATAACGTAACCGTTTATTCCGAAACTTCGAATACGCGGGGGTTGCGTGCCTTAATCGAACATCTCTTTGTAATAAGCCACTTTCACATAATTTTCTCTAGGAGGAACGACGCAAGACACGGCAACTCAGGCTGGGTGAGCCTCCCATACAATATTTTTCATTAAGGATAATGACACAAATAGTTTTTTCGCAATGAATTTGCATCAAACCTGACTTCTTGTCTTGGTGGATTGGAATTTGGATCGAGTCCTAGACAACGAATTTTCAAACTGGAGTTGTCTTGTGGACAATTGATAATTTCAAGGGTTGAAGTCAACAAGCTATCCTCTAAGTAGGGTTTGATGCTAATACTGAGACTAAAGAAATGTAATAATAAGTCTTTGGCAAGTTTTTCACCGTAGCGATCTTGGGTAGGGTAGGGTAGGTTCGGATTATGACCTTACCAACCCGATATCCTCTCAATTGTCGCTCTCGCTTCGATCCCAAGCTTTCCATCCTCTTCCAGAAACCCTAGACAGACCCACGCCTAGCCTCCCTTCTGACGTCCACGAGTTTCGCTCACCTCCATCGCCTTCTCTCTTCTCCCTCTGTCGACACTCTGCTCTCCAATTTCGTCGCCAGTTGTGAAATGTCTGAGGTCGAAGCAATATATAAATCCTATAAAAATGAGGGTAACGATATTTACACAACAATAATAACTTTTTTCACTACTTAATATCTAACATATGTTCTTTCATAACATAAATAATAACTTCTTTCACAAGTACTTTACAACTTAGGTTAATTATTTGGTGGAAAATTTAAAGTCGGAAAATATCTTGCTCATATTTCTGGCGTTTGAATCGCTTGGGGAAAATGAGTCACGAAAGATCTTTTAGAATTGAAGTATATATTTCCATCGACCGTGAAAAAGATCTTTCGTGACTCACGATGGAGTTGGGTCCCACAATGATTCTTCGCTAAGCCATTAACTAGAGTCCACTTTTGCAGCCGTACTGCAATTAACACCGTGAGGTTGACTGAAGATATGGCAAAAAAGTAATTTAACTCGACCATGGTTAACTATTAACCATCACCTTGTTCTTTTTTTTTTTTATGTTTTTTTCCGTGCCACGTCTGTCTTCTTCCTCCACTATGAGAGAGAGAGAGAGAGAGACCATGGACTTCTGAAACTCTACACATACCAACCGTATAAAAAACATACATATTTAGGCCCAAAAGTTAATACCAACAGAATATAGCCCAATAATCTGTACATCGAAGCTTTTAAGTAACATTATTTTTATAGGTATCCACCATTTTGTTTTTAAGATTCTTTGCGAAGTTAGGACATTCCAACTTGAGTTCGGTTGTGTGAAAATCAGAGATGCAACTTATTGACTCACTATTTCACCTGCTTGAACCATTTTCCATGCTCCTATTTTGCGAAAATATGTTTAAAGTTCTAATCAGGTCACTTCAAGCTGCTACAATTAAAAAAATTAAACATAAATTATGACGAGGAGCCGATTGGTGGCATTGATTGACGAGACAAGTGGTGAAGCATTCCTTCACTCCTCAGGTGAAGATGCAATGAAAAAATCAATATCAAAAGAGAAGTGACTTGGGACTTGAAAAAGATATCAAATGAAGTAACCGCACTCATTCAAAGGTTCATATCTAGCAAATTTCGCTGACGCGATTACATTAATGGGGTAGATTTTAATATTCCAAACCAAAAAGGGAGTTTTGCAACATTAAAAAAGAAAAAGAAATAGATGAAACATCCGGATTATTTTGAGAAGGCAAGAAGCGATTTCGGAATGTAATTATGGAACTTGTCTTGTATAGCTTGGCTTGGTGCCTTCTTATCCTCCTCGTTACAAAATTGTACTATTACATGACGTCATTCAAACGTTACAAAAAATCACTAGATCCGTAGAGTGAGATATGAGTGCACAAAGCCGACACCTCTTCTAATATGGGTTTTCACCAGCGCAGTACCTTCCTGCGGCTTGTGCTGTCTATCCAAAAGTCGTATTACAATATCTTTTTCTCCGTTAAACTCAATCAATAAACTACTAAGTTATGGGAAATTTTCATGCTTTTTCAAAATATAGAAATTTTATTATAACTCAAAAATTATGAAAATTGTGAAAATCATGGAACGAGATTTTCTGTTCATCCAAAAAATTTCAAATCAATTTTGTTAGTCCGAATATTGATTTGGTTGCGGAAAATTCTAATTTCCTTGAAAACTTCGGTGCAATTGTTGAAGCAAATAAAAGTTAGCACTCTCAATATTGGAAATATCTATTTTTTTTTTTTTTGGGTATTCTGCATAATGACATTGACATAAACGAGTTTGCACAAAGAATGATTATTTCAGATGATTCAAAGAGTCAAACATGTGTTGGGTCCTTTGGTGTGTATCGGGACCATGGACTTGAAATCTTAGCCTAGGAGGGCACTTACGTAATTTTGTCTGAACGGGCTTTCCAACCCAAGTGCATTCAGCCATTGTTGAGGGGCAGAGGAACTTTGAGATTGAGTTGTGCTGCTTGAATTGGCGATTTATTGAGGTAAGTGATTTATACCACTTGCATATTTTGGAAAATTTGCATGACAAGATTTGCTAAGAAAAAGCTATATTGTGACATGGCATGTATTTAAATGTTAATGGCATGGCCTTTTGGAAAAGGCCAACAATATTTTTGGGCCTTGTCACAAGCATACTGTGACTGTAGGTTTGCTGACATTGAGTTCATATATGCTGATTACCTTACATGGGTTATGCTTTATAGTGCATAGTCTTTTGTTCATTGGAGTAAGCATTCTACTTGGTATATGGGAAAATGCAATGACTGTGATCGTTTTGATACATCGATGCAAATTTGTTTTTAAAGGTGCATTATTCTTCTCTTGATCCCATAAGAGTGGTGTCCGTTACTTATTGAGCTATGATTTTCCTCATCCATATTTACAACCGGTTTAGGTTTCGAAAACAAGAAAGCTTAATCGAATGCACATGGAGAGTGATTCGGTAGCAGCATTGAAATTTACTTTAGACTATTTCAATAAAGTTTATCAAATTGGATTTATGAAGTTCTAGTAATTGGTTAGTTCATAATTCACTAGACTTTGTAGAGTGAATGGACTTTTGAAAGAGTTGGTCAAGCTTGTGGGCAATGTATGTGACGAGGGTTTTATTAATGAAGATTGCAGGCTCAACTTTAGTACCTGGAGAAGGATTTACACGCTCTCATGCATCATGTATGATTGTACATTCCTTTCCTAATTCATTCTGTGATGCCAATCGATACTACTGCATTATTTTCATCTTGGTATTCTAGGATAATCTTACTGCATTATTTCATCTTCTACTGCATAAAAATAACTTGTATCTAAAGAAAAACATGCTCTCTCTCTCTCTCTCTCTCTCTCTCTCTCTCTCTCTCTCTCTCTCTCTCTCTCTCTCTCTCTCTCTCTCTCTCTCTCTCTCTCTCTCTCTCTCTCTCTCTCTCTCTCTCTATATGTACAATTTTTTGTTGTATTATGTGATATGTTTCTAGGTTTTTGTGAACAGTCACGATTCATTACATTGAGAACATTTTATTTAAGACTCATGCCCATTTTGTTTTCTACATGGATGATCGAAGTAAGCTTTGCAAGAAAAATTACCCTAAAAGTTAGAAAAATAAGCAAGAAGTTCCTTTTTCCATTGGCTCATAACTTTGACACAGGGTGCGATACCTTACAAATATATATGGACATGTTGCCGAAGCTACGACCTGAAAAATCGCATCACCAATTCTCCTATGCTCTGTTGCTTCCACATCCTACACATGAATGCTTTCTTTTAGTCAATTCCAGTATAATCATGTGAAAATTGTAAAGATCAAAATAGATGTGTTTCTATATTAAGAAAATATGTTCTCAGTAAATTTTTTTGGGTATTCCAAGACTAAATCATGCCCATCAATCTCATTCATCGTGTTGGTCCTTCCCCCTTACCGTCTAGTGTAATTGTCACACTCTAATTTTTCCGCACAAGAAAAAGGGAGTGACCCGGCGGTCTTTCAAGAGAAAGATGAAGTCTCAAACCAATCTCGCGACATACTAACTATACCAAAAACATACATATCTAGGCCAAAAGCTAATACCAATAAAATATAGCTCAATAATCCGCACGTCCAAGCTGTTTCTCCTATGCGTCAGAGGGTAAGGAACCTGAAAGTTCAAATTGCTGCTCAGTGAGTGATAAATATCTCGCTATGTGGTCAGGCACCAACTATGCACATTTTACAAGCACCACCTTTGCTAAAGACATTTAACCAAACATAACAGCCAAACCAAAATACTTGTATTAATAGATCACGATATTTACTCAAGAAAGCAATCCGGCATAAAGCAAAACTAAATAGGCATTTGAATGTCGGACAAACAATAGCTTCTTTTTCCTTGGTTTGGTCATCAAATTCGTTTCGACAAATAACACGTGCTTATGTTGTTATATTACTCCATGGTACGTAACTCGTCATTATGTCCAATTATCTATCTACATAGAAAATATAAATGCACAAGAGTGTTGATAACATGTCGTAGTCTCTATGAAAATATGTCGTAACTAAAGACTATTCACTCATAACATGATCATTTTTTCGATTGGCAGATACTTTTGTTAGTCAATTTATCCACACCTCACTAGAAAAGATGAGCGTAACTAAGTTGGTAAATTCCAACACGACTAGCCTTGGTTGTGAAACTTTGTGTGACAACTTACCACAATCCTACCCAATGCCATGAATAACTTTCAATGAAAATAGACCCGGTTACGAGACGTCGTGTTATAGCACTCCTTCACAGAGCTTTGAATAACTTACAACAAGAGCAACGGGATTTTGTATATTAAGGAGAATGTCCATTACATTTTCACCAATAAATTTATATGACCTTTTCAATTTAATTTCTCTTTCAAACTGATCTAATACGATTAATTTGAGTCAATTTCAGAAACTTTTTAGGTTCTTTTTTATTATAGCACAATGGATGATAATTATGATAGATATTGGAGGCATGAGTCTTAACAAATTGTAGACCCAGTTGCGTTGGGTCATGCTTCAGTTCAATTCTATCCTACGAGCATATTACGATGTATCTGCTCATTTACACATTTTTTTGGTCAATCGGTGACTATCTGGTTTGAGATTATTTCTCAAAAATGGATGAAACCAACTACAGGCGTCAGAACAACGCCTATGTACATCGTAAAAAGTCCTAAAACCTTTTAAGTTGTTTTGTAACTCTGTTTTATTGGGTAGGGTTTACGACCCATTATAAATGCAATAAGTCAAAAATCAGTAAGTTACGACCGAAATTGCCCTGATTACGATGCATTCCCTCTAAGCTTACGACCTATTACAAGCTTGATACTTTGAAAATGACAAGGTAGCGATGGAAATGCCCATTGGGCACATACGTTTGCTTCCAACTTCTGACCTATTACTAGTGCTGTATATTGAAAATCAGTAAGTTATGACCATTAGGCCTTCGTCACTAAATGTTTGCTCTAAGTTGACGACTTTTAACGAAGCACACCCATCCACGGTCTCTGGTTTTGGGGACATGTGGAAGTATCATTTCAAATTTTGACGATCATAACAAGTTGTAAATCTAATATGAGAACATATATGACATAACAGCAGATTATTTATGTCGTAACAAGTTGTCAACTCTATTAGCTTCTTGTTTTGTAATTGAGACCAATTTGTCGGAGGGTGCAAGAAAATAAACCAAACTGCAAAATTGTGCGTCTATTTCCTATTTTGAATAAAGCTTTACGCGTTCTATTTTAGAGGGTTAGTTTTAGATTAAGATGTTTAATAGATCTTTAACTTTGTGGCTGTTTACTAATGTGTAATGGGGCTTTCTAAAATTAGCATGTAAGACTCCTTATTTAATGAGACGTTAGTAATTTCTCCAATAGGGATTGGTAATTTAGCAACCATACATGTAAACTTTCAAAGAAGTTGGACTAATTTATTGGGGTATGTTAGCTCGCTCTGGCGAACGCATCTCTAAAGAACACATTACTCACTGTGACTTCCACTCTCCCTCTCTCCCTCACACAATCTTCCATCCGCATTCACCGGATATGAGGGAATAGTGGTGGTGAACGGCTGGGGTGACTGGTCGGGTGCGACGGAGTGGCTATGCGCGAAACAGATGTCGCGCTTGTCTCGGACCCCACCTCTTGCTCTCTTCCTAGCCCCCTCTCGTGTCTCCCCCTGCTTTTCACTATTTTCTTCCCTTCTGCCGTTTTTGGAACCCAACCAGCAGCAGCCGGCCCCCTTCTCCCTCTTTTATGCTCACTCTTGCCTCCTTCCCCAAATTTTCTTCTGTGGGCCACAATGGATCTTGTTTGTTGGGAACTTGGATTGATGCCATGTCAAGTATGTGGTGGGCTTGTGAGGAACGTGAGTTGAGAGACGTGGGCTGAATGTGGGCTGAACATAGGGATGCGTGGGACAGTGTCGAGACAGAGCTACTCTGTCCAAGCCGTTTGCAGCAGTAATTTCTCGAGACACCCAAAGAAAAGAAAAAAAAACATTTCGCACCGTCATCTCTTCTATTCTCTCTTATACCAAGAGCATCTCAAATAATAGGAGAAATTACAGCTTACTGAGGTTGTTTGCTTTGCCTAGATTCCACACGACAAACTCCTGCAGAACACTTGCACCTAATCAACTCTTGATTTCAGCTAAAAAAAAATCTGATCTTTTCCCTTTGCCTGTAGCAGAAACAGCAATAGTTAAAGATGGATACATGAGCGACTCCTCCCTGTGACAAACAAGTTCAAAAATAACAGTTAGCCATGATTCTAAAGCAGAAGCAGACCAAGTAGACCAATGTCAGATGATTTCTAATATTCACCCACAAGTTTTCAGCTCAACCATCAAAGACTGAGGCAAAACCGCCTCAAAAGATCCATAACGGTCATTCGGCAGGTTTTCATT